>NW_028327174.1:129625079-129939722 GCF_987537825.1 Furipterus horrens | reverse complement strand
AGTAATAAGGACATGCTGAGCCATAGTACTGATAGATTTGTAGAATATGTTAATAGTAGCACTCATTACTTAGCTAAGTTACTATTTTTTCAGATGGTTTTTCTCTACTAATCATTTTTGATATTTAACAATTTGTCATCTGCACCTCTGCACACCTGTCCCTTAGATCTCTGTTTATATATGTATTTTATAATGTCTTTATAGCAACAATTTATTAAACAATTATTGGGCCCCATCACATAATGACAAAATATTCTGACAAATATCTAAGAATTTAGCTAAGAAATGAGTAGTTTATTAAGCCTGGCATAAGAATAATATGTTCTTGCTATTGAAATGAGAAAGCTGAAGCAAGAAATTAAAGAATAAACATGCACGCAGTGGTAGCAGGGGAGTACGTGGGGCAAGGGAGAGCAATGGGGGAAAACTGGGACAACTGTAATTAAACAATAAAAAAAGGAAATAAATAAAAATTTCTAATTCTAGAAGCTTAAAATGTACTAAGTTTAGATTTGAGACATGCATTTAACAAAGGCAAACTCAGGTATCTCTTGGTTAGAGTATACAATTCAAATACAATTGAAAAGGTAACTAATAAGTATTTATTTTTGTTGTTACCTAAAATACAAATTCTCTCTTAAGGTAATGATTCTTATCCTTTTTAATAGGAGAATGCCATCGTATGCACATGTCTCCTCAGTGTCTTTATTCTCTTCAATCTATTTCCACTACCATTTCTAAGAGATCAGTACTTTATCTTCCCAAAATGGGATGGTGGTGTGGCAAAATGTGTAAGTTACAGTATTTAGAAAGTCTTGTGTTTCATGTCCAATTACATATAGCACAGTCTACCTCTAAATGCTCAAGATGAATCCATGCCCTACCGTACTGAAGAGGATGGTATTACTGCTTACTGCCTGTAGTAGCCTCAGCCCAGGAAGAGGGCTCTCGTGAAAGGGTGAGGAATGCAGGTCGCACCAGAGAACGACTTGGCTGGTTGCATTATCACCATCACTGTGTATGAAATACTTCTTACTGTGGCTTCAAGCAGAAGCAGAAACGTTTTCAAATTGAAGGCTGAAACGGCCTCAATTGTGCTTTATCTAAGGCTGTCTCTATCATAAATCAGTTAGTGATGCATCTCTTTTTTTAACATGGACTAGACTCACAAAATGACAAGTGAAAATAACAACAGGCTGCTTTGTTTATTCTTCTTGGGCCACAAGTAAAATGCAAAAAACAAACAAAAAGAACCTCAACCAACTAACCAAACAAAAAAATTGTTTTTGGGGAGGTGTTTTTAATTTTCAATATTGTACAGTTCAAGTTTAAATGGATAATCCAGCTCTTTTCTCATGACCTTGGTAAAGGTCAGTTTTTCACTTGTAAAATGTAAATCTCAGCCCACCTCCCAAAAGCATTCAATGAAATTCTATGAAAGAAAATATTACATTTAATGGGGTGTTTGGGAAACAGTGCTGTAATTAACCCAGGATTCTCTACAAACTCCTTCTTACTTTCTACTCCTGTCATTAGAAATCTTCTGAAAAATTAGTTCTTGTTCCATCCTTGGTATTCATATAACTAGAAACTTTTTGGGTGAGTAAAGCTCCTTTAGAGGTTAATTCATCATTCTAAAATCAGATTGATCAGCCCATGTTACTGCAAGGGTAGAAAGTGTAATAGGAAGTACAAGAGAATGTTGACACCATAAACATCTTGAAAGTTACTTTCATTTTCCATTTAATTCCTGACACAAACACTTTCTCTTGTGATCTCTTTTTCTAAAAGCCTAAAGTGGGTGTGGAAGTGATGGGTGAGTGCAGGTGTGGCCTGGGTGTGTGCAGGAAAGACCGAATTCCACACCAACGCTGGTTTTCACTAGCACCAAACCTGGTGGCAGGTCAGCAAAAGTACCAATGCATCTCATAATCCACCCATATCTACCTTCACCTGTTGGCTGCCTGTTAGACTCAGTTACTGAAAGATCCTCTGGTGATACTCAAGTTGCATGTGAGACAGAAGAGTCATCATCAACCAAGATCCTCCCAATCTTCCAACAGATCTGCAACTAGAACTGCAAATGCAGCCTTTACTTCTCTTTGTTTTAATATAAGAATTCTGTATGAAACAATTCAAGACCAGTAGCTACCCCTGCCTTCTCAGTGACCTCTAGCTTTTAGTTATCCTGTCTCTTTCTCTGTCTTCAGCCTCTTTGTCACTAACAACGATGTTAATAACTAAGCAACTGTGCCCCAGGAACTGACAACTTTTCAAAAAAGATATTTAGTTATACTGTCTCTTTTTCCCCCCAAACACATGTCAACTCATTCCACTTTAGCTTCAGATCTTCACTGTCCCAAACAAACAAAAATCTCTGGCTATAACCATTCATTTATTCATGCATTAAAAAAATTTTTTTCCCAAGCCCTGGCTGCTGTGACTCAGTGGATTGAGCATTGGCCTGCGAGCCAAGTGTCGCTGGTTCGATTCCCAGTCAGGGCACATTACTAGGTTGCACGTCAGGTCCCCAGTTGGGGGCGCAAGTGAGAGGCAACCACACAGTGATGTTTCTCTCCCTCTCTTTCTCCTTTCCCCCCTCTCTAAAAATAAAATAAACAAATAAATTAATTTTAAAAAAGATTAATAATATGGCTCTGAAGGTCCCAGTTAGTTGACATTTGCTCTACCATGGACTGAACTATTATATACTCATTTTTTTAAAATATATTCTTTATGACCAGACAGTAGCTTTCTTTGTCTCAGCCAATATAATACAATTACTTATTAACTTTGCCACAGTAATACAGTTGGTTGTGTTATGGGCTGAATTATATCTTCCTGAGTTCATAGAGTGAAGCCCTAAACCCCAAAGCGATGGCATTTGGAGATGGGGCCTTTGGGCAGTAAATAGATTTAGATGAGGTCATGCTGGTGGGGCATCATGGGATTAGTGTCATTATACAAAGAGACACCAGACAGCTTGCTCCTTCTCTCTCTCCAAAGAGGTCACGTGAGTGCACATCAAAGAATTCACTGTCAGTAGGCTAGGAAGAGAGCTCTCCTTAGAACCTTACTATGCTGCCACCTTGATCTCAGACTTTCAGTCTCCAGAATTATGAGAAATAAATGTTTGTTGTTTAGGTCAGCTCGACTATGATATTTTGTTATCACAGGCTGAGCTGATGAACCCAGGTGGAGAGACAGAGACAATTTGAGAAGAGTCATTTCCATGAAAATAGAGTTGTTCTAAATGCAATGGACAGTTACTTCATTTGTTTCATACTCATATTCATGGAAGTTCTATTTAAATAGACACTGCTTGGCAAGTTTCCAGGGCTGCCACCCTTAGTACAGCAAACAAAAGCATAAGAACTGAGGACCAAGAGTGAATACAGGACTTCTCAGAAGATGGAGCAGTCAATTCTATTTTCTACCCATGATGTCCTACTTCAGTTGTAGCAGACAAGAGCAAAGGCACTTACTGATCCCGGCATGAAGGAGTGGGGGCCCTGCCACTGGGGAGGCCACTGCTGGGACAGACTTTGGGCTAGGCAGGCAGCAGTCAGCTAGATGGCCCTTCTGTACCTGGGCTGTCCTCACACCTGTATATACAATCTCCAGGTCTCCATTTAGTAAACTCAATTGTGTTAACTGAAGATATCACTGGCCTCCAACAAAGAATATCTTAAAAGGAAAGGAAAACTGCCAAATCCCCATATACAAACCAGGTTTGTTCAGTTCTGACTTTTGCAAATCTGCAGCTTTCTATCTGACAACATAAGGCTCTGTTAGGGGTCCTGCAAGGTTAACGTATACACAGCTAGGTTTACCAGTTGCCCGTGGTCAAAGTGAAGATGCTATCACAGACAAATCAGTTTCTAATAAACTGTTTCCTCCTGCTTAAAAAAAATAAGAATGAAATGTTGACACCATGCAGGCAAATACAGAGATGAAAAGGACAGCCCTGCCTATCCCTGTGAGCTTTATTTTTTTAAATAAAATCTTTTAAATAAAATGGGGTTGGATCAATTTGAGATAACTGCTGGGAGAGGCAAGGCTTTACTTTTAGAAACATCATTTCTTTTTGTTTCCAATCTGGGCTCAAACGAAACATCACCAGTGTTTTTCCAGTGGCACAATACAGTTCTATAAGAGTTAAAATAAGAAACCCTACCTCTTTAATCTGCCAGAAAACACATGAGAGGAGCAATCAACTCTGGGAAGAGTCGCTCTGAATGAGGGATGCCTGGCTGCTTCAGGCCATGCTGTTTGTCAGTCTTTCAAAATTCAAGTCATTACCAGATGCTGATCTACTATAATATTGTGATATTATATCGGATTACACTTACCTGATTGTGCCTTATCTGCTATTTGCCTTTCCATTCTTCCATGTATATTAAATGCAGGTGCTTTTATTATTCTGAGAGCTAGAAAGTGTTGACTGCTCTGAATATAAATGGGGATATTATATCATTAACTTGCTCCAAAAGCAGGGCCATTCACTGTGTAAATCACATGCAAGGTACCTAGTGGAGACACAATAAACCATAATGTCTTGAGAAAGAAAGCAAGGAGGAATGAGTAAGGAGATAAAAATTTAAGGTATTGTTAAAGAAGGGTAATCTTCAAAATCCTATTTGGTTCTTTCAAACTACCATTTGTTGATAATATAACCTTTGTATTAGAAACTTTTTTAAGTCCATAAAAAATAACTTTGGGAGAAGGCATCATAACACAAAATGTTATCACTAATAGAATTGCATAGAAACACGATCACTAACATTCTATGGCTTCTCTAAGTTAGAAAAATGTTTAGAAAGTACAGGCCTAATCTCTTAAAGAAATACTGTACACTGCTTTGGCAAATATATTCTTATCCTACCTGGGCATACAGCTTAAACAAGGTGAACAAATGACCAAATGCTGTAAGCATTTCCAGACGTTAAAACGTGAACAGCTTAGACTCTGGTTGCCAATTTCAAAGGAAGTAATATACAGTGAATTAAAGCAGAACCATGATAATGTGTGGCTGTCCAGCAGTCTGGGGTTATACATTCTGCTTAGTTTCCACTATGTTGGCCCCACTAAAAGTTAATCCACAGTTATTTAAGTGGAAAGTGTAAGAACGGTGTCGCTCAGAGAACCATGAGGACGCAGCGAGCAGAAGAAAAGAAGTTTATTTGAGGGAATTAGCAAGCAGAGAGGAAGCTGTGCCGCAAATGGCCCGACTCTGGGTTCCTACGGAAGGAGGGGCTGTTTTAGAGGGGAAAGAAAAAAGAAACTATTGAAGTCAGTCCTTATCTCGCAGCTGTGAGTCTAGGGCTAATCAAGGCCAAACGGAGCTCGGGTTGATGTACCCTATTATCATGGGAAACTCCCAGACAGCTGCAAGCAGGCGGGGGAAGGGGGGACAGCGTGGAAACCGAGGCTGTCAGAAAGTTTCAGAAAATCCATTTTCAGAAAAAATGTTATGTAAGAGTTTAAATGAGCCACTGACTTCTGATGGCTAGAATATCAAATGGCTTGTTCATTTATCAGTGTGTCAGATTCTGCTGCCCATGGAACATTTGGGAGCCAGGCCTTGCAAAGGAGTAAGTTACCCTCCCTCCCCAAAGCAGGGTGGCCAGAGTCCCCTTCTGACTATCAGATCTGAATGCGTGAGACAGAAGAGAATAAGTATAAGGACAACAGGGAACATGAGGAGTGAGGTTCTCTCTCCTGAGGAATCGAGACGGATGTGGTCTCCGCTCTCATTTTCCTTCCAAATTCCACGTGCAGGCACACTGAGGCAGAGGCTGTGGGTGCTGCCCTCTCCCCCCGCTGCTCACCATTGCATACAAATACAGAGAAAGGTCTATTTTCTTTTAACTGAACAAATGTAGGTTTAAAATGCCTCTTTAAGTCAAGATTGCTCTTTAAGCAAAAATCCCTTTATTATTCTTAAACCATATGTTTGAAAACAAAACATCAGTATGGAAAATGATTGAACCTTTCAGTAATTCTATATTTTGCACACATTTTCTCAGGAAGGATATAATTGGTTTCTCATAACCTGATTAAACTTCATTTATTTCTTTATATATAAAAGTATATTTTAACTGAGTATCTCACATTGTTTAGAAGATCTATTCTTGAAAAATGGTTAAACTTAGAAAAGAGGCAAAATAAATACCCCAAATATGAAAGTAAAACTATAAATCTTTCTAAAGAGAATATGAGAGAATATGTTCATGACTTATGGGTAGACAAGATTTGTTAGGTCACAGAAAGCAATAACCATAAAAGAGAAAAAAAATTAGGCTTCATCAAAATTAAAAACTTTTACTCATTAAACACTCCATTAAAAAAATGACTTGTCAAGACTTCTGTCCAAGATGGAGGCCTATACAGACATGCTGCATCTCCCTCCACACCTAAGAAGGAATACAAGTATTCCAAAACTAGAGACAACCAGAAGTTCCAGAAAACCAAGCTGCATGAAAGTCCAACAAACAAAGAAATAAAGAAGAAATACTCATCCAGACAGGTAGGAGGGCTGGAGCTGGGGTGGAGAGGATGCGATGCGGTAGCAGCGGCAGCAGCAGTAGGCCAGCGGAAAGTGCACTCACACATTTTAAAAAGTCAGGAGGGACACCTGGGGAGCACTCCTAGCACCAGATCAGACCACACAGCTCACGGTTACAGTGCCAGGGAAAATAAAGCCTCATTGCTTCTGACTGTGCAAACCAGTGGGGGTTGGGGTGGAGGCAGAAACTACCAGTCTCTCAGTAGAGTCGGGTCAGCAGCCGTCCGTCTCGAGAGACGATGGTGTAGCTTCTTAAGAGTCTATCTGCACCGCCGAGAATGGCTGTGCAGTCCGAATCGGGAGTGACACGGTATCTGTCTCCTCCCGTGTTGAATCGACATCTTGCGATGACGCTGGAGTGTCCTCTCCAGTGAAGCTGAAGCTACAGAGCCTGGGCAGGGTGATATGGAGGGTCTGCTGTTGCCCATGCAGCAGACCCAAACAATTTTATTTATTTGTTTGTTTTTAGAGAGAGGGGAAAGGAGAAAGAGAGGTTGAGAAACATCACTGTGTGGTTGCCTCTCACACGCCCCCAACTGGGGACCTGACGTGCAACCTACTCATGTGCCCTGACTGGGAATCGAACCTGCGACACTTTGTTCGCAGGTCGATGCTCAATCCGCTGAGCCACAGCAGTCTACTTGTTTAAAGGGCCCCCATAGTCCTAGAATGTCCACAGACCTACCAACTCTGGATATGATGGCCAGGGCAACAGCTAGAGAGGCACTGGGAGTGGGAGAAGTGCCTGGAAAAGGGGTGAGTGCTGAGCAAGCGGCATTGTTCCCTCTCAGGCCCCTCCCCCACATACAGCACCACAAGGTGGTGAAATGGGTCTCCCTGTACTAACACCTAAGGCTCTGCCCCTTATAATGTAACAGGTGCGACACCTCTACCTAAGATACAGAAGTGGACACAGGAGACTATGAAGATGAGGAGACAGAGAAGTATGGCCTGAAAGAGGGAACGGATCAAGGTTTCAGTGGGAGAACTAAGTAACGAGGAGATAGCCAACCTAACAGACATTGAGATCAAAATACTGGTGACAAAGATGCTCATAGGCTTGACAGATGTGCTTAAGCATGGCAGACACATAACGGAAGAAGTGAAGGTTATGTTAAATGAAATGAAGCAAAATCCACACAAAACCAATGTTGAAGGGAAGAAAACTGAGGTTCAAATAAATGATTTGAAATATAAGGAAGAAACAAATGGTCAACCAGTACAGAATAAGGAAACAAGAATTGAAAAACATGAGGAGAGGCTTAGGAACCTCTGGGACAACTTTAAATGTGCCAACATCTGAATCATAGGGGTGTCAGAAGGAGAAGAGAAAGAGCAAGAAATGGAAAGCTTATGTGAAAAAATAATGGAGGAAAAATTCCCAAATTTGGTGAAGGAAATAGACATATAAGTCCAGAAAGCACAGAGAGTCCCAAACAAGCTAGACCCAAAGAGCACCACAACAAGACACATCATCATTAAAATGTCAAAAGTTAAAGATAGAGAGAATCTTAAAAGCAGCAAGAGAAAAGCAGAGTTATCTACAAAGGGGTGCCTATAAGACTATCAGCTGGTTTCTCAAAAGGAACTTTGCAGGCAAGAAGAGACTGGCAAGGAATATTCAATGTGATGAAAGGCAAGGACCCACAACCAAGATTACTCTACCCAGCAAAGCTATCATTTAGAATGGAAGTGCAGATGACGTGCTTCCCAGACAAAGTAAAGCTAAAGGAGTTCATCATCACCAAGCCATTATTATATGAGATGTTAAAGGGACTTATTTAAGAAAAAGAAGATCAACTCTATGAACATTAAAATGACAACAAACTCACAACTATAAACAACTGAATCTAAAAAGTAAAAACAAAATCCAACTAAGCAAACCAGAATAGAAACAAAATCATAGGTATGGGGATCATTTGGAGGGTTATCAGCTGGGAGGGGGAAGAGGGGAAAATGGGGAAATGGCTCAGGGATTAGGAAGCATAATTGGTTGGTACAAAATAGAGAGGGGGAAGTTAAGAATAATATAGGAAAGGGTGAAGCCAAAGAACTTATATGCACGACCCATGGACACGAACTAAGAGGGGGTGGGATTGCTGGAGGGAAGGGGGGTACTGGGAGGAGGGGAGCAAAGGGCAAAAAATTGGGATACTGTGACAACATAATCAATAAAATACTTACAAAATAATATAAAATAAAATAAAATAAAAATGACAGTCACGCCATAGACCTGGAGGAAACACTGACAAAACATATATATGATAAAGGACTGTTGTCCAGGATATACAAAGAACTGTGACAATTCAACAACAGAAAGACAAACAACCCAATATAAAGTGGGCAAAGATTTGAAGAGTCAGTATAATTACACAAAGAGCCAATAAGCACATGAAAAAGTCCTCAATGTCATTGTCATCAAGAAATGCAAATTAAAACCACAAGGAGACAACTACTACACATTGACCTGGATGTCTACAGTTAGAGCTAACACCACCAATCAATCAAAGGACGAGGTAACAGAGTCCTGGAGCAGCGTGGTTGATGGCAGGGTGAAATGATACAACTGCACTGGGAAAGGTGAGGTAGTTTCTTTTAAAATGAAAGATACACCTACCTTGTGACTGACAGTTCCACACATAGATATTTACCCAGTATAAATGAAAATACACTCACTAAAGATGTGATAGTCATAGCTACTTTATTCATATAGCCAAAACCAAGACTCCCAGAGCCCATCAACAGAACAGATAAATATACTAGCAATACCTAAGAGAGAAAATAGATAAATGTCTCAAATATTATTCAGAGTAAAGGAAGCCTGACATGAGAGAGTATATATTATGTGATTTCACTTACATGATGCTAAAATATGCAAAATTAATCTACAGTGGAAAAAATTCAGAACAGTGGTTGCCTCTGCGGTTTGGGGGAGGAATTCACTGGGAAAGGGAATAAGAGGACTTCCTATACCTCACCTTGATAGGTTATATATGTCTATGTGTTTGTCTAAACTCAGTCAATGCACTCTTAAAATCCTTTAAAAATTACCTCAGTTTGTCCAAATGTAAAAAAGCTGTAAGAAGCAGTACAATGAGGCAAACAATTGAATCAAGACTATTAAAAATGTAACATAATTTTTAAACCCTGTTTTCAAACTTCTAACCATTCTGGCCTGCTTACACCTGCCAAAAACTTGAGATGAGTGATGATGGCACATCAGAGAGCAGTCCCAGGCATTCCTGCCTCCTCATTCCTCATCTCTGGAAATGAATAAAGAATTGCTCAGGTCATAGCTCACTTGAAAGTCCAAGTCATACTCACTTGCTTTTAGATCATCTCATTCATGTATAGAGTTAAGGAATGATGGCAGATTCCAAACAGAGACGAGTTATTAGGCAACCTGCCTGTCAATGAGCTACAGTCCCTGTGGCCAGACACTAGAGAAATATGGCAAGGGCTGAAAATGTCTTTGGCTACCAAGGTTATGCTTTCACACAAGTTAATTGTGTGAAATAAATAAATAAAATTATCTCTATATATACATGCCTATGTATATAAATATAAACAATAAAGACACTGCATAACCCAGCCTCATAAATCTGCCCAAAATAAAACTAGGCCACCCAAATATTTTATTGCCAGATCACTGATGAAATCTATACTTTCTCATCCTATGACACCCAGGTCAAATACAACTCACTCAACAGTCAAGGCATATTTCCATGATAGCAGGTTAAAAAGTAGTTTCTAGGTGTGGAATAGAGGTGTCTTCACTGAAATTAAAATGTACCTCCATACGTCAGTTCTCAGGGGCTCACCTGTTAGCCTGTAAAAACTTCTTGATCTCTGGGGACTCACTGAAATCCAGGGGTCTGGATTAGAAAACACATACAGCATTCTTAAAAGTCAAAAGGAGTTGAACAGCTATTTGCTTATTAGCAACTAACTCATCCATCTAGAGACTGATCTCTGTCAAATTCCCTGTGATTCTGTTATTGTTATTTATGAGGACTGAGGCATCATGTTTCAGAGATTATCAACCAGTCAGCAGTGATAGGTAGGTATTTTTCTTGCTCACTCAGTGGCAAGATGCATATATAATAAATTCTTAGGAATTTTATCTCTTTCAGTTGGAGTCAAAATAACTGCTGACTCAATGATTTGCCACAAAATCTATTCCTGGTTAAAAAGGAGGGCCACCCTCTACGGAATAAAAGTGTTTCAATGTTTTAGCATTTCCAAGAACAGAGGTATCAGTGAGAAGCAGAAGAAAGAAAAGCTAGGATCCATGACAGAGAAATTGTGTTTAAATATTTATATATCATTTTAAATTTGTTCCTAATGGAAAAATAACAACAGATTAATTACCCACATATCTATTGGATTTAAAAAAAAACAATTTTTAAAACAAACTTATTTTATTTTTATAGTTGCATATAGGAGTATCTTCCTTTGTATTAAACATTATATAAGTAATTATTAAGTTATTCACAGAATTGTACATTTATTCCCCAATAATTCTACTTTGCTACTATAATAAGGGCCTAAAGTTACCATGATTTCAACTCTTTTTAAAATCTGTTGTCTAAAATACTAAGAAAAACAGCTGACAATATTTCATTGTAAATGAAGGCCTTAAAGAGATTTAAAAATATTACCAGCAGCATCAATTGCATCCTGCTGAGAAAATAGTTAAAAAATGAACAAAGTATCAGTGAGCTTTGGTAAAAACTTCCAGTATACTACAGTGCATGTGTAATTAGAGTTCCTAGAAGAAAAAGGGGGTAATAATAAACACTTGAAGAAATGATTACTAAAGATTTCCCAAATTTGATAAAAATTATACACAAATCCAAAATACCAATGAATTCCCAAGCACAAGAAACATAAAGAAAACTACACAAAGTCACATTTTAATCAAATTGCTCAAAACTGATAATAAAACTGTAAAAGCAGTGAGAGAAAGACATGTTATATACAGAGAAATAATGACGACAGGAGATTTATTATTGGAAACAAATGAGAACACAGTCAAGCAAAATCTTTAACATAGTAAAAGAAAAATAAACAATAACAAGTGTTGGCAAGGAAATTGGAACCCTGCTATTATTGCTGGTAGAAATGCCGAATGGGGCAGTAATTTGGGAAAGTCTGTAAGTCTAAACATGTGATGTAGCAATTCTACTCCTAGGGAAATGAATGTTGAGTGTCCACCCAAAAACTTGTATGTGAATGTTCATAGCAGCATAATTCACAACAGCCAAAAAATGGAAATAACCCAGTAGCCAACCAATGAGTGGATAAACAAAGTGTGATCAAAATGTGATGTATCCATACAATGGAAAATTTTTGGCCATAAAAAGGAACAAAGTACTGACATATGCTACAACAAGGATGAACCTTGAAAACAAAGAAGCCAGATGCAAAAAGCCACTTTATGTATGACTCCATTTATATGAAATGTCCAGAATAGGCAAATTCATAGACAGAAAATATATTAGTGGTTATTTGGGGCTGAAAAGAGGTGAGCAATGAGGAGCTGCTGGTAATGAGTATGCAGTTTCTTTCTGGGGTGAGGAAATGTTCTGAAATCAGATAGTGTTGATGGATGTGTAACTTTATAAAAACCCCTGGACTGTGTACTTTCTAAGAGTGAACTTTAAGGTATGTGAATTGCATATCAACAAGGCTGTCAAAATAAAAGAAATGACATAAATACATTGTGGAAGGTATCTAAAAGGTGAGAGATAGTATTACAAATGATACACTATGTACATACCACTGTGCATAAAAAATACACTGTAAAAATTGTATTTTAATAAATAAAAGGCTGAGACTGTAAAATGAATGGAAAAGGAAGACCTGACCATATTCTGCCTACCAGAAACATAATTTAAATATAAAGATTCAAATAGATTAGAAGATTGGAAAAGATATACCATACTAATATTAATCAAAAGAAAGCAGAAGTAGTTGTATTACTAACAGAAAAAAAGAAAGACTTCAGAGTAAAGAGCATTACCAGGAAAAATACTATTAATTCATTACAATAACGGGGTCAATTTTTAAAGATGATATAACCAAACATCTATGCACCTAAAAACAAGTTTCAAAATACTTGAAGCAAAAGTGACAGCATTATAAGGAGAAATAAACAAATTCACAATTATTGTTAAAGATTTTAATACTTCTGTGAGGTGGGCAGAATTTTAAGAACACTCCCAAAATTCTCACCCCTTGCTATACATGCCTTGTAAAATTCCTGTCTGAGACTTATATATATATTTCACTCCTGTGATTACTTATGTTATGTAGCAAAAGAGAGATTTTGCACCTGCAAAGTTAAATCAGTTGACTTTGAGTTAATTAAGAGAATTATCCTGAGTGGGTCTGACCTAATCAGGATAGGTCTGAAGCTTAGAGATGAAAGAAGTCAGAAAGTCTTTGTACTACTACCTTTGAAAAAACAGGCTACCATGAGTTCTACATATGCAGGGAAGTGAATTTTGCCAACAACCACCTGAGCTTAGAAGAGGCTGCTGAGCCTCCGATGAGAAGACCACAGCACAGCACCAGCTAACACCTTGATTGCATTGGTCTGAGACCCTGAACAAAGGACCCAGCTAAATCATCCCCAGAAGCCTGACTCATGGAAACTGTGAGATAATAAATGTGTGCTACCTTAAGCCCAATTTCTGGTAATTTGTTACACAGCAATAGAAAGCTATATATACCCTCTCCCAATAAGTAAAGAAATATAGACAGAAACTCAGTAAGAATACAGAAGATTTGAACAACACAATTATGCATCTTGACCTAATTGACATTTATATAACATAACACAACAGCAGAATATGCTTATTTTTTAGGTGTTCAAGAACTTGCTACGAAAATATATTTCAGGTGGTAATACAAATCTCAATAAATTTCCAAGGATCCAACTCATACAAAATATGTCCATGAACACAATAGAATTAAGTTAAAAAATGGTAACAGAAAGATCTTTAGAAAGATCCCCCAATATTAGAAAACCAAGTAATACATTCCTTAATGACACACGAGTCAAAGAAAAATTAGGAGGGAATGATCCTACCAGAATATTGTAAAACATTTCAAAGACTGAGCAAACAGAGCTTCACAAAGTTGTAGGTAAATGAACTTAATTATTGTATTTAAGTATTTTAAAGTGCAACTACTGTAGAAGATAATGAGCTTCTTTTGCAAGAATAGAAACAGGAGTGTTATACTATCGAACTTTTTCCTGTAAGATGACAAAAAGAAGCTGTCTCTTAGCCTGATGGCAATGAAAGACAGAAGATGAATCATTGCTTGTGGAAACCAATTTATTTAGTCACTTCAGACTGCTGTTATTTATTACATGTCAACACATGCTGTTAGTTCAATTAAATATAAAAAAATCTGAAGTTCCTGTTTCTTTATCACCCCTATCTTAATTTTTTTAAAAAAAATGACACAAGTTTAAAACATTAAAAGAACATTTTAGGTTTATTGTTTTTCTATTACGTTACTTAGGTGCTGTTTAGTAAACATTCTGCCACAAAGGAAAGATTATACATTGCTTTGATAAGTCAAATTTAAATGTTTACAGAGACTAGATATAGAAATATAATCTGGAAGCTCTCCTTCCAGGATAATACGAGCACAAAAATTTAAAACAAGGCACTCAGAACAAAAGTGCTCATGGTGACACTGCGCTGACCTGTCGGGGAGCTGGAGACGGCAAACTCGTGGCTGACAAAGAGTTCCACTTCTTGACTGCAGTATAATTGAACTATTTCAGATAACTTATAATACTCATATTTGTTACAAACAAATATATTTTGCCTTGACCATACCACAAGATTTTCACCATTTAACCGCAATCAACCATTAAAAACAAAAATACTTGTCCTTATAAAGCACAGACAGACATATTGCCATATTACCATAAGAAAATTATTTGGAGAATCTGTCAAGAGAGTAATATTAAGCAATGTGTGTTAATTTAAGTAAATGTACCACCTACCCCTGCCAAGCATAAAAGCCTGTTATCCTTAATTATGTTTCTCATTGAGTTTTACCTTTAAAATGTCAAACACAGCCCACTAGTTCTGGGGCTAATTTCAGCTTTCAGTGATAAACATATCTTATGCTTCACATAACATTAAGTGGCCGTCTACCACAGGTCCATTTTCTTTATGCTGTTGCTTCAGTGAACAGAAAAGACGTTCTCCAACAAGCAAAGAGTTTGACTACAACTAGGACTTAAATCAAATGTAAGTGGATATAACAGATATTTTCAAACAGTTGCCTAAAGATGATGCCTCATTCAAGAAAAGAAGCTGCGAAGCCTTATTACACCAAAACAACTTTTTTCTTTTACACATTTTACAACAGAACTTCTTTGCACATAATTGCACATGAATCCTGTTACTTGCAGACTCAGATTCATCATTAGAAACATCAATTATTATATTGTAGTATGATACTTAAATCAAACAACTCTTGATGTGATACTATTGACCTGTGCACTGAACAGTCTCCAAGGACTGGCTCTTTCACTTCTTTCACTGCGAGCTGTCATTTCTCCCGATCGGAGGTGCTTCCTCCGCACATCTCCCAGCGCTCTCTCCCTGCTCCAGTATCCTCTGAGCAACCACAGTTAATACACAATTCTAAGAGATGGACACTTTGTAATTTCTTGCTTGTATGTACTAGATCTTGATACTGCAAAGATACCAACCTATGGCTTTTATATTTGTGCAAATTCTTTTCCTGCAGATTATTCGCTTTTTACCTTTGTACTCTTTATACTCTCACCAACACTGAGTATCTCACGTGCGGTGTGTGTGCTCGCGGTGTGTGTGTGTCCCCACGCACATGCACGTGTGTGTGCTGCTGATTTATCAATAGATAAGCATTAGAGAACAAGGGAAGAGAGCTATAGCTGACATCTAGAGAGTGAAATTGTTCTCTATATTTTTCTCTTTTGTCCAAGTTATTTGCAATAAACCTATAATAATGCAAATGAGAAATAAAAAATTAGGAATTGGGAAACAACTCTTTTTAAAAAACCCTCTTTACCCCAAATCATCTAGTGTTCATATACTTTTGATAATTTAAACTGAAGTTCTGGGAGAAAGCTAAGAGGAAAAGAATTCATATTTGAGAGATATACATAATAAAATTATAATGGGAATACGGAAAGGAAGTGGCATGACCCAAAACTTTAATTTTTTCTTGTAATAAAAAAACAATAATTCAAAAATTAAAACTTTGGGGAGTCCTTTGAAATAAATAAACATTCAATTTACTGGTATTTTGAACTAGATCTTTAATAGCTCATTTAATCAGAAATTCTGTTTTTCTGGTTCATTATGATTATAAATTCTCATTTATCTACACTAAAAATGAAAAACAGATTTTTAAACAAAGTTTCCTGACATTTATAAATCTTTTAAAAGTTTATAGGTTGAAAATACAACAAAGAATAAAAAAATAACTTTTAGCCCTGGCTGGGTGGCTCAACTGGCTCAAGCATCATCCCATACACCAACAGGGTGTGGGTTCAATTCCTGGTCAGGGAACATACCGAGGTTGTGGGTTCTGTCCCCGGTCATGGAATATATGGGAGGCAACCAATCAAAGTTTCTTTCTCATATTAATGTTTCTCTCTCTCTTTCCCTTCCTCTCTAAAATCAATAAATATAGCCTTGGGTGAATATTTTTAAAAATGTATATACCAAAAAACCCACAAAAAACCTTTTATCTCAAATAATGCTCAGTTAAAGAAGAAAGTGCAGGACAGGAAAATGACTGGATAGCGAAGAAAAAAGTTAATAGTAAGATGGAAGGAAAAAAGGAACAAAAGAAGACCAAAAAGATTTACTTAAAATGTTAGACAGGTAGGACTAATTCAAAGTAGACACATTAATCAACTAATGTGGAGAAGTGCATCCCTCAGTTTTCTCTCCATTTGTAGTTCCATATGTTCTACATATAAACCTCACTTAGCTATCAATCAAGACTCTTCTTTGATAATATCTAGCTAATAAAGGCAAATAATTTCAAACTAATTCACAATCAAATGTGCTCACAATTGACAACTCACTACATTTCTACATACTAACAATGAACTAACAGAAGAAAATATCCAATCTACTGTACAAGTACAACAAAAAGGATAAAATACCTAGGAATAAACTTAACAAAGGAAGTGAAAGACCCATACACTGAAAACTATAGGACATTGTTGAAAGAAATTGAAGACACAAAGAAATGGGAAGTTATTATGTGTTCATGGATTGGAAGAATTAACATTGTTAGAAAGGGTATATTACCTAAAGCAATAATCAGATTTCATGCAATCTCCAACAAAATTCCAATAGCATTTAAAAAGAAAAAGAATTTAAAAACCCTCAAACTTTTATGGAACTACAAAAAACTCTGAATAGCCAAAGCAATACTGAGGAAAAATAAACAAACAAATAAGAAAACAAAGCCAGAGGCATCATGCTCCCTGACTTCAAACTGTACTACAAAGCTACAATCATCAAAAAAGTATGGTATTGGCAGAAAAACGGGCACACAGACCAATGGAACAGAATTGAGAGGCCAGAAACAAAAACCACACATGTATGCACAGCTAATTTACAACAAAGGAGCCAAAAACACACAATGGAGAAAGCAAAGCCTCAATAAATGATGCAGGAAAAACTGAAAAGCCACATGCAAAAGAATGAAACTAGACTGCTATCTGACACCATACACAAAAATTAACTCAAAATGGATTAAAGACTTAAAGATATTGTAGAACCTGAAATAATAACAATATATAGAAGAAAACATAGGCATTAAAATCATGGGCCTTATTTTCAGAGAGGTTTATGTGAACTTGACCCCAAAGGAAAGGGAAATAAAAGCAAAAATAAATGAATGGGACTACATCAAACTAAAAAGCTCTGGACAGTTCTGGCTGACATGACTCAGTTGGTTGGAGAGTCGTGCAATAACCTGAAAACTGCAGGTTTGATTCAAGGTGAGGGCACATACCTAGGTTGTGGGTTTGGACCCTGGTCTGGACATGTACAATCCCCAGTCCAGGAGCGCCTGGAAGGCAACCAGTTGTTTCTCTCTCTTGCCCCTTCTCTCTCTAAAAAACAATAAAAAATGTCCTTGGGTGTGGATAAAAAAAAAATTAGAAAGCTTTTGCACAACAAAAGACACCATCAACAAAACAAAAAGGCAAGCAACCATGTGGAGGAGATATTTGTAAATACCTTCAATAAGGAGCTAATATCTAAAATACATAAAAAACTCATACAACACAACAAAACAAAAATTTGATTAAAAATATGGTCAGAGGGCCTAAATAGACACTTTTTAAAGGAAGACCCAGGTGGCCAATAAATATGTGAAAAGATGCTTAATGTCATTAGTTATAAGGAAAACATAAATCCAAGCCTCAATGAGATAATGCCTCTCACTTGTTAGAATGCCTATTACTAAAACAAGAAAGAAATGTTGGGGAGGAGGTGAAGAAAAGGGAACCCTTGCATATTGCTGGTAAAAAATGTAAACTGGTACAGCAACTATGGAAACAGCATGGTAGCACCTGAAAAAAATAATACAGATACCATATGACCCAGCAATCTCTCACCTGGATATCTACCCATTTTGAAAACACTTATTTAAAAAGATACATGTACCTCCTACATTCATTGCAGCATTATTCACAACAGACAAGATAAGACAACAACCTAAGTGTCCTTTGAAAGATGATTGAAGAAAATGTGGTACACACACACACACACATACACACAAAGGGGACGTTATTCAGTCATAAAAAATGATGAAATATTGCCATTTGCAACAATATGCATGGATCTACTTCCAGCTAAGATGGAGGCGTAGACAGACATGCTGCGTCTCCCTCCACAACTAAGAAGGAATACAACTACCTCAAAACTAGAGACAACCAGAAGTTCCAGAAAATCAAACTACATCGAAGTCCAGTAAACAAAGATATAAAGAAGAAATACTCAGCCAGAAAGGTAGAAGGGGCAGAGCCGGGACGGAGAGGATGCGGTGTGGTGGTGGCAGTGGCAGCAGCGAACCGGTGGAAAGCGCAGTCACACATTTTAAAGTCAGGAGGGACACCTGGGTAGCATTCCCAGCTCCTCATCGGACCTTGCAGATCACAGTCCCAGCATCGGGGAAAATCAAGCCTCATTGCTTCAGAGTGGGCGGACCAGTAGGGGTTGTGGTGGAGGCAGAAACTGCCTGTCTCAGCAGAGTCCGCTTGTTTAAAGGGCCCCCACGGTCCTAGAATGTCCACAGATCCACCCACCCTGGCAACAATGGCCAGGGCAGCAGCTAGAGGGGCACTAGTCCAGTGCGAAAATGAGAGACGTGCCTGGGAAAGAGACAAGTGCTGAGAAGGCTGCATTGTTCCCTCTTGGACCCCTATCCCACATACAGTGCCACAACGTGGTGAGATGGGTTGCCCCGTACTGACGAATCCCTAAGGCTCCGCCCCTTACAATGAAACAGGAGCTACAGCTCTACTTGGGACGTGGAGGCAAACAAACACAGGAGCCCGTCAGAATGAGGAGACAGAGAAGTATGGCTCAAAAGGAGAAACGGATCAAGGTTCCAGTGGGAGAACCAAGTGACAAGAAGATAGCCAATGTAACAGATGAAGAGACAGACAACCTAACAGATGCGGAATTCAAAACACTGGTGTTAAAGATGCTCACAGGCTTGACAGATATGCTTGAGTATGGCAGACACATATGGGAAGAAGTGAAGGCTATGCTAAGTGAAATGAAGGAAAATCCACACAAAACCAATGGTGAAAGGAAGGAAATCGGGGTTCAAATCAATGATTTGGAACATAAGGAAGAAAAAAAAAAAGTTAACCAGTGCAGAATGAGGAAGCAAGAATTGAAAAAAATGAGGAAAACTTCCCAAATTTTACGAAGGAGATGGACATACAGGTCTGGGAAGCACAGAAGGTCCCGGGTGAGCTGGACCCAGGCGGACCACACCAGGACACATCATGACTGAGATGCCAAAGGTGAAAGATAAAGACAGAGTTCTGGGGGCAGCAAGAGAGAGGCGGAGAGTTGCCTACAGGGGGGTGCCTATAGGACTATCAGCCAATTTCTCAGAGGACACTTTGCAGGCAGGGACCAGCAAGCAGTATTCAATGTGATGAAAGGCAACCTACAACCAGGATTACTCTATCCAGCAAAGCTATCATTTGGAATGGAAGAGCAGATGAAGAGCTTCCCAGACAAGGAGAAGCTAAAGGAGCTCATCATCACCAAGCCATTATTATATGAAATGTCAAAGAACTACTTAAGAAAAAGATCAAAACTGTGAACACTAAAATGACAACAAACTCACAACTATCAACAACTGAATCTAAAAAATAAAGACAAAAGCCAACTAAGCAAACCAGAATAGGCACAGAATCATAGGTGTGGGGATCATTTGGAGGGTTATAAGCTAGGAGGGGGGAGGGGGAGAAATGGGGAAATGGTGCAGGGACTAAGAAGTATAATCGGTTGGTACAAAATAGACAGGGGGATGTTAAGAATAATATAGCAAAGGTTGAAGCCAAAGATCTTATATGCATGATCCATGGACATGAACTAAGGGGGGTGGGATTGCTGGAGAGGAGGGGGGTACTGGACAGAGGGGAGCAAAGGGGGAAAAATTGGGACTACTGTAACAACATAATCAATAAAATATACTTTAAAAAAGTTTTAAAAAAATGCATGGATCTTTATAAAGTATCAGGGTAAGCGAAACAAGCCAGACAGAAAAGAACCATAAGATTTCACACATATGTGGGGTATAAAACAAAAAACAACAAATGAACATAGAAAACAAACAAACTTATACAGACAACAGAACGGTGGTCACCAAAAGGGAAGGGGGAGCATGGGGAGGATGAAAAGGAGAAAGGGGGTTAAGTACATGGCGACGATTAAAGACGAGACTATGGGTGGTGAGCACACGATGGAGTATACCGATGTTGTATTATAAAGCTGTACAACTAAAATTTATGTTATTAACCAATGTTACCCCAATAAATTTAAGTTAAAAAGACTGGCAACTCACAATGTTTAAACACTTGAGGAAGAACTATTAGAGGCTCCTGAATTTCATAAAAACACACCTAATAAAGGTGCGTTTTAGGATTCAAAAACTATCAACAGAATGCCTATCCTTCAAGGCTAGCACGCTTTTTAAAAAACATCAATTAACATTAATATATAAATGAAAATATGAAAACCAAGTTCTTACAGTTGCCATATGTTGGCATGACCATGTTCTATAACCAGGAGGGATTAATTCATTTACTCAACATGGAAAACAAATATTATTATTATTATTTATGGTTTGTCTCCTTAGTCATTGTCCAAAGGACTCTGAGAAGCTATAGAAATATGCAGGTACAGACCCAATGCCTGGCTTTCTCTCCAAAGTTGTGGGGAAAACAATAAACTATTTAAGACATTTTTGCCATAGGTTAAAATTCATATTAACTTCTGACAAGAGTCTACAGATTAGGTGGAAAAGATGGTATCTCAGGTGTATTAAAAGAGAATAGCCAATTGTATGAATATGTACTTAAAAATCAAACAGGGATGATTACTTGTCCTCCAGTTTCACACCCTTGCTGTACGATGAGTACCCAAAAAACAAAACAAAACAGAATTATCTTCCGGATGGCGGGCCCCATGTAGTACAGGCTTCCCCCACTAGGTGAGTGTTCTAGGAACCCATCCGTATCAGTGTACCAGCTGGTGCTGTTGTGAGAGGCTGCATTCAGCTTCCATGATTTTTTTTTTTTTTTTTTTTGAAGACTTTCAATGCATTTGCTCTTTTCATGATGGGTGATTTATGAACACACCTGACCACACTGCACTGAGTGTTCAGCAGTTTTTGACCCAAAACAGCCCAACCCCTGTGCCTCACCCTCCCTGTTCACCAACTCTCATCCTGAGCCACTTTTGTTTCTCCACATGAAAAAAGTCCTCAAAGGAAAATGTTTTGCTGATGTGGAAGAGATGAAACAAAAACAGCAGAACTAAAAGGCATCAAAATCAACAAGTTCAAAAACTTTTGAGCAGTGGAAAAAAAAGTCTTGATGTGTAAATTACATCAAAAGGAGAGTACTTTGAAGGTGACTGAAGTTTAAACATGTAAGAATAAATACACAATTTTTATAAAATTAATTTTATTTTTTGGGGTCCCCACCTGATATTTACACTTAGTCTTTGGTTCTTTCTCCTGTGACTACGGCAACAGTGTGATTAACTACTGTGCAGCAAAAACCTTTTGCAGGCTTCAGAAGGTATAAGATATTTACATGTTTAATGTGAATGGTAAGAACTATAAATCATAAAACTTGACCCAACGAATACAATATCTTCACATTTAAATTTGGCTATAAATAAGGTAAACATAATAAACACTTTTTTCTTACTGCAGATTTGTCTTAGAAATAAACATGAAGGTTCATATAACCTTGAATAAGCCAAGAGACTTCATAATCAGATTTTAATTTGATACCATAGTAATTTTAGTATTATGTTCTCATCTTCCATGTTTACTAAAAGAAAAATCACACAAATAAATTATTGTAAGGTGTTTAATACTGAAACAATTTTTTTTATAGCTATGAGGGAAAAATTTTAGGTGGAAGTATGTACTGATCCTTTTAGAAGCTCATTTCAGGCAAAGGTTTTAAGTTTGTGTTTTGTTACGTTATAACAGACTGGTAAAAATAATGGGAAAAAACACCAAACTTCCATTAACATGGTGATTTTAAATATCACACTAAGGGTAGAATTTCATTAAAAATCCTACATCAAACGTATTTACAGGGAAAAGTCTGTTACCTACAAACACTTGTAGTCATCCTCTTTTGGACTTCGAGAAAATACATTCCAGAGAGAGAAGATATACTAAAATAGAATAAAAAAATTATATTGTTCCAAGTAAAAAACTAGCTTTTTAAACTTCTGAAAAGTTTTAAAATAACATTAAAGTATTGGTCATTTGAGTCCATAATGTGTTTTTATATAAATGAGTTTTAATCTTAATAAAATATAAAAAAACCTTTAGACTGACATTATCATAAGAATATACCTAATGATGAATAAATTCCTTTGCTATTAAGGAGCAGACTTAACTTGCTTTACCTTCAGGGTAATAACTACTTCGATCAGGTACGATAAATAGGCTTTGGTTTTAAAATTAAAAAAATAATTTCTAGAAACTTAAGAAAGACTTGTCATAATTAACAGTAACTTTAATTGTACTTTGTAAATAGTTCAGTCAGATATTTACAAATAAATTACTTGTCCTTGATATAAAATACATTATTATTTGGATATAATAAGAACTGAATACGTAATTTAAAATAAAAGTACGTGAGTATCCTGGAAGGTAGTGGTAGCAAAAGCAGGTTTTTTAATGTTTCCAAATCCCTATATAAAAACCAGGCAGAGCAACAGAAATAGAAATCAAAACCCATGGACAACATTACATTTAAAATAAAGTAAAAGTATCCCCACAACCCCAAATACAAGCACGTTAGAACAAGCCACCACCAAGTCATAAGACCAGCAGCACTTCTGTGGGAGAAAACAAATAGAAGCCAACTGGGTGTCTAATAGACCTGATAACAGGAGAAACCCTAAATAAGTAGAAATGTTCGGAATCCAATTTGTAACAACTGAAACTGGGAGGGGTTCTGCCTCTAATAACAGCAGGTGAAGGCAAGGCATAAGAAGGTCTGAAAAGAGCTGGAACAGTCTAGCCCCAAAGGACTCCTGAAACTGACCAGCCAGGGTACCCTTCCAGGACAGGTTCCCACACAAAGACCAACTGGTCAACAAACCAAAATGCACAAGAGAGAAAAAACCTACAGAGTGGAAAGAGAGGTCTGGGTAAAAGTCAAGAAAGCAAGTAACCATATTTTGAACATTAGAGAACAAAACAGACAAATGAGCATTAAGGTTCCCTCTAAAAGTTCAGGAAAATGAGCTTCACATAAAAATGAGAAACAGCACTGGCTGGCTGGAGTGGCTCAGTGGACTGAGTGCCAGCCTGAGAACCATAAAGATCACTGAGCAAGTGAAATAATAAGGTAGTTATTAATTCCAAAAATTTTTCAACAAAAATTGGACTAAAAAAAGGAATTACAGATACCACACAGCCCAGTTAAGAACAGTTTACTTGGTCAAAAAGTATAAATATTAAATGCTAACTTAACCAAAAAGTGCCCTGTAACTGCACTGTATTGGAAGGATGAGGGAGGAAGGTATTTAGGAGATTAATTAGAAGTAGAGCTTAACCTTCAGATTCCAAAATAGATCAATAGATAAGACTTAAAATTAAAATATCAAAAAGTGATAATTATATTACTTAAAAATAGACATAAATGGAAAAAAAATGGCTAAATGATTTGAAAGTGATTTCTTCTCAGTAGCAAAAGCTGGTGCGAAAAGAATAGGGGGAAAAAAGTACTATTTTTCATTATAAGCCTTGGAAAAAACCCCTTTTTTTACTTATGTATTATTTTGAAAAAATAAAACAATAAATTTAAAGTTAACCTAAGTTTTTGGGCCAAAGTGAGTAAGTCAAGCTGGTGTACTTACCTAGTGATCCTGGTAAAGAAAAAAAAAAAAAAATTTAATTGGATTGGTTTGTTTGAATGGGGGGAAGAAGAGGCAGGAAATATTTGAACTGAAGAGTTCCCTCAATTTTCCATATTTTTATGGGATTCTGTATTTGAATCATAAAATATTATAGCAGAAACAAATCTTATATATTGGCTAACAATTTATTTCCCTCATTTTATAGTTGTCCGAAGTTACACAATTGGTTTGGACAGACTCAGAACCTTCTGCTCTTAAATTGCACTCTTTTCATTGCATCACAGCACTTTTTAAAATAATGATTCAATATCAAGGGAATGTACTTGAGTTCCTACTATTTATTCATATTAGCACTTTTGTGTTTCAAAAAAGGAGCCTAAAATAAAGAAAAAGTATATCTTTAACTAAACTCTCTTTTCTTATTGTTTATTATGAAACAGAACTGAGAATTTTTAAAACTTTTAGGCTGCCAACTATATTTGACCCCAATTATGGATTCACTCTTGTTTTATCTACCTTGAAAATGGCATTTAAAAAATACAGAGCCCTGACTGGTGTGGCTCAGTGGCTTGAGTGCTGGCCTGTGGACCAGAAGGTTGCCAGTTCGATTCCCAGTCAGGGCAGATGCCTGGGTTGCAGGCCAGGTCCCCAGGTGGATGTGTGAGAGGCAACAGATCAATGTTTCCCTCACACATCAATGCTTCTCTCCCTCTTCCTCCCTCCTTTTGCTTCTCTCTAAAAATAAATAAATAACATCTTTTAAAAAATAAATTTAAAATACATAAAGGGTGGGGCAAAAGTAGGTTTACAGTTGCAAGTACGCAAAGGTTTATTTTTGTATTTTTTATTAACTATTGTATTATTTTCTATACTAACAACTGTAAACCTACTTTTGCCCCACTCTGCATTCTATTGCAATTTGTATTACTGTTCAGATGACCCCAAACACCTCTACTCAGATAACTAATTGTGCCTCATGATCCAACAATTTGTTGAAAGTAGGTTTTGGTAACAAGATATATTAAAAAGATTATATATTGCCTGATAGCTTTAAGGACTTGAAAGTGTTCAACAAAAGGATTTGGGGAGTTTAGATGTCTTTTCACAGCTAGTATGTTACACAGGTAACCTGGTCATAGGTTTTTGTAAGATCTTACTGTGTAAATTAGTAGGAACATTGAAAAGTGGTCAAAGTCTAATGAAGAGGACCCATTATCAGTTGCCACCTATCATTCAAGATTTCGGTCAAGTTCTTTGTCAAATATCAGGATTGCTTTAAGTGAAAAATTAGGCTGCCAAAATTTTCTCTTTTCATTATTAATTAAACATTGTCTAGAAATTTTCCTTACCTTGGCAAAAGGGAGGAAGAATTAGACATAAAAGGAAGCAGCATCCATATCTTCTTTAGTCAAGTGTATTCCACACTAAAATCTATACTGTTAACATCCCTGAGCTTAAGATTCTGAACAAGACTAAACACCTCAAAGGTAATCAATAAATACCTGTGAGCTGATGATTTAAATAACAGCATCAGATCAATATATGTTATTTTCTCATTACTTAGGCATGTCCAATACAAACTTATCCCTATTCTTTTAAGTCATTCATTTTCAAAAAGCTCTCATCTTTCAACATTAAAAAAAAAAAAAAATGATGAGGAAAAGTTGATTTTCCAAGTAGGACTCTAAGCAGCCTCTAATTTGTTCAGGTCATTCTACCTCACACATACCAACTCTAGTCAAATATTCTCTAAACCACTAAATAAAGCAGACACACAATGGTGTGTGACTTGAATCAGTTACAAAGCACTCAGACATTTTTCTACTCCTCTATGTTTAATCACACATATGCCATTTACTGCATTTTGTAATTACTAAGCAGCATTAAACTTTATTCTGCACTACTTTATTATTTTAAATTTTAGCTTAAGTTGAAATTGAAAATTTACCATAATCAATGCTTTTTTATATTGAAGCAATTAACTATAAGAACTCACTGTTTAAATCATATTCATGTTTACTAGCCTAAGAGAAACTTTTTAAATGACACAGGCCTCTGCTTCATCAGAAAGATTTAGGGAGAAAAGAAAAGATGACAAGGTTATTTAAAGGCGTGTTCAGGAACAACAAAAAGAATTTTTAACTGCAACACCAATATTTTGTAAATACTCTCTATTTCCATAGTAAAACTTCTAAAAATTTTACATACAATTAAGCCAGCTATTAAAACACAATCTCAGCAAGTTCTGTGTCTGAGGAAAATCCTCAAACAGCATTAGTAAATCATGGCTTATAAATACAATATACTATAATTGTGAGCAAATATAGAAACAAGAGTTCTAGATTCATATTTTAGAAAAAAAAACAATTTACTTTAAGTTAAGAATATCTACCTACATTTATTTTGGTATCAAACAATTACATTAAGTGATGGGGCAAAAAAGCATCCATAATTGTGGCAAGATGTTAATTATTTACAAAAACTATACAAAATTAGATTATAACTTCAACTTAACAAAGCTTCCTGAAATTAACTTTGCTTTTGGAAATGTACCAAAAGTCTTCAAATCCAGAATGATAGTCTTTATTATTTTTATTTCATGGAATTATAGCACATCAGATCTTCAAACAAAACACCAGATGAAAGCCTGTAAAAAATACTCTCCTTTTCTTGATAGCTTGGAATGCAAATGAAAATGTGTTCCCTTTTTAGTGAAGAAAAACACTTGAACAAAGTGTCCAATGATATCAAATACCTGTTAGAATAGCTTCTCTGCTGGAATTAAAGTTGAGCAATTATTCTCCATTGTTAAAAACTGTCTTACATTAAGTTTTCTTTTCCTTTTATAAAATAAGTTTTGTCTCAGCCATTTCAGATTGCTAAACCTTATCGTAAAAAAATGTTACTCTGTTTTTACTAGTAAATCTACAACAATGTAAGATATGTATCTTCGAGATAATTCATATTTTCAAAGTGCATATAAGCATAACTAAATTTCTTAAACTGTTAACAAATCTAAGAGCAATAATTTAATATTTCACTGCTAAATATAGGTAGCCTTAAGAGCAACATGCTTGGTCAATTTTTCTTAAGCTTTTAGGTTTGGTGCCAAAACATTTAAAAATAAAGGAAAAAAATTACTGTGACTCTTTGTTAATGGCTTTTCAGATATTAACCTGCAGCTGATATAACAAAGTGTCCAATTATTCAATGGTATTTGCCATGAACTCGTAAAACAGTTAACACTTATATAATATAAAAGTAGCATCAACCAAAAAAAAAAAAAAAACTATTATCTAATATGGGTTACATGAGAAATATCATATTAACACCCAAAATAAACTTAGGTACAAAACTGTATCATGTGGTTTTGTTCAAACACACCAAAAACTCAGGTTCAAGTAAAATAATTAGGTTGGCTTTTTTATATCACCAGCTTTCATTAGGGCTTTAATAGCTCTTGCCCTCATCTCCAGTTCTAGCAGCTCCAGCTGCTGTGCAGAAGGCTGAACATCTTCCGGTGGCGGAACAGATAGGGTGGCTGCTTTGGGTTCCGTTGGGCTAGACTCTGCCAGTCCCAGAATCTCATTCACACTTTTCTCAATGTCTTTTTCCAGGTCATCTATCTGACCAGCTTCACTTTGGGCTGTATTTTCTGCAATCTCAGGAGCGGCTGCTTCTTCATTGCATGGGCCTTCAATGTCGCTGTCGTAAGCATCTGCATTTATACTGAGTACATCACTATCTTCCCCTTTGCCTGTAACAGACAAAAAAAGGGGGACAGAATCATGTAACCTAATTGCCCTGGTCAAAATCTCCTATTTATAATGCAGGGGCTGCTTTGACCCCACCTACCACCCCAGAGTCCCAAACACATTATGTGATCCCCATCCCACTGGCTTTCCCACCGACTCCACAACTTTAAAAACAGATCTAATTTAATGTGAATTTTAATGTATTTTTCATTCCAATTTAGACCATACGAGCATTACGAAATTTATACTACCATATGGAGTTCCATGATCTATTTTCGTAAATAAAATGCCATAACACTTTACACCACAGTGAAGCTTCTACATTATAAATTGAAAAGTGACACTGGAAACTCTTTGGATAGGGTATTACTTATTACTGAAGTAAAATTCCTTTCTAGAGTTTAAAACACTTCGCTTTATAAACTAAAAAAAGCAAAAATATCACTGGTAATCTGGATACCATATACGCTGCAATTATCCCAAACCTTTTCATATGCTTTTTCAAACACTTTGTATTAAATCAGTAAATTAAAGGAGAATGCCTAAGGCCATTTTTCTAAGATAAAGTAAGTTTTTCATCAAAAGGATTTTAATTAATAACACACCATAATTAAAAAAAATAAGTTTGTTATAAAACTTCTATAACTGATAAGAAAATGAATATAAATGCACATGATAGCTCTCAACCACTCTGACTTTGGACATTACTCAAATCAAGGTGGTATTTACAAGTCTGGGTGCTCACTTATACCTCCAATTTATTTATCTTTTAAGTTCTAATATGTCAAAAAGTTATGATCCCCAAAATGTTAACTTTCTTAACTTCCTTATAATAGAAAAACTTATTTACCGAACAGGTTGACAGGAGGAAAATTCTGATAACAGAATGTGTAGGAAGAACATAAACACTTCTACTCCATTAGTTTTACAATAAATGATTTACTGATCTGGATTGATCCTTTTATATACTAATAATTCAAAAACTACTCTCTATTCCAAAATTAAAGTGCAAAACGAATCAACAAATTATTTGTGTCCACAAATAAACTTTTTTTTTTAAATAAAAAAGGTTGCAATTTTAATTATTTGGTGCCAAAGAATATTTTACATATCCCTCCAAAGCAACAAGTATTCCCTAATGGCTACATTATTCCAAATAGCCTGCTGTGTAAAAAAATAATGCTTTATATATAAGTATTCTAATCTGAGATAAAAACAAATTTAAGAAAAATGTGCTAAGTTGTTCAAGTTTCAAAAAGTTAATTTTCATGCCTTTGCAGGCTTTAATCTAAACTTCTATATCTGTAGTCACTGATTCTTAATGAAAATCTGCAGTCTGTTTACAAGAATTCAAAACATATGTTTTTGAAAAAACTGTGACTGTTCTTTAGATAAGAAGTTGTTCCTTGACAATGAAGAGCAAAATGATATAATGGGTGGGTGGGGAGAGAGGGAGCATCAGTACCTGAGTCCTAAATCTTCCTCTGCTATTACATATGTGATTATGGGCAAATTCCTTACCTTAGAGTTTGTATTCTGCAAACATTAAGGCAAATTGTTCTACAACATCTCTAAAATCCAACTAAACCCCAAAAGGGCCTAGAATATTCTACTTGTCAACAATTCAAGCTATCATAAATATGACGTGGGACCCAAAAAACCCCTGAAATTTATTTATAAAAAACTTTGTATTTATTCTTTATCAAGTACTCTCCATTTGATGCAAATGGAGACTTTTTTTTCACTGCTCAAAACAGTTTTTGAACTCATTGATTTTGATACCTTTTAGTGCTGCTGCTGTTTTTTTGTTTCTCTTCCTCCACATTGGCAAAACGTTTCCCTTTTGAGGACTTTTTTCGTTCAGGGAAATAAACAAAAAAGTCCTCTGGGGAGAGATTGGGTGAACAGGGAGGGTGGGGCATTGGGATCATGCCGTTTTGGGTCAAAAACTGCTGAGAATTCAGTGCAGTGTGAGCAGCTGTACTCATAAATCACCTATCAGGAAATGGGCAAATGTGTTAAAGAGTCTTCCAAAACAATTCACTGAAGCTGAATGCAGCCCATCACAACCCCAGCCAGTACACTGGTACAGATAGGCTCCTAGAACACTCACCTAGCAGAGGAAGCCTGTACTACAAGGGGCCCGCCCTCCAGAAGATACAGTAATTCCATTTTTTAGGGGGGAGGGTGGTCCTTCTTAGTAGTTCTGATGTATAAAATGAAAACATAATTATATAATGTTAAGAGTGACTGCATGCTTATGACTTCTTGATAGTGGTTTATGAAATTAAGCAAGACAAACCCTAGAACATGGAATAATTAAAAATCTGTCTAAATTCCTGCTAAATATGGCGAGTTCAGCACACATATCTAATTCCCTTCCTTACCAAGAACTCACTGAAGAGACAGAAGCAATAAATTTTAAAATAACAGTATAAAAATTGTAAGAAAAACGCTGGCTGGTGTGGCTCAGTGGATTGAGCGTCGGCCTGCGAGCTAAGTGTCGCTGGTTCGATTCCCAGTCAGGGCACATAACTAGGTTGCACGTTAGGTCCCCAGTTGGGGGCGCAAGTGAGAGGCAACCACACAGTGATGTTTCTCTCCCTCTCTTTCTCCTTTCCCCTATCTCTAAAAAAATAAATAAACAAATGAATAATTTAAAATAAATAAAAATTTTTTAAAAATTGTAAGAAAACTGATCATTTATACTACATATTTTATACATTGCGAAATGCTGACCTGTTTTTACCCTTTGCCCAATCCTTAGTTATTTCTTAAATACATCTAGACATTTTATATATTCTTATAGTTGTCCTTTTTAACATTCTAAAATGGTCTGCCCATCTTAAAATGAATACGTGAGAAAACGTTCAACAATTAAATTTTTAATCAAGGAAATGCAAATTAAAACATAAGATACTATATTTTATTCAGTAAAAAGCAGGAATTTTATCAACCCGGAAAAAATCAATAAATTTGTAAAATGGAAAAATGTTCAAGATATACTGTCAAATCAAAAAAGATAAAAAGTGATAATATTTGTTAAAAATAACATAAACTGATTTCCAGCCAAGATGGTGGCATACATAGACATGCTTTGCTTCCTTGCTCAACTATAAGGATTAACAACTAACCTCAAAAGAAAAAGCCAGAACTGCCAGGTAACTGAACTGTGTGGAAGTCTGAAAACCAAGTATTTGAAGAAAAAATATTCATCCAGATGGGTAGGAGAGGCAAGGCAGTGAGCTGGGGCAGAAAGGGCACAGTATGACAACCGGAAGGTGGCAATCAGCAGCATGGGTGGTCCCACATTCACATGTGGCAGACGAAGGCTGGGAGGAACAGTTGGGATTGTTCCTTAGGCCAGACCCCACAGCACAGGATTCCAGCACTGGGAAAACAAAACCTCATAACTCCTAGCTGTGAAAAACCAGTGAGGGTTGGGGTGATGGAAGAAACTGCCCATCTCTCAGGAGAGTTCATTTAGAGGGCTCCTAAGGTCCTAGAATGTATGTGAACCCACCACTCTGGGAATCACCACCAGGGCAGCAGCTAGAGGACCACCAGTCACATATGGTAGTGGGTGAAGTGACTAGAAATGGGGTGAGTGCTAAGCAAGCAACATTGTTCCCTCTCTGACTCCTCTCCCACATACAGTGCCATAAAGCCCTGAAACAGGTTGCCTTGTACTGACAAATACCTAAGGCACCGCCCCTTACAATGTAACAAGTTCTCCAAGACAGGGAGTCAAAGCAGCTTTACATAATCAACAGAAAGAAACACAGGAAGGCTGCCAAATTGAGGAGACAAAGAAATATGGCCCAAATGAAATAATATATCAAAACTCCAGAAAAAGAGATAAGTGAAAGAGATAGCCAATCAACCAGATGCAGTGTTCAAAACACTGGAGATAAAGACACTCGGATAATTCATTGAGTATGGCAAAAGAATAAGGGAAGAAATGAAGGTTACACTAAGAGAAATAAAGAAAAATCCACAAGGAACCAAGAGTGAAAAGAAGGAAGCTGAGGTTCAAGTCAATTAATCGGAATATAAGGAAGAAAGAAACAGTCAACCAGTACAAAAAGAAGAAACAAGAATTCAAGAAAATAAGGAGATAAGAAGACGACTCTGGGACATCTCCGAAAGTGCCAACATACAAATCATAGGGATGCCAGAAGGAGAAGAGGAAGAGCAAGAAATTGAAAACTTATTTGAAAAAATAATGGAGGAAATAAACACATTAGTCCAAGAAAAACAGAAAGTCCCAAACAAGTTGGACTCCAAGAGGACCACACCAAGACACATAATTAAAATGGCAAAAAGTGAAAGAGAATCTTAAAAGCAGCAAGAGAGGAGCAGAGAGTTACCTACAAAGGGGTGCCTCTAAGACTCTCAGTTGATTTCTCAAAAGAAATTTTGCAGGCAAGAAGGGACTGGCAAGAAGTATTCAAAGTGATGAGAAGCAAGGACTTACTACCTAGATTACTCTACCCAGCAAAGCTATCATTTAGTATGGAAGAGCAGATAAAGTGTTTGCCAGACAAGGTAAAGGTAAAGGAGTTCATCATCACCAAGCCATTATTATATGAAATGTTAAAGGGACACATTTGAGAAAAAGAAGATTAAAACTATGAACAGTAAAATGACAACAAACTCAGAACTATCAACAACTGAACCTAAAAATATACAAAAACAAACTAAGCAAACAACCAGAACAGAACCAGAATCATAGGTATGGGAATCATATGGAGGCTTATCAATGGGGAGGTAGAAGGGAGAGAATGAGGAAAAAGGTACAGGGATTAAGAAGCATAACTGATAGGTATAAAATAGACAGGGGGGTGTTAAGAATAGTTAAGTGAATGGAGATACCAAAGAACTTATATGCACCACCCATGGACATGAACTAAGCGGGGGAGGCTGCTGGAGGGAATGGGTGTACTGCGTGGAGAGGGCAAAAGGAAAATATTGGGACAGCTGCAATAGCATAATCGATAAAATATACTTAAAAATAACAAATTATTTATTAATAGTGGTTATTTCTCTGGAGGGAAATAAAAGTAGAGAGAAAAGAGAATAAGTTTTCCAATTTTACTCTAAGAACATTTCTTCAATCATTTCCAGTATTATAACCGTGTAAAAAATTTTGAAAGAAAAAATAAAATCACAGTATTAGATAACAAGAAAGGGTGTCATCTAAAAAGAAAATTTTCAGGATATTTACTAAGTACAGGTGGACAGAATGAAATTGACAGAAAAATAAAAGCAAAGCAAAACCACAGCCAAAGACAGCACAGATAATAAAGTCTTAGAAGCAAGGATGAGTTAGCTGTAGAACAAACAGCAATGTCATTAAAACTAAATTCAGAGTAGTTGAGCCATTTGTACCCACCCCCCTTCTTTCCTTCCCTTTTCCTGCCACATGCCCAAACACTCTAATGGGAGTGGTATTTTTCTTACATTAAAGAAAGAGATCTATTAGAGGAATAGATCCAAGCAACTACTGAAGAAACCCAAACCAGTTACCAGAAAAACTCAGCTACAAGAAATGAGTGACCAAGATGAATAAAAGAAATAAAGAAAATTCAGGGATAAAAGATAACCAATTAGGGGAGAAGGAGGGGTTGGACAGTTTATCTGGTATACTCAGAGAGACTGAAGTGGACACAGTAGTCATAAAGCAAGTACACGGTACAATGAAAAAATAAATAAAACAGAGAGCAAGAAATGTTAGAACTTAAAAACAGTTATCAAGAGCAAATATTCAATGGTTGCTGGAAGATGTTAGAAAACTTTCAAAATGCAGAAAAAAAATATATTTAAAGTATGCAATACAAGTTGAAAGGTGAGGAAAAATGCCAAAACCAACTTAATATATTAATTCAAGAAATACTACTGAGCACCCATTATATGACACTTTTAAGTATCAAGAAAACAGCAGTGAATAAAGTCCCTGTCTTACATCTAAGTCATAGGAGAGACAGTATAAATAAATATCAGATGCTATGAAGAAAAATAAAGTAGGATAAGAAGATGATAGTAAGAGAATGCCTTCACAGAGAGTGACTATTGTGATCTGATAAGGTAACATTTGAGCAGAACAAGTCAGAAAGCAATAGAGACAGTGGAGAGGGAAAATAAAGAAATAAGAGAAGAAAACTAATCTAGAAGGAAACTGATCTAAGGTGAAGAAGGTCTTCATAGAGAAAAAAGGCTTGCAAAAGTGCACAGCATCAAACCTAGGACACATTCGGGAAAATATTACAACGTGAAGGTAAAAAAAAAAAAAAAAATCTTAATAGTGCCCAGAGGGGAAAAGAAGCTAGATTACCAACTAAAGCCAGTTTCAAGGAATGAGAAGTATTATCAGCCACTATGGACAATATAGCCCAATGGCTACTAACACGACAACACAAAGAGAAGCAATAAATGGCTCCTTACAGAACACAACATTGCCTCAATATATTCTTGTCCAAAAACTGAGCATGATGAAGTCACTATATCTAACTACCAATTTACAGAAAATAAAGGAATATTAAATGAAACACTGAAATGCCAAAATTCAGACTGAGAAACTAGCATATACCTAGTTTCTTCGAAAAATAAACAGCAAAGAGAGGGAGAGAGGGAGGGAGGGAAAGAGGAAGGAAGAGGAGCATACAGATTTAAAAAAGAGATGTACTATCAACCAACTGCACTGCAGGGACCTTATCTAGATCCTGATTCACACACAAATAGTGTAAAGTACAGGACAATCAGAAATCTCAACAATGGATATCTGAGGATTAAAAATATGTATTACTCTGAGACCCCCAATGAAATAATGGATCTAGACAATAATCGTCGTCGTTGGCAGCCGTCCGTCTCGAGAGACGATGGTGTAGCTTCTTAAGAGTCTATCTGCACCGCTGAGAATGGTTGTGCAGTCCGACTCGGGAGTGACACGGTATCTGTCTCCTCCCGTGTTGAATCGACATCTTGCGATGACGCTGGAGTGTCCTCTCCAGTGAAGCTGAAGTTACAGAGCCTGGGCAGGGTGATATGGAGGGTCTGCTGTTGCCCATGCAGCAGACCACCCCTCTCTTCGCAGCTGAAGGGTCCAAGGGAAAGACGGAGTCGATACAGCTTGGCTTCAGGTGCGCCGCAGGAGTTGCCGGTGTTGACTACAACGTCAAACCGCCTTAGGGACTCCGGCTCCGGATTTTCTGTCGGGGTTTACTCCCTTAGCCTTTCCCCTGAAGAGGTATGCCGCAAGGCAGCGGAGGTTTTTTGGAGTCAGAGTTTTCCTTCTCTGATGTGCCCTGACTGGGAGATCGAACCAGCGACACTTAGCTCGCAGGCCGACGCTCAATCCACTGAGCCAAACCAGCCAGGGGTATCTAGACAATAATAAACAGCTACTAAACCCCTTAGGTTTAAGAAGGACAACACCTGAACCAATCAATCATTAAAAAAAAATGTTTATTGCTTTTACAGAGAGAGGAAGGGAGAGACAGAGGAACATCGATGTGAGAGAGAAACATCTGTTGGTTGCCTCCCATATGCACCCTGACTGGGGATCAAACCCGCAATCTAGGTATGTGTCCTGACCGGCAATCGAACTCCCAACCTTTTGGTGTGAGGGATGATGTTCCAACCATCTGAGCCGTACTGGTCAGGGACAATTATTAATTATTCTTCATATCACAATACCACCAATGAAAACAACTAGGTTAAATTTGAATGTTTTCTGAATATCTGATGATATTAAATGTTACTTTTTAAGGAGGTACGATTATGTTTAAAATGAGATTTCATCTTGTAAGAGATACATACATACATAGTCAAATATTTACAGATGAACTGAAAAGATATTTAAGATATGCTCTAAAATAGTCTATGGGTGTGAAGCAGTTAAGAGGTAAAAATGAAAAAAAGATTGCCATAGGTGAGTAATTGTTGAAGATAAAGCTGAGTAAGAGAGTTAATGTCCCTGCTTTCTTTTCTATATTTGTTTGAAAATTTCTGAGATAGTTTTTTAAAAAAGTTAATTTCCACTTGTAGACCTAAACAATGTTTTAGAATATGTTAAAAATAAAAAAAAAGTACATATTATGGAGAACATGAAAAGATTGAAACTTGGTATTTCTATCAGTCAGTCATAGAGGTGGTCATTAAAAAAGTTAAATTATTTTTGTATTCTCATTTAATCAATTTTTCATACCTGGTTTTAAGTTGTTCACATTCAGTGGTTATGTCATTTAGAAGAATATATTTCACCATTTTTTCTCTCTAGATCCTAGATATTAGCTCTCCAAGGCCTCCAGTGTTATGGATCTGCTTGACTCTCATCAGTAACAAAGTCTATGATACGCTCTATGCTGGAAAGCAATGCTATATGCCTCCATAGATTTCTTTTCTTAGACAAGAGATAATTTTGGTTTTACTTGATTTTAAGTCATAAAGAACACACTTCTAATGTATTCTAACTGTAGAAAGCTAGCTTGAGAACTCTACAGTTTTAGCGAGTTTCCATTTTTTCAGAACGTCTTTTCTGAAAACAATTATTCTTGCAATGTCTGAGAATCTTTCCCGTAGAGGCCTTCCATCTTCCTCTCAGCAAAACTAATAGAACTGAACCATTCTTCTCATGTAGTATTTTAAACTACTGACTTACATTTAAGTGCATCATGTTAATCATCATATTCAAAATTTAATCATGGCATAAATGATTGTTTCTGATAAAAAAGAAAATGCAAACAATTTAATACAGAACACTTATCTAAAATTCTACCAAAACTGTTGCTGGACTGTCCACTAGCCTGTAAGCCTAACTTTTAAGAATCACAAATCAAGAAATTACTCCAAGAATCAACAAATATTAACTCAGTATCTATTACATATGCCACAACGGTGCTGTAAGGGCCACCAAAGAGGTAGTCTTTATAAACTGCCACAGGTGGGATAGACTAAATATTTGTGACATGAGTAAGACATGGTTTTGTGCTTATGGTTGCTTAAAATATGAACATCATACTTCCAAGTGCTAAATTGTACAATATAAGGTATAAAAGAATTTCAGAAGTTATGAGGCAATAGGGAAAAGTGAAGATCATCATAGAAATGTGGTGTGAAGTAGGTCTTAGAATCTAACAGGTATATATGGCCAAGTGTGAAGGACAAAATGGACAGAAGTAAAGTGCTAGACTTAAGCTTAGTACAGATTTATGAGAGTCTACCAGGAATAAAGTGCACACGTGAGTATAAAGAGTGTATCCAAAATTATTGCCTGTGAAGACCGCCGTTCTAGGACAGAACGCACAATAGGGACCTCTTGTCAGCCTTTTACAATGGATCAGTTAGGTAAGTATTTTGGGGTCACACTAGAGCACAATAACAGGCTGACACATGAGAGATTCCTTGCTATAATCTTTTCTCTAGTAACTTAAAACAGGAAGAAAACCTTTAAAAATATAATTTATCATTTTCCTACAATCTGATTAAAAAGGCTACTTTTAGGATAAAAGTTTGATGTTAGGGGAAGTATCTAAGGATGGGGGCTGATTGCCAGGGGAGCTATTTGAACAGAGGGTTGAAACTTTCAGTCCCATTCCCAACCTTTGGTGAAAGGAGTGGGGCTGGAGGATAAATCAATCATCAATGACCAAGAATTAATCAATCATACCTATGTAATGAATGAGGCCTTCTAAAAATTCTAAAAGGACAGGATGTGGAGAGCTTTGGTGAATATATGCAGATTTGGGGAGAGGGTTGCTTTCAAAGAGCACATGGAAGCTCCAAGCTCCCACCCACACACCTTGCCCTATATACCTCCTCTTCAGTCTGAATGGTCACCAGTATCTTTCATCATATCCTTTTATAATACACTAGTGATATAGTAAAAAAAATATATATATAGGAAGAAATATGAATGTGTACAAAGTGGAAAAAATGAAGATGAAATAGCTATTTCATTATCTGTATTTATAAGCACTGGAGTTCAGAATGAGGCAACTCCACCCCCCAGCCAACATCTGTTGGAACTTATTCATTTAAAAGGGCATGACGCTCACGTATCTTCTGCTAGTAACATCTCTGTGCTGTACAATCTGGCCATCCAATGAAGGTTTGCTCAAACTCACTATCTACTTCACAAACTGTCATGTTTCCTGGGGCCTTGCTTCTAAAAGGTCAGAAAGAGATACTAAAGACTTGATTCTAATTTTAGGTAATGCAAAGGTATCTCATACACTCATGAAGTGAGCAGCCAGTCACTATCCAAAAAAGTAATAGTATTATTTATAAAACACAGAAATCCAACCCCCAAATTAAAAATACCTTTATTAAAGAAGTAGGAAAAATAGTAAAAACTGTCAGTTTGACCTCTAATTCTTCCCATAAAAGAAAATATGTGAAATGGAAGTAGTGGGAGCCTTTGAAAAAAATAACTATGTCATTGTACAGTATGATTGATAAAGTGGAAAATGCAGTAAAAAGTGTCCTATATGTTTTCAAAATGGTAGGGAGGATGTTTTCTCATGGGGAAGGATAGTTGGAGAGTGTAGAAAGATTCTCAAAAATAAAAACTCTATCCAAACATTACCCAAATGAGGAAATATCCAAAGAATTACAAGCTACTGAGGAATCTATGATGACCACATATTTTACAAAGGGCACATAATCAATAATTAATATAAAAGACTGGTATGAATCCATACAAGTAAGAAAAACAAACAAATAAAAAGACTCCGTTTTGTTAAGACCAGAAAGAAAAACAAGCTCTGAAGCAATACTCCCTTTGGGGTAGGTGCTAGAATAATAATGGGTGAAAGTTACTAATATTCTGTTTTGCTTCCATCCCTTTTATTAGGAATAATGTACACATTGGATAAGGTAAAAAAGAACAAAGGGATTTGTTTAGTCATCTATTCATCCTCTTATTCACTTAAAATAATTTAAGTACCCACTATAGACAAGCACTGAAGACTTAAAGGATCCTAAGACATACATGATCCTTTGCTCTATAGAAGCTCTCCACTTAAAGACTATAGTCAACATGTAAACAAAGAGAAATACCACAAAATGCAAAGCAACTTAGGGTTAAAGACCATGTCAAATTTGTATATGGGTAGTCAGAAGTGTTTCTTGACTTGAAAACAATTACTAATTCTGATATAACAGAATAAACAGACAATAGTGTTATGAACTAGCTGACAATCAATTTTTATAAAGAACACCAAGAGAACAGGTGAAGTTAACGGAAGTAGGTTAGGGAAGGACTCAACGATTTGGAGATGTTTTATCCTAAAGAACAAGTCGCTTGACCCAAATAAGAGTACACCACTTGCATGAATGAGTATAAATCTCAGATTTAAACTGCATTAACATTAAAACCTGTAGTCACAGCTCAGTGGATTGAGTGTTGGCCTGTGAGCCAAGTGTCGCTGGTTCGATTCTCAGTCAGGGCACGTAACTAGGTTGCGCATCAGGTCCCCAGTTCGGAGTTCAAGTGAGAGGAAACCACACAGTGATGTTTCTCTCCCTCTCTCTCTCCAAATAAAAATAAAACAAATAAATAAATAATTTAAAAAGACAAAAAATGAACAAAAAAACCCTGTAGTCACAACTTATATTTAAATTCTGAGATATGCTGTGAACTAGACACAATGATAAACATAGTTCTGGTTTTCACAAGAAAGTGACCTCTATACGACTATATAGTACAGTAAACCTGATATCAATTCCCAGTAACACTCTAGGTTTATTCAGAGGTTTAAAGCTCTGGTAAAATAAAAAAGTAGTACTAATTAGCTTACATAGATCAGGTAGCATCCGATCAGGGATCTAAATGATGTGTGGAAGACTCGTATGGTTACCTTGAGGAGGAATATGCAGGTAGAAGGGACAACGAAAGTCAATTCCTGAAATAGGGTACTTGGGTTGCTAGAGGAAATCAAGGAGGAAGAAACACAGTGAGCAGCAGGGAGAGGAATAGGCCATTTTGCTGCATATAGGAAGGAAGGACTTCAGATTTTGTATTAAGATGAGAAGCTATTGGAAGGCTTTGATTAAGAATTGTGAAATGTCCATTCTGATAGTTTAAAATAATCATTCAAACTGCTGTGTGGAAAATAAAAAAGGCCACAGGGGAACAAACAGAGAAATGGTGGGATCAGGATACTATAAAAATCAACACCAGAATAATATGGCTAAGAGGTGTGAAGTGGTTGAATTAGAATATTCTAAAAGTAGAGCTGATAAGATTTGTTGACAGAGAAGAAAAGACTCAGGAATATGTCCAAGGTTCTTGACCTGGACACTGAGAATAATATAATTGCTATTTGTTGCTTTAGGGGAATCAGGAAAGGATCTGGAATTTATTGAGACATATTAACTTTTTTACTTTACAGAATTTATTGAGGTGACATTGGTTAATAAAATTATAAGGGTTTCAGGTATACAATTCTATATAATACATTATCTGCATATTGTATTGTACGTTCACCACCCCAATTTGGGACATATTAACTTCTCAGATGCTTATTTGAATTCTTAAAAATAAAGTGGCTATATAAATGTTAGAAAGAGGCATGAATTGCAGATATAAATTTAAAGTTGCCAGACCTGGAATTACATAAAATCACCACCTGAAAATGCAGAAAAAAGTCCAAAGAATAAATACTGGGGCACTCACTCTCTAGAAGCTGAGTACAAGAAAACACAATGCAAAAGGGACTGAGAAGACAGACAGTGTGGTGGTGGGGGGAGGGGGCGATAATCAATGGTGTCAAATGTGGCTAGCAGGTCAAAGCAATGGCCAATAAATCGCTGCTGGCAAGAGTTCACTAGGGATGGGGGCATTAATTAGGGAGAGAGAGGAAATGACCCCAGGTACCAAATAGAAATGTGATAACTATACAAATAGTGGGGCCAGTGCCAGCATCAAAGAAGTCATCCTTTCTAACAGGAAGGAAAGAGAAATGTACGTTCAGATGCAGGTGTATATAAAAAATTAATTACATATCTATTTTCTTTTATTATACAAGCTCTTTCCAAATTAGGCCACATTTTCCCATCCCTGATGCCTAGCACAAAACAAAAATTAGTTTGCTAAAAGAAGGGATCAGCTTCAAAATTCAAAGAGACATCATTTAGAAGAGGTATTAAATTCATTTTCTATATTCCAAAGGACATAAAATGAACGAGTAGAAGTTACATAAAGGCAGACTATAATTCAATACAGAAACAATTTACCAATTAAGTGTAGTGAGGATGATATCGAGGGAATGAAAACAGAAAAAGTTAATTACAACAATGACAGCAGAAATAATTATAACAAGAACTGATATTTATTGAGCACTTATTATTACTAAGTACTTCTCTAAAGCAATTTACATGTATTAACTTTTTAAATCTTTATGTCAATATAATAATAGACACTCATACTTATCATTCCCATTTTAAAAATGAGGAAACTTAGGGACAGAGAGTTTAAGTAAATTGTTCATGTTCACAAAACTAAAATGGCAGAACTAAAAGTCAAATCTGAGCATATTTTGAAAACCTATGCACTTAAGCATTCTGTTCTGCCTCCCAGATCTTAACAGAAATAAAAAGACCACAAGCTTCATAGATCAGAATGTTGGTTCAGGCTGAATATACCTTTTCTATGTCCCTTAAACCCACCTGAATAGATATAATATGTAGGAGACACAGACCTAAAAAGTATGTGTTAAATATGAATAAATAGTAAGAGAATGAAAACACAAGCCACTAAGAAAATATCTGCAAAACATCTGATAAAGGACTGGTACTGAAATAACATAAGAACTGTTAAAACTCGACTTCCGGCCAAGATGAAGGCTTAGACGGACGCACTAGGTCTCCCTCTACAACTAGAGAGGAATACAACTACTTCAAAACAAAGGATAACTAGAAATTCCAGAAAATAAAACTACACGGAAGCCCAACGTATGAAGTTATAAACCAGCGGCGCCCTTTGGGCAGGTAAGAGCGAAAGGGGGCGGTGCTGTTTGCGGTCGCACCTGGGACAGCGGCGGGGAGAACAACCCCGGCTGCAGTCGAACCCCCGGCAGCTCGCGACCCCAACGCTGGGGAGAGCAGCCACCGCATCGCCTTGAACAGTGAGGCCCAGGGGGGCGGGAGGACGGATCCCGGTCTCCTGGCGGAATAACTGTGTGAATCCATCTTGGACCCCCGCCCCCAAAGAAAGCGCCACGGGGCTGCGAAATAGGTCGCGGACAGGCACCGGTCGCTGCATTGTGACGACAAAGCACCACAGCACAGCAAGAAAGGCTGCCGAACGGCGCCGGTCGCTGGGTCATTACGACTACACAGGCACTGCCCCCTACAGCCGGCCCAAGAAAACAAAACGCATCTGTCAAAATGAGGCAGACAACTATAGAAATCCCGGTGGCACAGCTCACCAGGCAACAGATGGAGAACCTGACAGATGAACAGATAAGAAACCTGTCAGATGCTCAGTTCTGGGCCATTGTTATCAGGTGGCTTACAGAATTCACAAAAGATCTGGAAAAAGATGAGAAAGAAGCGAAAAACACTCATAACGAAAGGAACAAAACCACATATGAGACAGATGGTGAGGAAAAAAAATCCAGAGTTCATTTCAACAAACTGGAATATGGAGAAGGAACAAGCAGTAAACCAATGCAGCGAGAGGAAATGGGAAGCAACGATGAGAGGATCAGAAACCTCTGGGATAGCTATAAAAGGCCCAACATAAGAATCATTGGTTTGTCAGAGAGCGAGGAAGATGAACTAGAACTTGAAAAATTGAGTGAAAATATAATAAAGGAGAACTTCCCAGACTTGGGGAAGGAAATAGACTTACAGGTCCAGGAAGCACAGAGAGTTCCAAAAAAACTGGACCCAGGGAGAACCACTCCAAGACACATTATAATCAAAATGTCAAAAATTAAAGATAAAGAGAGAATCTTAAAAGCAGCAAGAGAGAAGAAAAGAATTATGTACAAAGGGGTCCCAATTAGACTATCAGCAGACTTCTCAAGGGAGACCCTGCAGGCAAGAAGGGACTGGCAAGAAATATTCAAAGTAATGAAAATCCAAAACCTACAACCACGAATACTCTATCCAGCGAAATTGTCATTCAGAATAGAAGGACAGAGAAAGTGTTTCCAGGACAAAATAAAACTGAAAGAGTTCATTAGATCCAAACCACTGTTATATGAGATGTTAAAGGGACTGGTTTAGAAAAAGGAGGATCAAGACAATGAAATCTAAAATGAAAACTGCATCACAAGAAACAACAGAAGCTAGGGAATTGAAACAAAGGCAAACTAAACAGGCAACGAGAGTGGAAAAAGAACTATAGGTACGGGGAACATATTGGGGGGAGGTCAACAGGGAGGGGGAATGGGGAGAGGGAGGGAGATGATATAGGAATTAAGGATCATGGTAGGAGGGAATGGAATAGACAGAGAGAGGTTGAGAAGAACTGTATGCACAACTAATGGACATGATCTAAAAGGGGGGGACAACTGGAGGGAGGGGGGCCACCGGGTGGAGGGGAGCAGAGGGAAGGGAAATTGGCACAAATGTAATATTATAATCAATAAAACACATTAAAAAAAAAAAAAAAACTGTTAAAACTCAACAATCCGGGGACTTCTGGCAAAGATCGCGACATAGGTAAACACGGCTTGTCTCCTTGCACAACCACTTCGAAATTACAACTAAAATACAGAAATTAAGTTGAATGGATGTCTCACAAGTATGGAATTAAAGAAACCGCACCCATCCAGACTGGTAGGAGGGGCAGAGACATGGAACTGGCTGGTCCCACATTCACATGTGGTGGGTAAAAATTTGGGAGGGATCTCTCAGGAGCAAGAAGTCCCAGCCCGACACCAGGCCACCCAGCCCAGGGTTCCAGTGCCAGGAAGGTAAGTCCCTCTGACTTCTCGCTGCAAAAACCAGCAAAGATTTAGTTGGAGGAAGAAACTGAAGATCCAAGCAGTTCCCCTTAAAGAACCCATGAACTCACCTACTCAGACTCACTCACCTGACCTCCAGCACCAGATTTGGAGCTTGAAAGGCACCATTTGCATACAAGGAAAAACTGAAGTGTCTGACATCAAGGTGGGACCTTGAGGGCTGTTCCCTTTCTCTCAGATAGGGAGGTGGGCAGAGGCCATTGTCCCTTTTCTAAGTCCTCCCCGCGCAGAGCCACAGAGGTGCCATATCAGAGACTCCATCAAACTGGCTAATACAGTTTGCCCCACCCTGGAAACCCCCCGGAGACTCCCTTCCACCCAACTTACAGGCCCACCCAAACTGTTAACCGTGACTTTTCGATATGAATGGTTGGTCTTGGCTCATGCTTCACACTTCCTAAACCCTACAAAACAAGTAACAGCCAGCCTCAGTGAGCCAGCAGCCTCCATACCTCTTGCAAAGTGGCCCCAGGCCTGGCTAGCAGCAGCAAGCCTAGATTCACAGCTTGGCTTCATCTGGGAATCTCCAAACCCAGCACAAGTAGCAGGTGTCTCAGTCTCAGATTGCTTTAGAGCTTAGGCAGGGTGACCTGGGCAAAACACAGGTGAGGGCTGATGTTGGCCTGCACCACCCAGGAAACTCCAGAGCCTATGCACCCAATGGACAGCTACAGACCACATCAGAGCAGCATCACCCTGCCCCTGCACAGCTGATCCTCCACAGAGGGCAGAGGTTGGTGGTCAGTGGTCACAGCCTGTCCTTGTAGTTGACTGGCCTGGGTAAATCCTTCCTATTGAACTGTTAACAGCAATCAATCAAGGCTCAACTACAAGAGAAGGGTGTACTCAGTCCACACAAACAGCACACCTTGAGTACCCAGCTTCAGTGACAAGGGAGGCTGTGCCACTGGAGCCTACAGGACACTTACTACATTGGGCCATGCTATCAAGACAGAGTCATAGCAGCTCTACCTAATAAAGAGAAACAAACACAGGGAGGCTGCCAAAATCAAGAGACAAAGAACATGGCCCAAAAGAAAGAACAGATCAAAACTCCAGAATAAGAACTAAACAAAATGGAGATAAACAATCTATCAGGTGCAGAGTTCAAAACACTAGTTATAAGGAGACTCAAGGAACTTAACGAGGAGCTCAACAGCATAAAAAAGATCCAGTCAGAAATGAAGGATACTAACTGAAATAAAGAAAAATTTACAGGGAAACAACAGTAGAGTGAATGAAGCTGAGAATCAAATCAATGATTTGAAACATAAAAAAGTAAAAAAGAACAAGAAAAGAAATCCAAAAAAACAAGGATAGTGTAAGCAGCCTTTGGGGCAACATCAAGCATCCCACAATTCGCATCACAGAGTGCCAAAAGGAGGGAAAAAAAAAAAAAAAAAAAAAAAAAACAGCAAAAAACTGGAAATCTGTTTGAAAAAATAATGAAAGAAAACTTTCCTAATTTGGTGAAGGAAATAGACATGCAAGTCCAAGAAGCACAGAGTCCCAAACGAGATGGATGCAAAGAGGACCACACCAAGATACATCATAATTAAAATGCCAAAGGTTAAAGATAAAGAGAGAATCTTAAAAGGAGCAAGAGAAAAGCAGTCAGTTGCCTACAGGAGAGTTCCCATAAGACTGTCAGCTGATTTTTCAAAAAAAACTTTCCAAGCTAGAAGGGATTGGAAGTATTTAAAGTCATGAAAAGCGGGGACTTACAGCAAAGATTGCTCTGCCCAGCAAAACAATCACTTAGAATCTAAGGCAAACAAAGAGTTTTCCAGATAAGAAAACACTAAAGGAGTTCTCATCATCATCAAACCATTATTATATGAAACGTTAAAGCAACTTATTTAAGAAGAAAATCAAAACGACGAATAAAATGGCAATAAATACTTATCAACAATTGAATTTAAAAAATAAACTAAGCAAACAAGACAAACAGAGACAAAATCATGGATATAGAGCATTTTGATGGTTGTCAGATGGGAGGGGAATATGGGGGAATGGGGGAAGTGGTGAGGGGATTTAGAAGTACAAATAGGTACTTACAGAATAGCCACGGGGAGGTAAAGTACAGTATAGGAAATGGAGTAGCCAAAGAACTTTTATACACATGACCCATGGACATGAACAATGGCGTAGGGATTGCCTAACAGAGTAGGGGGTGTGGGGTGGAGAGGTGCAAAGGGGGAAAAACTGGGACAACTGTAATAGCATAATCAATAAAATATAATTTAAAAAAGCTCAATAATTAGAAAACAAACAACCCAATTTAAAAATGGGCAAAAGATCTGAAGAGTCAAGTCACCAAATAAGATATATAGATGGCAAGTAAGCATATGAAGACAATCAACATCACATGTCATTAGGGTATTGTAAAATAAAACTAGATACCATTAAACACCTATTAGAATGGCCAAAACCCGCAACAATGAGAGCACCAAATGCTAGCAAGAATTTGGAACAGCAACTCTCGTTCACTGTTGGTGGAAATGTAAAGTGGTGTTAGCACTTGGGAAGGCAGTTCTGCAGTTTCTACAGACCTGTACTTGATATTTACCCAGAGTTGAATTTATGTCTACACAAAAGCCTGCATACAAACGATTATAGCAGCTTTATTTATGACAGTCAAAACTTAGCAGCAAGCAAGATGCCCTTTGATAGGTGAGTGGAAAAGCAAACTAGTATATCCAGACAATTGAAGATTATTCAGCAACAAAAGAAATGAGCTATCACGCCACAAAAAGACTAGATGAACCTCAAATGCACTTTGAAAAGTGAAAGAAATCAATGTAAAAAGACCACATACTATACGATTCCAGATGTAAGACATCTAGAAAAGACAGAACTAGACAGTAAAAAGATCAGTGGTTGCCAGGAGTCGGGAGGAAGGTGAGTGGGAGAGATGAATGGGCGAAAATGCACTGTATGACACTGTAATGGTGGACACATTACACAGTTATCAAAACCCCCAAAATATAAAACACAAGGAATGGCCCCTAATGTAAACAATGGATTTTAGTTAATATCAATCATACCAAATTTCCCACAATGATGCAAGATAATAATAAGGGAAACTGAGAGAAGAAGTGGTAAGTCAGTACACATGAACTCCGCATTTTCTTTACACTCATTGTTTTTGGAAACTTAAAGCTGTCTCAAAAAAAATTAAGGAATATTAATTTTTTTAAAAATTAAAGTCTGTTGTCTTAAGATCAACTTGGGTCAAGGATATGATGTGGCAACCAAAACTGCTAATTAAATCACATACTACAGTGTGGGATGTGTAAAAAGGTCAAGAACTGAGAACAATATCTAATTTCAAACCTAATATTTACTACTTTTCCTTTGATCGGTGCACTTCTATACAAGGAAGTGCTTTTCTCAATGAATTAGACAAAAGCATAATGACTGGGAAGCACAGAGGATCCAAAGGGGATCTAAACACCTGATGAAGGTTGGGAGCAGGTAATCTCTAAGGTCGCTGCCCTAAGAGTATGTCTCATCTCATAGCCTTTGAAATACATCACAAGACAAAATGTTTAAAATGGGTAGAATTTTTTAAAAAAGGAAATAAACATTTCTCTCAAAATAGTGAAATTCTTTGTAGTTTCGTTCTTGATAAAATATGCAGGGCATTATGCATCCAAAAGCCTTGCCAGTTTACTTAAAAAAAAAAAAAGGGAAGTCTCATCTCAATGCAACAGAGGGGCCTCCAAAAGATATAGAAACAGTAAGGGCTAAACTGCCATACAAAATGCAGTTTTCACCTTCTGACTTAACTAGACTCATAGAAAGAAACAAATTAAAAAGCAGGGAGGATCCACTGGGTGTCATTGTTGGTAATAACTTGTGAAAAGTTCAAAGGAATAAGAAAAGAAATGTAAATTCTTAAGTAGCGCTGATGGTTACACCACTTTTTACTCCACCAATTTCTGAATTGGACAGCATTTCCCCAAAACAAGTTTTTAAAAATCCTTTAAAGAAGTTAACTCGTCTTGAAAAGCTGCATTCTGTGAACACTTATTTGTTACAGCCAGTCAAGAAGGTAAACAAGGGTTAGGAAGAAAGAAATTAGACTCACAGTTTATCAGTGGTACACATGCTACCAACCCCAGACAGCCTTGTAACACTTTCTTTTCAGTCTTCCATAGCTTTCTAGCACTCATGCCTGCAACTTAGATATACAGAGGGAAAAGCGGCATGGAGTTCATCTGCTGATCCAGGTTTCTTCGGCAATACACACATAGTAGGCATAGAAAACTCTTGGCCTATAAATGCTGCTTGATTAACTGATAATCTTTATTCTCTCTTCCTCTGCAAAGCAATAAAAGTCTCTGATGGCATTTTTCTCATTATCTTTTTAATTTTTATAATTGTTTTTATATTTTCAGGTATGGCTGTGAAGTTCTGTTCAGCAAAACTCAACATCTTTTGAACTGCAAAAAATTCAACAAATTCATTTCTTTTTATTCTAGTTCTTTCACTTACCCAGCTTTGCCTTCCCTAGTGCAGTACTCCCTTAACACAGAAACAAAAGCAACAAGAACTAAAATTAATTGGGTTTTTCCATTTAACCTTCACCTTAAGGATTCAAATGGTTTCATATAGCTTTACATTGAATACATCTGCTAAACGATGGCAAAAATCTCATATCATATTCAACTTTTTAGAATTAATAAATGAATAAGCTATGAACTTTATCAATTCTTTATGATAGCCTAAGAGAGTGGTATCAACTTTATATAAATAAACCTACCAAGTGAAAACATTTTAAAGTACTGCCACACTATATTATTTACTTATACATCAATATGTACTATTACAACCATATATATGTAATCAGAAATTTAAACAAAGATTTAAATACGTAAGTTTATATATACTTATTTACTTTATAGGTTCTGGTGTTTTCTTTCTTCATTCTCTGGGAATGTGTATAATCATACTTTGGTGACTAGTGCTCTGAAAGACTGAAAGAAGCCCAAGAAAATATTCTAAACTTTCATCACATAGTTTAGCTATTAGAAACGTTTCCCCCCTATTAAACTCTACCTTTCAATTTCTTGAAGCTCTTGTCAAGAAGATAATTCTCAAAGGTAATTCACTAACTTGTGAACTAGAAGGTCAAACTATAACTGCATAAGGCAACATTATAAAAAAAAAAAAGATGTCAAATTATATATAATGCTGTACATCTGAAACTTACAGAAGACTTCCGGCCATGATAGAGGCATAGACAGACACACTACGTCTCCTCCACAACTAAGAAGGAATACAACGACCTCAAAACTGGAAACAATCAGAAGTTCCAGAAACTCAAACTCCATGGAAGTCCAACACAGATATAAAGAAGAAATACTCATCCAGACAGGTAGGAGGGGCGGAGCTGGAGTGGAGAGGATGCAGTGTGGTGGTGGCAGCACTGGCAGGCTGGCAGAAAGTGCAATCACACGTTCTAAAGTCAGGAGGGACATCTGGGGATTGTTCCCAGCTTCTCACTGGCCCTCGCAGCTCATGGTCCCAGCACCGGGGAAAATCAAGCCTCATTGCTTCTGATTGTGCAGACCAGTGGGAGTTGGGGTGGAGGCAGAAACTGCCTGTCTTGGCATAGTCCGCTTGTTTAAAGGGCCCCCATGGTCCTAGAACGTTCGCAAACCCACTCATTTTGGGAACGACGGCCAGGGCAGCAACTAGAGGGGCACCAGTCTGGTGTGGAAATGAGACAGGTGCCTAGAAAGGGGCGAGTGCTGGGCAGGTGGCATTGTTCCCTTTCAGATCCCTCCCCCACATACAGCGCCAAAATGTGGTGAGACCAGTCGCCCTGTACTGACAAATCCCTAAGGCTCCGCCCCTTACAACATAACAGGAGCAATAGCTCTACCTGGGACAGGGAGGCAAACAAACACAGGAGCCTGTCAGAATGAGGAGACAGAGAAATATGGTCAAAAATGGGAAATGGATCAAGGTTCCAGTGGGAGAACTAAGTGACGAGGAGATAGGCAACCTAACAGATGAGGAGATAGACAACCTAACAGATGCAGAATTCAAAACACTGGTAATAAAGATGCTCACAGGCTTGACAGATATGCTTGAGTACGGCAAATGCATAAGAGAAGAAGTGAAGGCTATGCTAAGTGAAACGAAGGAAAAGCCACACAGAACCAATGGTAAAGGGAAGGAAATAGGGGTTCAAATCAATGATTTGGAACATAAGGAAGAAAAAAACAATCAACCAGTGCAGAATGAGAAAGTAAGAATTGAAAAAAATGAGGAAAACTTACCAAATTTTGCGAAGGAGATGGACATACAGGTCCAAGAAGCACAGAGGGTCCTGGGTGAGCTGGACCCAGAGGTGACCTCACCAGGATGCATAATGATTGAGATGCCAAAGGTGAAAGATAAAGGGAGAGTCCTGGGGGCAGCAAGAAAGAGGCGGAGAGTTGCCTACAGGGGGGTGCCTATAGGACTATCAGCTGATTTCTCAGAGGACACTTTGCAGGCAGGAAGGGACTGGCAAACAGTATTCAATGTGATGAAAGGCAACCTGCAACCAGGATTACTCTATCCAGCAAAGCTATCATTTGGAATGGAAGGGCAGATGAAGTGCTTCCCAGACCCTAAAGGAGAAGCTAAAGAAGTTCATCATCACCAAGCCATTATTATATGAAATGTCAAAGGGACTTACCTAAGAAAAAGAAGATCGAAATTATGAACACTAAAATGACAACAAACTCACAACTATCAACAACTGAATCTAAAAAATAAAAACAAAATCCCAACTAAGCAAACCAGAATAGGAACAGAATCATAGGCATGGGGATCATTTGGAGGGTTATCAGCTGGGAGTGAGGAGTGGGAGAAATGGGGATATGGTGCAGGGATTCAGAAGCATCATTGGTTCATACAAAATAGACAGGGGGACGTTAAGAATAATATAGGAAAGGGTGAAGCCAAAGATCTTATATGCACGACCCATTGACAAACTAAGTGGGGTGGGATTGCTGGAGGGAAGGGGGATACTGGGCGGAGGGGAGTAAAGGGAAAAAAACTGGAACTACTGTAACAACATAATCAAGTATACTTTAAAAAAAAAAAAAAGGAAACTTATATAATGTCAAAAACCAATTTTCAACCAGTGTGTTGCAAGAATTTTTAAAACATGCAACATGACTATTTAGTCAGAGGCACTGACCTCTTTGCCCTTAGAATGTCAAATAAAAAAATTGACAACAGCTAACACAACAACCATCCGGTGTGAATAAAAATAATACCTAATTTTTTGGCACATCTGGTGTGCTGCAGAATTTTAGTAATTAGTTCATGTGTGTCATGAGATGAAAAAGGTTGAAAATCGCTGTTTAAAACCAATGCTATCTCAATAGAAAAGAAAAAGTGGCAGCATTTGAGCCTAACCACAGCAAGACTCTGCCTGAGAAAGCTAATGTAAAAGATTCAGAGTAAAATGTAGTAAATTTCTTATTGATTTTGATCATTTTATATGCCATATGGTTACGTACTTGTTTTTATGATTAAATTCAAATGTTCCTTTCAAGGAAACATCATACGGCTTAAAGACTAAATCAAGTATCTTTTCCTCTAATAGCAATTAAAAAAAAAAGTAGTGATATAAAAAATTGTATATTTGATTCTGATCCCACTAAACAATCTAACAAAACAGTTATTAGGCACTCTTCGCAAGTGAAGACACTGTACTAGGCACTGGTATTTACAAAATCTGACAGCTAGAAAGGAACTTCAAGATCAAGGCCAAACAGCCAAACCTTGCTTGAATCAGCTCTACAACAGTGCCACCAAGTGGTCGTTTATGTAATGTGTTCAAACACTTCCAGCAATCGTCGGCAGCCGTCCGTCTCGAGAGACGATGGTGTAGCTTCTTAAGTGTCTATCTGCACCGCCGAGAATGGCTGTGCAGTCCGACTCGGGAGTGACACGGTATCTGTCTCCTCCCGTGTTGAATCGACATCATGCGATGACGCTGGAGTGTCCTCTCCAGTGGAGCTGAAGCTACAGAGCCTGGGCAGGGTGATATGGAGGGTCTGCTGTTGCCCATGCAGCAGACCCCCCCTCTCTTCGCAGCTGAAGGGTCCAAGGGAAAGACGGAGTCAATACAGCTTGGCTTCAGGTGCGCCGCAGGAGTTGCCGGTGTTGACTACAACGTCAAACCGCCTCAGGGACTCCGGCTCCGGATTTTCTGTCGGGGTTTACTCCCTTAGCCTTTCCCCTGAAGAGGTATGCCGCAAGGCAGCGGAGGTTTTTTGGAGTCAGAGTTTTCCTTCTCTGATGTGCCCTGACTGGAAGATCGAACCAGCGACACGTAGCTCGCAGGCCGACGCTCAATCCACTGAGCCAAACCAGCCAGGGGAAACTTCCAGCAATAGGAACGTACTATTTCAGAAAGCAGCCCACTCATTCTCTGCATTTTCAGTTACCTGTGATTATTTGAAATACATAGTCAAATAATTTTATCTGCTGGTCCTATTTTTTATTCTCGAAGACAGTGCAAAACAAACCTAATGACTCTTCCATTTGACAGCCCTTCAGATATTTTCAAGAGACCTCAACTTTTATCTTCATCCTAAATACCCACATTTAACTTACGTTATTTCTCATTTACAGTTAAAAAAATAATTTATCCTAACAACTTCCAAGAAGAAATGCAAACACAAGAGAGCTTAATTCTTGAAGTTACAAAGGAGAATAATTTTCAAAATTAAACAAAGTTGTAAACTTTTAAGCAACAATTTAAATACAGACCATTATTTTAATATTATTGAATGTCTTAAGCAAATTTATTTATAGATGTATAGAAAAACTCATTAGCATTAGTAGAGATATGATATTTAAAAAATTTTTTTAATAAATTTAATATACCTTTGACAAACAGCAGTTTTCAACTGGTAAACTATAGACAAATAAGTAATTTAAAAAATTTATAAAAACCATTATTTTAAATGAATAGCTATCATCAATAAATCAACAAACAACAAGTGCTGGCAAGCATGTAGAGAAAGGGGAACCCTTCTGTAATGTTGGTGGGAATGCAGACTGGTGTAGTCACTGTGGGAAGCAGTATGACAATACCTTAAAAAATTAAATATGAATCTGCCTTTTGACCCAGTGATTCCACTTCTGGGTATATACCCAAGGAAACCCAAAATACTAATTCAAAAGAACATAAGCACCCCTCAGTTCACTGCAGTACTATTTACAATTGCCAAGATGTGGAAGTAGCCCAAGTGTCCATCAATAGATGAATGAATAAGACAACTATGGGACATTTACACAATGGAATACTACTCTGCCATAAAAAAGAAGAAAATTTTACCCTTTGTGATATCACGGATGGACCTGGAAAACATGCTAAGTGAGATAAGCCAGTCAGAGAAAGACAAACACCATAAGATTTCACTCATATGTGGGATCTAGTGAACAAACTGCACTAACAAGCAAAACAGAGACAGACTCATAGATACAGAGCAGGTTGACATATGGGAGGGGGGATAAATGAGTAAAGGAATGAAGCAAAAAGGAAAAAGGACTCATGGACACAGACAATGTGTGTGGGGGGTATAAGGGCAATAAACTGTAATGGAAAACATACAATTAAAAAAAAGAAATAAAAGAAATAAAAATTGAGCTAAATCTTTTCAATAATACAAGCCTTCAAATAATCTAGAAATTAGCATAAGATCTCAGGCTTGAACATGTGCATGTGCACACAAGTACAGCTGTGCTAAAGATAAAGAGGAAAACTATACCTGGTACTTCTACAACTGACCTCTAGGTAAAAATGAACAAGTCAGGAAAAGAAGCCCAAGAGAAAAATTTTGGTTTTACTACAGTACCAACCATCCAGTAGTTTATATTTACATTTAAATGTTTGCACAATGAAGGTAAATCTTCAGGTATTAATCCATTATTAAAATATGATAGAAGTGAGTATACAATCTGATACTCACCTTCAGCACAACCAGTTTAATAAATGCTATTTCCTATCAACAAGACAAATGAAACCAGTACTAAACCAAGAAATGCCAATTTCAATTTAACTAACTCATAGTTAATATTTATCAATATCTGAGTATTTTAGAAGCTAGAAAAACTGAAAATGTAATTTAAATAACCTGTCAGCATCATACACATTAATAGGTCATAGAGTAAGGTCTGTTTTATTCTGAAAGAGCAAGGAGAAAATTCAATGCTACTTTATCTTTTGGTCTACTGAACAAAGTGTTACTTTTCTAAGCAAGCTTCAGTGAATTTTCTTAAATGACCAAGCCATTAAATGACAATGCATTCACAAGGAGCATTATATTGTTTTTATTGAGCTCACTGTGAGCAAGAATAGCTTGCTACGCAAAAAAAAAAGAGAAAATATTAAATCAATTTCAAGTTTTGCATATTAAAAATAAGCTATATTTATTCATTTAGAAAAAAGGCAGTAATCTCTTTTTGAGTTTTTTAGATTTTATTTATTTTTTTTTAGAAAGAGGGAGGGAGGGAGACAGAGAGGAAGGGAAACATTGATGTGCAAGAGATACATCAAAGTAAGTTGCCTCTTACATGCCCCCAACTGGGGACCTGGAGCACAACCCAGGCATGTGTTCTGACTGGGAATCAAACTGGCGACCTTTTGGTTTGCAGGCTGGCACTCAGTCCACTGAGCCACACCAGCCAGGGAAAAAGGCAATAATCTTCATTGAGCCTACCAGAATTTCTATTTCCAAACAAGTTACTTGCTATCTGGTTCAGATTTCAGCTTTATAAATATTTATCTGGAACATGTTCTACAGAATTGTATCATCTAGGTAATTTATGTTTATCCTGATACGCAATAAAACATTTTATATTTTAACGATTTTTATAGACATTTTTCTAAAAGACTACTTATTTCCCTGCTTTCTTAAAAAAAAAAAAGTTGAAACTCAATTTAACTATTTTCTACAGATTTAGTCACAATAAGAACTGTACTGCACAATGGTACTGCTGTGCTTTGATCTTACGTTTTCTCACTTCTGCTTACTGTCACTTATTGATGGCAGTGTGTTCTTGACAGTTCTGATGCCTATGTGAGAACCTAAGAGTGGTCTATAAAACTTCCTATGTATAAAAGCTTTGTGATATCTGGCTACTCTTGACTCCTTTTTCTCTTCCTCTTTGCCTCCATGGTGAGTTTTCAAATAACTTAAGCTACCATAAGAAAAATCAAAGCAAAACAGGCTCTTGACACTGGGAAGGGAGTTCTTCAGAGCTCCAGGTGCCTGAACATGGGAACAGAGGAACATCTTCCCTTAGAAGGCAGCACTGGATACTTTGTACAACGAGGTCTCCATTCCTTTTTCCCTACGAACTGAAATCAGCCTGCCCATTCTAGCTTTCTTCTATCCTTTACATTAACATTCTTCTCGCTACAGATGTTCTAGAAGTGTAACCTCCACACTGCCTGCTCATTTCATGCAAAGAACAGAAGCAAAGGCAGAAAAACAGCAGTGTTGTCCAATGATACATACGCATGACACAAGAGCAATAAGACTATGACTACATTTTATAAAAATGATGTGTACTTAGTATTATATATAATGACAAATAAATGTAAATGAAAACTACGAATCAGAGTTTATGTCCATATAGAATCCTCTGAAGTATTAAGAATACAAAGGTACAATTTTGTCTGGCTACTTAAGAGGTTAACAAAAAAGGACTTATGAAATCATTGTATTCTCAAGACCATCAGAAATATTTATAAACCCAATAGTACATAAATTAGAATTACAGAATATCTAGACTTTGTTCTCTCTATATATAAATTGGACGAAGCACAAAATTAATTATTTAATTTTTTTTCACTTTGTTAATTAAGCATTACTAACACAGACCATAGTTTAAAAAAAAAAAAATGCTGCCTAAATAAACTGATAATCTGCTTCTTTCTACCAAATAAGTTTCCATAACTCAAGTTTTAGAGAAACTATTCTAAATTATGAGAGATTAACTGTTTATATAATAAATAATCCTCTTGGCTGCAACAGGTTATCACTTCTCTGTAGTAATTTTAGCAAGAAAAAGGAAAAATGTGTTTCTTGAGTAACTAATGAAAATTTATTTTACTATCAACTTTTCCAGCTAGGATGAAAAGAAACATACAATTAAAAATATACACCTAAAAAGTATGCCCTATTGATCCACTTGGCTTGAATAAATCACGAACTGCCACTTCTGGTACCTGGTAATGTCAAAAACTACTGATTTATAGAAAACAAAACATAAGTAAGTAAACAAGGACAAAATATCTCTGCAAAAGAAAAAAAGAAAGTTATCCCATAAGACTTTTTTTCAACATACAACCCAATGCTACCCACTTAACATATCTCTAATATCTTAGAGCTAAGGATATATAATAAAGATTCCAGATTATAACTATTTAAGATGACTTTCCTGGTGGCACCTGTAACCATACATCTCTAAGGCAGAGCTACTCCAGTGGCTAAAGGACTCATGAAATGAAGAATGTACCCTTTACTCTTTTGATCTTGGATCAAACACACTTTTCTTCCTCCTATCTGTAAAATGCAGGTAAGTTGAAACACTGTGAAAACTTATTATTGGTAAATGTAATATAAAAATTAAGTGCTTGATTCATACCTTGTTTTAATTCCAAACCTTCAGGTTGCTTGTTCTCTCTCAGGGATGAAGTAGAATCTATACAGATGTCTTGTCTGAGGAATAAAGATAAAAACAATTTTTAAAACTACGTTCTATCAAATACTATTTACAGCTCCATATCCAAGAATTAAGTTAGACACTTGGTAAGACACACTTAGTTCTTCTAAGCCCCCAGGGTACCATTTAGTGCACTCTGGAAACTCAGAAACATGTATATGAGTGTGAAGAACAGCATCTATAAACTACTACCAATCTGAAGAGTATACTTCTTTGTAAAATCAAGGGGCAGGACTGAAAGGAATAGGGAGGCAATTTTTTTCTCCCTTTCAATATCCTTCGTGGTAGCTAATGGGAAAAGTAAGTCACAGATAAATCCAACAATTTTTCAAGGTCAACTGTTAAATTTAACGAGCACTTTGCAAATTATTTTATATTCATCTAATTTTGTATCTCAAATGCTTTGATGTCTACAGTACACGGGAAATACATATTTTATATGTGATATACATATAAAATCAAAGTAAATAGATTAAGTGCAAGATCATGCCCTAAAAAATGTTTTGATTTACCATGTTCTTTAACAGAGCTGCAAACTAAACTAATGTTCTTTCTTAGAGGGCATTATACCATCTTAATATTCATGCTAGAAATAGTTTTCACCAAAAGTCAACTTAATTAATTTCAATTATTCAAAATGGTTACTTTCTTTAAAATAAATATCCACTACCTTCTGAGAATTTTTATACATATACATCCTAAAATTAACATACTAAGAGTATTTAGGAAATTTTTTCACTCACAAAACTATTTATTTAAGATTTTATTTAGTTTTAGAGAGAGGGGAAGAGAGGGCGGAAGAGGGGTAGAGAAACATTGTGTGCAAGAGAAACACTGATTGGTTGCCTATCTCATGTGCCCCAACCACCAGGGACTGGGCCTGCAACTCAGGCATATATGCACTGGGGAGGAATCAAACAGGTGACCTTTTGCTTTGTGGGATGACGATCAACCTACTGAGCCATTCCGGTTAGGGGGTCACAGAACTATTTCTATCCACTTAATAACAATTCCTTAAATAACCAAAGATAAAGACATTATCATTTTGTTGAGAAGTGTACAATATTATAGCCAGTCAACATATTTGGAACTTACATGTTTTTTCTATATTAAAACTCTACTGAATATAAGCATGACCTCAAATAGAGACTACAAAATAATCTCAATTTGGTATTAATTATAAGAGATTTATAATTGAGATAGTTTTGTATTGTGTATTCCTTTCTGTCTAATGTCACCTGCTCAGATTTTTTTCTTTCACCAGAATGACCCTAACGAGGATATCAACAATTCTCCTTGGCAACCCAGGGCAGAGTGAATTACAATATACTACATCAAGAGCTTTCCAACAAATAAAGTTCAAATGTGTTACCTTAAGCCTTACAATCAAATTAGATTTTAACCTACTTGGTAGTATTAATCTAACTATCTTCCTTTAAGAGAAAATGTTTGTTCTTGCACATCCTCAATGGACATTGAATTCTTCTTCTAAACATATACAACTAAATTTACAAAAAACGATTTGAACAAAAATACAATGTAACAGTACCATTAAAAAAAAAAAGACCATGAGCATATGAAATACCCTAAGAAGGACACATCATCCATCCCATATTCTAGTGAGAATGTATAACCTATGTCATGAGGAACCCCAAATAGAAGTAAGTCGTCGTCGTCGGCAGCCGTCCGTCTCAAGAGATGATGGTGTAGCTTCTTAAGAGTCTATCTGCACCAACGAGAATGGCTGTGCAGTCCGACTCGGGAGTGACACGGTATCTGTCTCCTCCCGTGTTGAGTCGACATCTTGCGATGAGGCTGGAGTGTCCTCTCCAGTGAAGCTGAAGCTACAGAGCCTGGGCAGGGTGATATGGAGGGTCTGCTGTTGCCCATGCAGCAGACCCCCCCTCTCTTCGCAGCTGAAGGGTCCAAGGGAAAGACGGAGTCAATACAGCTTGGCTTCAGGTGCGCCGCAGGAGTTGCCGGTGTTGACTACAACGTCAAACCGCCTTAGGGACTCCGGCTCCGGATTTTCTGTCGGGGTTTACTCCCTTAGCCTTTCCCCTGAAGAGGTATGCCGCAAGGCAGCGGAGGTTTTTTGGAGTCAGAGTTTTCCTTCTCTGAAATAGAAATAAGTAACGTTCTATTAAAAGGAGAGAGGGAGTCAAATGTCCATGTTATAAAAGACAAAGAGAGGCTGTGGAAATATTCCACGATAAAGGAGCCAAAACAATTAAATGTTATATTTGACCTGATACTACTTATTTGGAGGGGGGAAAACACTGTACGACTTTACTGAGTCATATGACACAACAAAATACCAATGGTAGATTGGATAAAAGTACTGTATCAATGTTAAATTTCTGAAGTTACACTTCATTGTGGTTATATAAAATAGAATATCGCTATGCTTAGGAAAATCACAATGTATTAATTAGTGGTAAAGTGTCTTGACATATGTAACTTAGTCTCAAATGTTTCAGAAAACACATAAAGAGGCGTGCAAATGGGATAAAATATTAATGATAGGTAAATCTAGATAAAGAATATGGAAATTTCTTGTACTACTCTTATTCTTGTGACATTTTAATAAGACAAATTACTTCCAAACAAAAATCTTTAATAATAATGTAGTAAAATGCATTATTTTATTTTCTCTGGCAAAACCCCTTGGATTTCTTCAAATAAAACTGGATTCCTCTACAAAAACTATTTGTTTTCATAAAAAATTATTTTAGTGCCCAAAGTAAACTTTTATAATGTTCTGTTTTATGTTAAATTGGGTTTTATCAGACTGCTGAAGTCATCAACAGAACTTTATTGTATGTAGGTGTAGTACACCACCTTGTGTCTGAAAAGTGAAAAAGTAGATAGTTTTATATCAGTATTATCTGAAGTTGAAAAAAAATTCAGAAAATAGTTAGAAATTTAAAAATCTAGCTGATTTTTCCAAGATGTAGACTTTTAAACTAAAATAATCACATACTATATCCTGAGTTCTCTAACACAATTTAAAGATCTTCACCAAAGAGCATGAAAGGCAAGATAGATATATATATCTGTCCAGAAGGTACCCTACCATTTAATAGGAAAAATACATTTATTGAAGAAGATATAGTATACAAGAAACATTGTATATAGGACAATGATACCTCAGCCCCCTTCAAAGTAGGCACCCTGGGACCTCACACAGTTCTCTCAATCACCATCAGCTGCCCCGTCATATTTTCCTGAATCTCATCTAGGGTCTAAAATTTCTTCCCATTCAAAGGTGATTTTCATTTTGGGAAAAGCCAGAAGTTGCAGGGTACCAAATATGGGCTACAGGCTCAGTCACCTAGGTGATCTGCTGTTTCCCCCAGAAATTCTGCAGAGGTATGATGCATGAGTGGGTGCACTGTCATGATGAAGCTGCCAATCACCAGCTGCTCACAGCTGTTGCCTTCTGATTCATCTGTATAGGTTCCACAGAGGAACATTCAAGCTTAAAGCAAAATTTGATTCGTTGCCCAGTCATTTCGAATGCAACGGCCACACAGTACAGATGCTCACAATGGCATCTATGGCCCCCACTAAATAGTACAGTGAAGTCATCATTGTTCATGCATGCATATTCTAGTCCACTCTCCTTGGCTGCCAGGTTACATGGATGTCATGCAAATCATTCTCATTATATGAAAGGACATGTCTTAAAGTATAAGAAGATTACATGTACAATATGAAGTCTTTTTATTTCTAGTTTTATGGAAATTAAATAAAAATTACCCCCACTTGATATGACAAATTAGGTGTCAGTGTTAGGAAAACTAAAAAAAATATATATATTTAAATAATATTTAAATATTTATATTAAACAGTTGAAAACTACATAATAATTTTATAACAACTGGGAAGAGAGAAGAAAGAGAGAGAAAGGGGGAAGGAGGGAACACTGCCTAATCTGGTTTGGATTAAGAAACTTGCAATGGTTTTTGTACTTCTTCCATTAAGAAAAACACTCAATTTTTATTTTTCTAATTCCCTTCTCCTATATACAATGCTCATTTTTAAAGCAGCTTAATTCACAATCTTGGCCTTGAATTATAAGTGAATCCAATACCTATCTCCATCAGTCCAAATTTCTTTCTTTTACCTGAAACACAGTTCTGCTCTCAATCCTTTCTACTACTCGATGAATTTGTTTTTTAAATCAGAGTAATACACTGGGGAGATCTGCAGATCTTAAGAACAACCACACGTGTGAATTACTAAAGTCTAAAATGTATTTCTAAACAGAAAAAGAAAGTCAATTTCTTGTCTAATTGAAAAATGCTGGGAAGATAGCTCAACACAAAGATTAAAAAAAAGAGGACCGAACCAGCCAGATTCTTCCCATTTTACAATAGCTGGTCAGCTGAAAGAACAGGTTAACTGGCATAACAAAAGATATAAATTGATTATATTCACTCTCCTGGGAGTAAAAATGGAGGCTGAATGAAGCCAGCCTATCATCCTATGAGCTTTCCACTATTAAAAATAAGAGACAGAGGAAAATATTAGAGTAGCCAAAATAATTCTGAAAAAGAACAACAAAGTTGAAGGATGCACACTAATAAATTTCAAGACTATAAAATTACTGTAATATTGGAGAAATAAACATAAATTAATGGAACAGAATAAAGTTCAGAAACAGACACACACATAAATGGGCAACAGTTTTTGAACAAAGTCGCAAAGGCAATTCAATGGAATTGAACAAATGATGCTGGTGTAACTGGATATCCATATGGATATAATTTTCAATCCACACCTTGAACCATAAACAAATATTAATTCAAAATAATCACAGCACTGGTCAGTGTGGCTCAGTTGGTTGGAGCATCGTCCAGACACCAAAAAGGAGCAGGTTCAATTCCTGGTCAGGGCACGTACCTAGTTTGCAGTTTTGATTCCCAGTCAGGACATGCACGGGAGGCAAGAAACCAACTGATGTTTTCTCTCTCCCATTGATGCCTCTCTCTCTCTTTCATTCTCTCTCCCCCTTCCTGTCTCTCTCTAAAAATCAGTGGACATATCCTTGGGTGAGGATTAAAAAACAAATTAAAGTAAGTAAAAAATCACAGACCTAAAAAATGTAAACAAACTTCTAGAAGAAAAAAAAAATCTTTGTGACCTTGGGTTAAGCAAAGATTCCACCAAAAACATGATTTATAATAAAAAATAACTGATGTTATATTTCACCCCAAATTTAAAACATCTGCTCTTCTAAAGAGATGTTGAGAAAATAAAACATAAAATCACAGACTGGGAAACAAAATATGTGTAAGTGACATGTCTGATAAAGGATTTGTATCCAGAATACATAAAGAACTCCCAAATCACAATAATAAAACAAAGAACCCAATTTTCAAAATTTGTTGAAAAATTAACAGTCACTTAACCAAAGAAAACATACAGATAGCAAAAAACCACAGTTCTTGTGTGGCTCCAGTGGGTTAGATGTCGTCCTGTGAATCGAAAGGTGACAGGTCGTATTCCCAGTCAGGGCACATGCCTGCGTTGTAGGCCAGGTCCCCCATTGTGGGCGTGCAAGAAGCAACCAATCAATGTTTCTCTTGCACATAGATGTTTCTTTCCCTATCTTTCTTCCTTCCTTCCCCCTCTCTTAAAAAAAAATCAATAATGCTCAATATCATTAGTTATTAAGAAAAAGCAAATTATATCCAGAACAACGTAACTATTAGAATAGTTAAATCAAAACAACTGACAAACAGAACTCTCATACGTAGGATCAGAGAGCATGCAGACATGACCCAGCACTCTCATTCTTAGGTATCTGGGCAAGGAAAATAGAAAACTTACGTTCCTTCAAAAACTTCTATGTGAATATTTATAGTGGCTTTATTTGAAATTACCTGAAACTGTATACAACTCAAATGTCTTTCATTAGTTTTCTATTGCTGCCATAACAAATTACCACAAACTTGGTAGTTCAAAACAACATAAATGTATTATATTATAGTTCTGTAAGTCATAAGTCTGGTATGGGTCTCAACAGACTAAAAACAAAGTGTCTGTAGGCTGCAGTTCTTTCTGGAGGCTCTGGAGGAGAATACACTTACTGATCATTTTGTAGGTTGGCAGAATTAAGTTCCTTGAGGTTGTAAGACCAACATCCTTGTTTTTTTTCCTGAATGTAAACTGAGAAGCATTCCTTTTCATGTTACATTTCTCTGACCTACTCTTGTCTTCCTCTTCCAAGTTTAAGAACTCAATGATTATACTGGGATAACTTGGATTACCCAGGATAATCTTCACATCTCAAAGTCCTTAACCTTAACAAAATCTTCAAAACTCCTTTTGTTACATAAAGCAACAGATTCTTGGTTTCTAAAGATTAGAGGGTAAACATCTTTGGAGGGTCATTACAGTAGTCCCTCTCTGTATCGCAGTTCACTTATCATGGCACACTGTATCATGGGATTTTTAAAAATATTATCTTTAATTATTTATCGCGGATTTTTCGCTATATCCAGGGATTTTGCAGTACTATATACGTATGTTGTTAAAGTTACGTAGGTTTAAGTGTAGAATATATTTAAGAACATAAGTAGTGTTTATAAAAATGTGGAAAAGGTTAATAAGGGAGTGGGAAAGGTTAATAAGGGACTGGGAATGGTTTATAAGTGTGTGGGAAGGGTTTATAAAGCCTTAATACACACACACACACACACACACACACAAATAAATGTAAGGTTCCTACTTCGCGGGTTTTCACCTACCGTGGGGGGTCTAGAACATAATACCTGTGATAAGTGAGGGAATACTGTATTCTGCTACCAGATTACCTCAAGTGAGAAATGGATAAACAAACTAGTGTTTACCCACACAATGAAATACTAACTGCTCAGCAATAAAGACAAAGGAATGACTGAAATACAAAACAAAGTGAATGACTCTCAAATGCCTTCATGCTAAGTGCAAGAAGCTAGACTCAAAAGGCTATACACGGTATTATTTCATCTATATGACAATCTGGGGGAAAAAAAGTATAGGGACAAAAATCAGATCAGTGGTTGTCAAGAGTTGGGATTCAAAGGGGTAACTACAAAGCCATGGGGGATGTTTTTGGTGTGAAGGGACTGTTCTATATTGTGAGTGTGATGGTAGATAAATCCATTTGTCCAAATTTGCCAAACTGTATGGTAAAAATGGTCAATTTTACTGTATCTAACTTAAACATTATTTTTTAAAATTGGGACACAACAAAAGGCTTAGAACAGGTTCAGGAAAGAAAAAAAATCAGACAGTGATAAACTATAACTATCAAATACTATGGAATGAGGCAAAACCATCTTAATTTTTCTCAAATGGCTTTTTCAAACAGCAAATAAATCCACATCTCTATTATAGTGTCCCTTGTCAATCTTCTTAAGCAAAAGACAGCAAAATTTAAGCCTTATCTCTATTCCCTATCCCCAAATAATATAACTCAAAGAATCAGTTATCATTCTACCTTTCTCTGACCTATGATTGTCTTAAGGATTCATTGTATAATCTGCTCCCCTACAACTCCAAGTTTTTGTGAATAGGCAGCTACCTATATAGGGGCTCTATTCTACATTATAGCAACTAAAGAAAATCAAAGAAGTCTTCTTTCTTCTAACCCTATAAATATTTCACTTTCTTTAGGCTTTCATAAAAGGAATGAGGAGAAAATTCCCAATACTCATCAGTATACAGTGGAATTTTGGAATAGTCATCATTAACAGATTTAGAGTACAAATTCCAAAGCAAATACAGCAACATTTTTCAATGTTTACCATATAGCAGGTACTATTCTAAGCACCTTACAATCTTCTTCTCACATCATTACAATCCTATGGGATAGGTACTGCTATTACCCCTGTTCTTCAGATGATTGAGGCCCAGGAAGGTTAGGTAATTTACACGTTCACAAAGATAGTAAGCTGTGGCGTTTTGCTGTTAAAAATGGAGGCAGTTTTACTCTAGAATCTTTACTCTTTACGTTTATGTAGACTTTCTATTACTTACAGAAATCATTCTCCAAGTAGTAATATACAAACACTATACATAGCCATATACAGATACATATGGCTATATATATCTCAAAGTATAAAGTGAATTTTCACTCAGAATCGGACCTCAAAGCCCCAGAGGAAAACATTTCTTCCTTAATGGGGAAAACTAAGATATGCTATTAAATTATCAAGACAGAATTGTTATTTTAAAAGTTGAAAATTTCAATAAAAAGACAGAAATGAACAACAAAAGGCGAATAAGCCTCAAGAAATGGCCTGAGAAAGTTGGGAGTGAAAAGGTTGAAAAGCAACATTTCTAATTTTATATATTTTTGTACAATTTTTTAACCATGACCATCTATTTGCCTATTTATTTAAAAAAGTTAATAGAAGTACAGATTCATTTAAGTTTGTATGAAAAAAAGTTGAAATAAAAGGTAAAAGCAGGTGACAGAAGGTAAATATACAGAACAAATTTACTGAATATTTGCAGTCTAATCAGAACTATAAAAATAATATGCTATGTGAATCCTTGAGAGTTGAAAACAGAAATATGGCAAAATAAAAATTAATAGGAACTTAGAGTCCTACCTTAAAAGTTATAGCAAAATAAATTCCAAATAAATCAAAGATTTAAACATTTAAAAAACCCATTTAGTACTGAGAAAGTATGAAAAATACTCCTCATAATTTCAGAATAGAAAAGGTCTCGAAATATAAAACCTAGAAACCCTAATAGATTGATAAAATTAGACTATGTGAACATGAAATATTTATGCAGGTAAAAACAAACAAACAATAAAAGCCATAAACAAAAAAAACAAAAGCAAAAAATAAATAAATGCAACTCATATTACAAACAATAAATTAAAAAGCCAAGGTTCTCCACATAACATACACAGAATAAATAAATGACCAAGAGTTCACAGAAAATTCAATAGCTCTGTGATATATGGAAAGATGATCAAGGTTACTCATAATAGAATACAACTTAAAATTCCAATGAGATTTTTTTAACCTATCAGATGAACAAAAACCAACATGTCAGGTAACACTATCTGGCTAAAGGATATGACAGCACATACTCCACATTTGCAGAAGGATGAGTATATTTGCTTTAAACTCTATGTAAGTGAATTATGGCAATACCTATTAAAATTTCAAAGGCCCACACATCTGATCCAACAATTAACTTCTAGGTATTTATGCTACACATAATCAAAGAAGAAGAAGAAAAATACCAGCTACCATCTAACCCAGTGCTTAAGCAGCAGGGTGAAGCAGTAAACTGACAGAAAAATTACAATAGTTTCAAAATTAGGTTTCTGTAATAGAAAGAATACAGTGTGTGTGTGTGTGTGTGTGTGTGTGTGCATATTTATCTGTGTAGGGGCAGTTACAAAACAATGCTTCCTAAGTCCCTCAACGCTCCCCATGTGGAACGCAGCTGCAGTTCCAATGAAGATCCCATCTAAAACCTGAGATGCTCACTCCTGTGCATTCTAAGGAATGTTCAGATTTTGGAGAGGTGCCTATCTGCTCAACGTTTAAAGTAACTAGGTCAAGATTTGCTTCAAAGTTATCAAATTAGAAGAAGTTGGAAGGATGGAGCATGGGAAGAGATATAGTGGGTGAAAGGTATGCAATATACATTGAAAATTTCAATAGATAAACAAATAACTGGTTCAAAACAACAACATAAATTCCAGAGTGAGTTATGTGAGTTGGGTAAATCACGATCAAATTCCGAAGTGTATCATTCCCACCAAACCCAGGTCTTTAGTCTACCTGAGGCTTATTTTTGTACTGATTGATAAAAATGCTTACTAATGTACTACAGAATTATGTTACTCATTAATCTAATTTTCCAGAGCACTATAAGTTTTATGCGAATATTTTATTCCACTGAAGTTTAATAACAGCAGTTTGGGGAGGACTCTTTTATTCCAAAATTTACTTTTATTGACACTTACTGAGTTTAGTATTTGGCTCAATACCATTACCCCTTTGAAAGTTACTTATACATTCAAGTAATACAATGTATATTACCTGTTGAAACAGATCAAATTTTTATTAAGTATATTTTATTGATGTTTTAACAGTAGTCCCAATGTTTTTCCCCTTTGCTCCCCTCTGCCCAGTACTCCCATTCTCTCCAGCAATCCCACCCCCCTTAGTTCATGTCCATGGGTCCTGCATATAAGTTCTTTGGCTTCACCCTTTCCTATATTATTCTTAACACACCCCTATCCATTTTGTACCAACCAATTATGATTCCTAGTCCCTGCACCATTTCCCCATTTCTCCCCACTCCCCCTCAGCTGATAACCCTCCAAATGATCCCCATACCCATGATTCTGTTCCTATTCTGGTTTGCTTAGTTGGATTTTGTTTTTATTTTTTAGATTCAGTTTTTGATAGTTGTGAGTTTGTTGTCATTTTAGTGTTCATAGTTTTTCTTTTTCTTAGGTAAGTCCCTTTGACATTTCATATAATAATGGCTTGGTGATGATGAACTCCTTTAGCTTCTCCTTGTCTGGGAAGCACTTCATCTGCCCTTCCATTCCAAATGATAGCTTTGCTGGATAGAGTAATCCTGGTTGCAGGTTGCCTTTCATCACATTGAATACTGCTTGCCGGTCGCTTCCTGCTGCAAAGTGTCCTCTGAGAAGTCAGCTGATAGTCCCATAGGCACCCCCCTGTAGGCAACTCTCCGCCTCTCTCTTGCTGCCCCCAGGACTCTGTCTTTATTTTTCACCTTTGGCATCTCAGTCATCATGCGTCCTGGTGTGGTCCCCTCTGGGTCCAGCTCACCCGGGACCCTCCGTGCTCCCCAGACCTGTATGTTCATCTCCTTTGCAAAATTTGGTAAGTTTTCCTCATTTTTTTCAATTCTTGCTTCCTCATTCTGCACTGGTTGACTCTTTTTCTTCCTTATGTTCCAAATCATTGATTTGAACCCCGATTTCCTTCCCTTCACCACTGGTTTTGTGTGGATTTCCCTTCATTTCACTTAGCCTTCACTTCTTCCCATATGTGTCTGCCATACTCAAGCGTATCTGTCAAGCCTGTGAGCATCTTTATCACCAGTGTTTTGAATTCTGTGTCTGTTAGGTTGTCTATCTTCTCATCTGTTAGGTTGGCTATCTCCTTGTCGCTTCGTTCTCCCACTAGAACCTTGATCCATTTCCCCTTTTTGTCCATACTTCTGTCTCCTCATTCTGACAGGCTCCTCTGTTTGCCTGCCTCTGGGTCCCAGGTAGAGCTATCACTCCTGTTACATTTTAAGGGGCGGAGCCTTAGGTTTTCTCATCAGTAGAGGGCGACCTGTTTCACCACGTTGTGGCGCTGTATGTGGGGGAGGGGTCTGAGAGGGACCAATGCCGCCTGCTCAACACTCGCCCCTTTTCCAGGCACTGCTCCCACTTCCGCACTGGACTGGCGCCCCTCTTGCTGCTGCCCTGACTGTCGTTCCCAGAGTGGGTGGGTCTATGGACGTTCTAGGACCGTGGGAGCCCTTTAAACAAGTGGACTCTGCTGAAACTGGCAGTTTCTGCCTCCACTCCAACCCCCACTGGTCTGCACAGTCAGAAGCAATGAGGCTTAATTTTCCCCGATGCTGGGACGGTGAGCTTCGAGGTCTGATGAGGAGCTGGGATCGCTCCTCAGGTGTCCCTCCTGATTTTTTAAAACCTCTGACTGTGCTTTCTGCCGGCCTGCTGCCGCCGCCGCCGCCAGCACACCGCGTCCTCTCTGCCCTGGCTCCGCTCCACCTACCTGTCTGGATGAGTATTTCTTCTTTATATATTTGTTTGCTGGACTTCCATGTAGTTTGATTTTCTGGAACTTCTGGTTGTTTCTGGTTTTGAGGTAGTTGTATTCCTTCTTAGTTGTGGAGGGAGATGCAGCATGTCCATCTAGGCCTCCATCTTGGCCAGAAGTCAAAACAGATCAAATTCTTAATGATAGCTAAGCCCACTGGACAGATCTAATCCATCCAAAAGACATGGACGTATTATCTTTATTAAAAACTAAAGGTGGTAAGCAGCTATGTCGTGATAGCTTAAAAACTAATGCAGCTGTTAATCACTTGCTTTTTAATAAATTAACAAAGTGCAACAGAGCTCTACCACATTATCACTGCCAGTGTTCAGAGGTAGAATAGTGGTCATACACAAAATTCCAATTTCTGCTCTCAATAAGACCACTGATCATCAAGCCAGAGGAATAGAACATTTCTCAAGAATAAACATCTTAATGCAAAACAGTCACTTATCCCTCTATATTCACACACTGCATATGCTCTTCTTTCATTCTAACATCTCTAAAGTGCCTAAATTGGACTATAAACAGCAGAAAACAGGAAGCTACTCATTTTAAAGGGTGGAAATAAGTTGTAGACCATTCAAGAAATATAACTATTACAACGTGTTAGAATCTAGTACATTTTTTAGTAGTAACATGTTCTAAATGACACCAACTTTCTCTTTTCAACCACTTATATATTAAAAATACTCATGTATTCCATTTTAAACAAAAGTACTGACATTTCAGATTTATAAAACAGATAATTAAATGAAGATTTTAAAAAATCCCTACCAAAAATTATTCATTTTACAAAACAATTCCCTGTGAATTGTATTCGGTACTTAAATACTCTAGTAAATGTAAAATAGTTGAATTTATAAGTTACTTAAAATCTTTAAGACCTATTTATGTTTTTTTTTAAGTTACTCATCCAAAATTGAAATTGAATAATAACTATTTCAGAACATATCCATCCTCTACTAAGAATGGAGGAGTGACTAGAAAAAACAGTTCCAGGGTACTCACACAGAACCTGCTTTGCAGTGTACCTATTTTGAGAATCTGGGTTTTTAAATTTCTTTATCTTCTAGAACTGTGGTATTATTTCAACATTGCTTATTATCTGTTGGGAGATACAGCTTCATTTCTAGTGACATCTCCCTCAATATCACTTACCAAAAGTGTATTAATTTAAAACTCATAAAATGTTATTAGAGTAATTCCAAAATATTGCTAAGATTTCCCAACAGTGTTGATATTTTTATTCTTTATACATAAAACCTCAATCCTGATTCTTTTATCATACCGTTCAAGACTTCAATTTCATTATAAACATATTCCTTAGAGCATAATCACCTCATATTATAGGCCAAGCTAATACCTGTTCTCATTTTCAGTGCTATTTTGGCTATAATAAAGCTCGTTTCTCAGCAGATCTACAAATGAGACAGCACCCTAATCCCAGGCCTCCACGTGGCTTTATTTACTTACAATTGTTATTTTTGTTAAGTAACTGTCATAATCTATAACATTTTCTAATCCTGTCACAATACCTAAGTTTTAAAACACCACAAAATTATAGGTGCTAAAGATTTTAGAATATCTAGATTGTTTTACAAACTTGCTCATTTGCTTAAGACGAACTAAACTGACAGTCCCATCCCTCACCCTTTTAAAAATGAAAGTATTTAGAAACTATGGATGTTTTATCTTCATAGTTCCTAAATCTCATTCCTATAAAAACTGTTATGTTAATACTCAATTTTAAGTTCCAAAGCAGTATACTGTCAAAAATTTCTTGTAACTACCACTTTCTTGTTATTTTAAATAGCAAACAACAACTATTACAAGGTAAAATAACTGTCAAGTAAATTATCTCTTAAACAGCAGTAGAGATTAAAAGAATCTGGAGAGAAAAAAATACATATTTGAAAGCTGACAGAGAATAAATATTGTATAACAAACACATACTGCTGGCAATGGGAGAAAATAACGTAAAACGGTAAAAATAATTCAAAATTATTTTTTACTTAGGCATAAACATTTGTGTGTACTTTTGTAGCTTAAAGCCTTTAATGGTTTACAAGGATATACTTAGTTAACTCTATTAAATACCCTATATATGTACACACATACATACATGTACCTCATATTGAAAGTTATCATGTTATGATATCTTAGACAATTCTATTAATGTTATGTTCTTTCTGATAAAAACTATAATAAAAGAGCATAGGTTGGTGACCAAAAGAATAAAGCAAAATTTTCACGTATTTTTAATAACATTCATTGCTTTATCTAGACCTATTTGAGACGATCTTGTTTGTCAAAGTTGAGATAAAAAGGAAAAGGTGTATATTTTGGTACATAAAACACTTACAAACTGAGGTAATTGGTTCCAAGGCCAACCTCTGGCCTTTATGTATTTTCCCTTCAGTGGCTCATTGCATTGATTTCTTTTACATTAAACATTCAGACAAATGAAATACTATGTAGCACACTGAAATACACATGCCATACCAAGAGAGTAGCTACCCTTACCTCCAACTAATTTTTTGCTCTCCCAGGAAGCTGCTTGATCTGATTTTTCAATCAACTCAGAAATCCCGATTTTGGTGTTCTATCATTTGGTTTTTAATTGTTGGAAACCATTAAAATTTTTTTTAATGTTTAGATCAAACAAAACATCCTAATGGCTCTAGGCAACCTATCTGTAACTTTGGCTCATTTCTAGGTTTTAATCAAGTACCTTATTAGTTTTCTATTGCCAGTATAACAAATGACCACAAATTTAGTGACTTAAAACAACATGGATTTATTCTCTTATAGTTCTGAAGGGCTGAAGTTCAAAATAAGTCTTAGAGCACCAGAGTCAAGATGCAGGTAGTAATATATTCCTTCTGGAGGCTCTCAGGGAGAATACATAGCCTTGTCTTTTCCAGCTTCTAAGAGGCTACCTGCATTCTCTAGCTTGTAATTCCTTTCTCCATTTTCAAAGCACATCACTTCAACCTCTGCTTCCAGCATCTCATCTCTTTCTGCCTTTGTCCTTCTTACCTCCCTCTTATAAGGATTCTTGTGGTTATGATGATACCACCTGGATAATCCAGGATAATATCCCTATCTCAAGATCCTTGATTTAATCACACCAAAAAAGTCCCTTCTCCCACTTAACATTTTAAAAAAATATTTTATTTATTTTTAGAGAGGGGAAGGGAGGGAGAAGAGAAACATTGATTAGCTGCTTCTCATATGTGACCAAACTAGGGACTAAACCCACAACCCAGGCATGTGCCCTGACCGGGGATCAAACCAGCAACCTTTTGCTTTGCAGGATGATCCCCAACTGAGACACCCAGGTCAGGGCAAGTTAACATATTCTTAGGTTCTGGAGATTCGGACATGAACATGGACATCTCTGTCTACTCTTACGTGATCTACTTTTTTTGGTTTCTCTTTTGTAGATTCTTGAGATCTTTTCACAAAGATGATTATGTCCCATGATCTCAATGTTTACACGCCTCCACAAAGTTCATGTATTGAAATCCTAATCCTCAAAGGTTATGGCATTAGTAAACGGGCCTTTTGGAAGTAAACAGGTCATGAGGCTGCAGTTCTGAATGGGAACAGGGCATGAATAGTAGGAACCTGATTTCAAAGGCTATTGAGGACCTAAACGACTTAATTAATATAAATCATGCTCTGAAAACACAGATCATGACTTCTGTGGAATATTCACAATGAAAAAGTTCAGGAATCATCCTGATTTTAGAGCAGTAAACTAAAGTAAACAAACAGAGGAGCACACTTTCCTTTTCCACTGAAGACTTTAAAGATTGTGTTTCCCTGGCTGAGTGGAAACACCAAAAATGTCTCGCCAGAACATAATGGAGCACACCAGCACAGACCAGAGCGAACTGGTACAGAACTGAGCAGACCAGAGCAGAGCTGTCTAGCTGGACAGGGACCTGGTCCCAGGACACTCTTGTCCCAGGGCTGCCTGGACCCACTGCTGCCTCACAGCCGTGCTGTTCTCACAGCTCTACTGTGTCACAATTGAGCTGTTGAGCACTGAAGAAAGTTTCCTACTTCAACACTCCCCAAATTAGGGATTCCTGTTGGCACTGAATTGGCACCAATGGCCAATGGTTAACAACGCCTAAAAAAAAAAAAAGGAACAAATAGAGGCTGAATAACCTCACTACCTACATGCTTTAAACGCAACCGCTTCTAGGTTAAAAAGGAATTATAAACTAAAAACTAAAAATAAATAAGTTTTATGGGATACAGCTAAAATAGTACTCAGGAAAATTTTAGCATTAAATATACGTTACTCACCTACAACTTAAATAATTATCCCATTCAAGAAGAAATAAAATAAAATAAGCTTTAAAAATCAAAAGCATATAGGTAATGGCATACTTAACTGTGAAAGGCCAAAACCTTTCTTTCTAAGCTAGGAATAAGCAAGAAAATCCACTCTCACCACTCCTATCCAACAATGCACCAAAATCCTAACAGGTCAATAAAGTAATAAAAAAATTAATTAAAGGAATACAGATTAGAAAGTGTCAAAAACCAAAATTCAACCAAATAAATTTGAAGATCTAACTGGCTTTATTAAGTGATTCATGAATCAGGCAAGTAGAAAGGGGTTTCAAGGGTAGTACAAAAGGGAAGGTTTTTATAGTAAGGTGGGGCAATTGAGCTATTAGCGAAAGAAAAAAAAAGGATTAGTTTTAGGCCAGGACACCTTCCATGGCTGGGTGGGGGTGTGGGGCAAGGGTTTTATCATGCAGATTGCCTCTTCTTCCTTTGGTGCTGGGGCTAGTGATGATAATGGACTGGGCCCACAGGACAGATTACCTTACCAGTGCTCAACCAGAAAACTCCAGACTGATTGATAATGATTACATTTCTGGTGAAGATCTAAAACCACAATTAGGTCAGGTATTAAATGCGGGTTTGATATAGTGGGCTTCAGCACAGTGATGCCAAATTGGGCTTGTGATTTTCTTTTTACGGAAAAAAATAAAACCTTTCCTATTTGCAGAGAACATACTGTCTTAGTCCACTGGGGATAGGACTGGGTAGCTTCCATAACACTTCTTAGTTCTGGAGGCTGGAAGCCTGAATGCACAGTGCCAGTATGGTCAAGAGAGGGCTCTCTTCCAGGTTGTAGACTTCTTGTGTCCTCACATGGTGGAAGGGGCTCTGAGATCTGTGGGATCTCTTTTATGAGAGCCCTCTTAGGCATAAAACCTGGGTTCTGGAAATTCTGGTATAATTTTAGCAAGCCCCAATAAATCTGCTGCCTCCTCAGTAACTGCTGACACCAGTGATTGCCTGTGTCCTTTGCAGATACGCGGCTTACTTGCAATGCCTGTGTCCTTCTGTGATATCGTAGCCTGCTGGCAAAAATTTAATACCTTTTCTGTTTTAGTACCTTCTCTGTTCTCAGAGCCAACTCCCCCAAAGCCATTCACAGAAAGTCCCTTCAACTCCCTCCCCACTCATCCCCTTTAAAAACCCATGCCTTACCTATTGTTCAGGGTTGACACCTTAGGGTCTCAGCCTGCCTGCTAGCAGCTGGCCAAATAAATCTTTTTAAACTCACAGCCTGTTCTCCTGTTGTTCCTCCTCTCATTTTCACTAGACATAAGCACTATCCTCAGTTCTTACATCTATATTCGTAGATAGGATGGCCTATAACTCCCCCATACACCCTTTTGGCACTACTTATGAGATTTTGGGGTATTAAAACCATGCAGAAATTGTAAACTAAATTGAAGGCCTTCTCATCTTTTCCGAGGGCCTCAACTAGTTTTGTGGAAGGGGCACATATTAACCTGACAAGCTCAGAGGAGGCCTGCGAGGCAGCCTTACAAACTCAGACCTAAAGTAACCACAAAGGATGGTCTGAAATTAAAACTTATTAACTAAAAGCAGTTGATGGTGGGTAGTCATGTCCTAGGTCAGTATTTTTCCCTAACAAAGGTCAATCATAACCTGTCTATTGTCCTTTTTAATCTATGATAAAATACCTTTGGAATGTCAAGGTAACATCCCCTCTTCCCAAAACCCTTGGGCACAAGCTGAGACCACAAATTTCCTGATTGTTATTGTTATCACGTCAACTGTTGACTGGTAAGTAGCCTTTACCCACCTGTGTAGAAGTATGTGTCTATCATTTTACCTTTTATCCAATCCCAGAGGTTTCCCCTACTTTGGTTTCTCCTGCCCCACTAATATGTCACCAATGGACTTCATGTTCACCCCCTTTGATGCTAATGTATAAAATAAGGTGCTAAACTAACATTCTATGGAGCATTTCTCAATCCCTTGAGATATTGCTTCCTCGCAAGTGTTGTCAGTTTGGCTCAAATAAACTCACCAAAGTTCTCTACAGGTTTGAATGTTTCTTAAATGGACAATTTAAATAACACAGGTACAATATTTGAAAACAATAATAGGTGGCATTTATTGAATGTTTTATTACCTGAAAACACATTACATGTACTGACTCATGTATGTAATAATTAATTTGGGAATCCATCTTGTCATGGTGTTTTTTCAATAGCAGATCTTTAACTTTTTCATTAATTTTTTGTTAATTTCTTCAAGTTGTCCATTTTAGGGAGGGGTCAATTTTGTATTTTCATAGAAAACCATTCACTTGCTGGTTTCCCCTTTGTTTATACAGTGGTGCATGTGGATTCTCATTATGTTTTTAAACTGACAGGTCTCCTTCCTTCCTGATCTCAATTAAATTGCTCTCTACATGTCTCCTTCCTTAACTCAGCGATTTTCAACCTTTTTCATCTCATGGCATACATAAACTATTACTAAAATTCTGCAGCACACCAAAAAATACATTTTATTTTTTGCCAATCTGACCAAAAAAAGAAAATAAAATAGGTGTAATTTGACTCATTCACGCCAGACAACTACTGTTGTGTTTGGCTGTTGTCATTTTTTAATTTGACAATGTAAGGAAAAGGAGGTCTGTGCCCCTGACTAAACAGTCAGGTATTGTATGTTTTTAAAATTCTTAAGAGACACCCATTAAAAATCACTGCCTTGAATAGATGAGTTCATCTATGTTCTGATCTTTACAACGACCAAGTTTATGAATTTATTTATCCTTTTTGTTTTCTATTTCTTTAGCTTTAATGTTTTACCTTTGTTTTTCATTTTCCCAACTTTCTTTTGGTTATTTTTCTAATTCCTTTAAGATATGAACTAAGTTCCTTGGATTAGTCATAAAGTTTTTACCTCTTATATCTAAATCTTTCCTTTAAATTCTGCTTTGTGATACTACCAGTCAAATGGGACATATGAACTCTAAATGGATCCTGGATCAGAATCAATCAGTTAATTAATTAAAATAAATAAAAATACTATAACTTTTTTTTTTTTTTTTTTTTTTTTTAGTAATCGGGGTAATTTTATACAGCAATATATTAGATTACATTATTTGAATTACTGTTTCTTTTCTTATGAGTGATAATGGTATTGTGGCTGCATAAGAGATTGTCTTAATTTTTAGGAAGTGCCTACTGAATTGTTTAGGTATGAAATGTCATGACGTCTGCAACTTATTTTTAAATGTTTTATTGGCTGAACTGTTTCCCTCCACTGCAAAATTCATATGTTGAAACCCAGAATGTGACTGTTTTGGAGATACAGCCTTTGCAGAGGTAATTAAACTAAAATGAGGCCATTATGGTGGGTCCCAATCCAATGTGACTGGTGTCATTATAAGAGATTGGGGCATAGGGAGAGATACCAGGGGAGCACAAACACAGAGGGACAACCATATGAAGAGGCACTAAGAAGATGGCTAACTGCAAGCCAAGAAGAGAGGCCTCAGAAGACAGCAACTGTGTTGGGTACCTTAATCTTTAACTTCTCACCTTTACAACTGTGAGAAAGTAAATTTCTGTTGTTTCAGCCAGCTGGTCTGTGGTATTTTGCTATGGCAGTCCTATCAAACTAACATAAATGATTCTAAGGGGAAAAAAGGATAAATATAAAAAGAGAGCAAAAATGGAAAATGTTAATGTTGCTGAATTTAGGTGGAGGATAAATGGAAGTTCATTATAACCATCCTTTCAACTTACATGGAAGTTTGAAGTTTTTCCAAAATAAAAAGATTAAGTGGGAAATTTCACCAGGAAATTTATGTGTGTGCTTGTGTGTGTGTGTGTGTTTATATTTATATATATAATTAGTTTGCTAGGGCTGCCACAGACTGGCTTAAACAACAGAAATTTACTTCTCACAGTTCTGGAGATGAGAAGTTATAACATGAAATGAAATTGTCTTTTTTTGGTGATACTTGCCTTATAGCATTCCATTACAGATTAATAAAAAAAACCCTCGAGATTTCAGGTTAACTATGCACTACTTTATTTATGCTACTGCCTCTGGTAATCTCTTCTTCTTTGTGCTACTACCTTTGCAAAGAGAGATACAAGTCAATCTTTGGCAACTACCAAAAAAATAATCGTTTTAGTAAAAAATCATCAACAGATCCTAAAATTAGTATTGGCGGAGCAGAATCTAGAGAAAAATTAGCATGTTGCTTCTTGATTAGTTAATCCCAAAACTTTAGGGACCGAATGTCACAATTATCAAATTATATGAACCTATATAAAATAAACCACCTTATTACTGTACCTGTTAAATAAGGCTATTTTCACCCAACAGCTTCAAGTTGGTACTGCTGTTGTCCCTACATGAGTAGCTGTTTTAAAAAATCACCTAATCCTTACTTAATAAACTTCATCCTTATATACACCAAAAGAACAAATCATTACAACTAAACCAATTTTTCTACTCTGTAGAATTATTTTATATAAATACACAGAAAAGCAATCAGTTTCTTCAGGTAACAAATCACCAAAGGAGTAACAAAAAATTTTTGAAAAATAAAAAAATTGTAACTTACTGACTCACTAAATCAGATGCCATCTTAGAGCCATCATCTGCCTCCTCTTCCATATCAGAGTCCATGGCACTGTCACCTTATAAATGAAATAAACTACTGAAAGCATGCTTATAAAATGCCAGAATAATTTAATTTTAATCATTACACAAAAGTGTCATCTTTAAACGTGATATAGATTAATGAACTTTGTAGTTTATAGGTAACTAAGAACAATGAGAATATAAAGCAGAAAATAAAAATATTATTTAGAAGAAGTCTTTGCTTTCTCAAAAATTAACTTCATAGTACTTTGGTTAAACATTTTTTATTTCATTTTATTATTGTGTACAAACACGCTCTTATCTATACCCTTGAGATGGAAAAACCATACATACATCAAAAAGCCTCTTCTTAAAATGCTATTCTGATTATGTAAACTATATTTCTCTGTACAAGCAGAGGTAAAAATACTTTTCAATGATTATCCAATATAAAATTAAAGTAATATTCAAGTAAGAAAAAAATACCTTAGGATTTATTTTGAATATAATATTAACTAAAAAGTTATCAGAATACAGAGCAATGTATTCTTACCCTCAAGAATCTTCAAGATTTTTTTTTCAGACAGGAGCTCTAACTGTTCTTGGCACAGTTTTTTAATTTCTTCTATTGAACAGTTCTAAAGAAAATGACATTTAAAAGTGCATTTATAAACTACAATGAGAATGTAAACTAGAAAACAGAAATCACAGAAAAAGTCCAGTTAGCAAAAATCTTACAATAAAACAAATTAAAGCCATATAAATCCTTTCATGGGATGAAATCTGAAAAACTGCCAGCTACCATGTGAATATCACAAGACTTGATCAGGATTCAGTCATGTTTAACATGAAACAAACTGAAGCGTATGCCAATAGCCTCGATATTCTTAACAGCATCCTATTTATGTTAGCTTTAAATAGTCAAGTCCTGGCTCTATATATCTTAGATCTACAATTTTGGGTCTAACTTGTCCAATATTAGAATACCACGTAGTCCCTGAATAATTTTCGGAAATATATCAAAACATTTGTAAATTCAATGAAATATAATCCACTACCAAACATCATTGTATATTGTTACACAGTAGCATATTATTTCTAAAAACACCAGAAAGAATCATTTTACCTTTATTTTAATTACTAACAGTGTCTTCATTTAATAGAATTATTTCCAGAAGGTCAATAAATTCCTTACCTAAGCACAGTAAATTTCCCCATTTTTTTCTTGGCAATTTTCTACATATACAGAGCCATTTATGGTTCTCAAAAATCCCCTTTTTTAATGTTTTTAAGTAGCTTGTTTTAGTTGGAAACATCAAATTATAATTTGCATTAAGAAAATCTGCTACAAAAAAGGTTTTTATATATTCATTTATATGTGTATAATCTGATAATGTATGTAATGAAGTACCTTTAACACATCAGGAAGCATTTTCTGTAACTTCTTCTCTCCTATGATACAGAAACACTGCTGAAGCATTTCTTTTTTGTCTGATATATAGAAACTAACTGGTTTTAATGACACAGTCAGGTCCAGACCACCTTCTTCAAGGTCACTGTTCTCTGCCAAGAATAATTCTTTCTCCGAAGTTGGTAAAAGGTATTTGGTTTCCTAAAATTAAAGGAGAGAAAGACAGTTAAATAATATTAAAGTATATGAAATATGTATATAATGTCATATGTTTTCATTTAATAAATTTGTCCTCATTAAATAGTTCCAAATTCTTGGTTTACATAAATTATCTAAGACCATGGGAAAGAATATTTAATTGTTCAGTGTTCTTTAAACTTAATCTTCACACCACAATTAGCTCATCAAGTTTATATAAAGTGAAGAAATAACATCTCAGGACACATAAATGAAATACACTCATTATTAAATTATTTTCTACCATTTTGGTCTTCAGAAGAATTAGAATATTCCTATAGTTGGCTCTTCACCCAAGTTTTATGTATATATTGTCATTATTTTTAAGTACATATAAAATATGGGATAACAGCAAAAATATTACAAATTACAAATATTATAATACAGTGATGTATCACTTCTACCAGGAGCTGTTACTACTTTTAAAACTGCTATAAAATTCAATCATAGCCAAAGCAGCCAAGTAATTTAAGACATTTATGTCAATTTTACTACCTATCTCCCAATCTATTGCCATAATCCTGGTCCAAGGCACCATTACCTTTTGCCTACCTTACTTCAATAGCTAACTAACTGTTCTTACTGCATCTAATCTGAGGTCTCTCCAGTTGGTTATCAGAATGGATTTTATAAAATGTACATAATACTCATCTTTCCTATTTATAACCTTTGAATGACTTACCACTGCTTTTAGGAAAATATGGTCTATCTGGCCCTTCATGCTCATTTTTTGTATGTCAAATACAATGACCCTCTTTGAATTACTCAAATATTTGATATAACCCGTTCTCCCTTCACCTCATACAGGCAGGACTTTTGTACATGCTGTTCTTCTGCCTAGAAAAGTTCCCCCTGCCCATTTCCCACATCATACATGTTATTCTCCCAAGATTAACAAATTCAGAAATCAATTCATTTTCACTGAAAAATCCTAACTATATAGTTTGGTTAGATATCACTGTTATATTTTCTAATGAAAAACATTTTAAAGCAGTTTTTTAAAAAGCCAATTTTAAAGGAAACTATCATTAGTAAAGGTCAACTCTTGTTCTAATGGCTCACAAAGTAATTCTAATGTTAGTAACAGTGCAGAGGAACTAGAACCCTCATACACAGCTAGGAAGAATATAAAATGGTGCAGCCACTCTGGAAAAGTTTGGCAGTTCCTCCAGAACTTACTGCATGACCCAGCAATCCATTCTTAGATATTCATCCAAGATAAATTAACCATATACCTGCACAAAAACTTATACAGAAATGTTCACAGTGCCATTATTCATAAAAACCAAAAGATGGGAGTAATCTAAATGTCCATCAAGTGACAAATGGGAAAACCAAATGTGGTATTATTTAGCCATGAAAAGGAAGTACTGATATGTGTTACAACATGGATGACCATTGAGCAAACATGCTAAGTGAAAGAAACCAGTCACAAAAGACCACATACCATAAGATTCTATTATATAAAATGTCCAGAGCAGGGGAATCAATAAATCTATAGATAGTAAGTAGATAGTGTGTCTTAGAAGCGATAGCTAAATAGTATACATAGGGGTTTCTTTTTTAGGGGGGAAGGGGGGGTGATAAAAATATTTTCAGATTGACTGTAGTGATGGTTGCACAACTCTGTGAATATACTCAAAACAAATGAACTGTACACTTGGAATGGGTGAATTGTATGGGATGTAAATATTTCTATAAAGCTGTTATAAATAAATACATAGGAACTCAATATACAACAAATATAATGGCACTCTTGGAATTCTGAAATGTTATCTATAAGCCTAACATGTAATTTTTCTTTTTTTTCGTCATAAATACACTTACTTTTCATTAAAAATAGGATTTAGGTCCTGGCCAGTGTGGCTCAGCTGGTTGGAGTGTCGTTCCGTAAACTGAAAAGGTCGTGGGTTTGATCCCTGGTCAGGCACATGCCTAGGCTGTGGGTTAAGTCCCTGGTGGGGGCACACGACCAATCTATGTTTCTCTTTCCCTCTCCCTCCCTTCTTCTCTTTCTAACATTAATAAGTCTTTCCTATGTAACGACAAAAAAAAAGGAGGGGGTTAGTTCTATATGCAAATGTTTACAACTTAGCATTATTGGTCTGAGCAACATAATACTGAGTACTAAAGATACAGAGACTATTTAAGATAAGAATGGGATATCCAAAATCGAATTTAGAAGGGGTGGGAAAACTGAGTAGATCTATAACTATCAAAGAACTTGGAAAAAAGAGTTAAGAGAAAAAAGAAACAGATGTACGCTGCATGATTCAACGGTCAAGTTCAGACAAATCTTGGGGGGAAAAGATATAAACTTCTGTAGAACACATGCATATATGGAAATGTTCCTAACAATCCATGAGGCTAACAGAATCCTGATACCAAACCACATAACTACAAAAATAAAACCCAAAGGCTGCTTTAACTTAGGAACATAGATTGAATTAAAAGTAAAAATACTGAATTCCAACCCAGTACAACCAAACCAATAAACCAAATAGAGTCTATTTATCTCAAGACTGCAAGAACAGTTCAATATTACTTAATTTATCAATAAAATGACAATCTAATTACTGGAGAAAAACTATGCAATTATCAACAGAATGCCACAAAAGCATCTGATAAAACTCTACAACCCTCATCGAACTGGGAATAGGGGAAGAAAATTTCCTTAACCTGATCAAATGTATCTTTCAAAACCTATGGCAAATATACTCAATGACAGAACATTACAAATGTTCTGACAAAAAAAAGGATTAAGTAAAGAATGTCTGTTCTCACTGCTTTTAGTTAACACTACACACTTTCAAAAAAACAAAAAATGAGAAATACAGAGTTGGGCAAAAGTAGTTTTAAAGTTGTGAGTACATGAAACAGTTTATTGTATTACTTATCCTTATTTAGTTGTATTACAGCTATAAACCTACTTTTGCCACTGCTGTATAGTGCTGAAAAAGAGGATACAAACCTCACTGTTGACAAAACTTTTTCTGTGAGTCAACTTTAAAATAATAGTGTGGCTAGATACAAGAAAATACATAAAAATAAATGGCCTATGCTTCTACAACTCCCAATTTAAAAATGTAATGTTAAAAAATACAGAGTAGTTTTATAATCTTGGATTAGGAAAGACCATGCTAAACAACACACAATCCAAAAATCATAGGAAATTAATGGGTCTTGACCCCAATGAAATCAAAATCTTCAGTACATCATGGCCAAAGTTATAGAAACATTTGCAATGTACCTTACACAAAGCATTAGAACCAAGACATTATATAGAGCAATTCATAACCTATTAGTAAAAAGTTGAAAAAGACAAGACCAAAAAAAAAAATCTCAGCGGGAAGGTATATCCATTTACATAAGGAAACAAATGACAAATAAAAATATCAAGATGTTAATCTCATGATCAGAAAAATATAAATTAAAACAAATGCAACATTGACTTAACCCATTAAGGTAACAAAATTTTTGAAAATGGATGTATTTAAAATTTGCAGAGATGGGTACCCTTATATATTTTCTGGTTTATAAATCAGTAAAGCCGTTTGGGGAAGCATTTGGTAGTACCTATCAAAATTTTTTTTTTTTAAGGCATAAACACTGACCCAGCAATTTCACTCCATCCTAAAGTAATTTTTGCACAAGACATATGTACAAGGGTGTTCAGTTTCGTACCATCTCTGCAACAGCAAGAAAAGAGGATTCCTAAGTATTCATCAATAAAGATACAATGAAATACTGTGCAGTCATTAAAAAATAAGGCATTGAATGTATAAAGACCCCTCATCCAACAATGCAGCCATATTATCCAATTCAACAGGGGCACTGCCACAATAAGGCTTATGTGTAGAAACTTAAATACACATATCTGATCAGAATTAATGAAGAGGCTGCATATCAAACTATCAATGGGGAGGGAGGCTTAAAGAGACTGCCACATTTCCCCCTTTATTTCTGTGTTGTAAAACTTTTAAGTGTGTGTTTATACACGTTTTATAATATAAGCAACTTTCTTTTAAATGGTGGCATCTTGCAGGGCGATGAGATATAAACAATATGTCTCTTATATAGACAGATACTGGATATAAATGTAGGCGTTGGTAACAAACTGTGACTGTGGGTAAACTTCCTTAACTTAACCTCTCTGACCCTCATTTTTTTCACCTTGTAACGTGGAGTTAACTATAACCTGTTAAAGGGGAAGAGAAGTAAAGCGTGGCTTGCAAGTGCCATTAAAGGCTGGCCCGCTACCCATACTTTTTTAGGGAGACTGAGGAGACCACAGGAATGGAGGAGGCCAAAAGCAAAATGAGTTAGCTACCAGCAAATGCAGGAACTTGAAGTTCAAAACATGGGAGTGTGAGGTTCACCGGGATTTAAGAACATGAACCTCAAGCGTGGGAGCAATCTCGCTAGGCAGCGCTAACAGTGAGCAATAGCCAGCGCCCTCCCCGGTCGCCACCCACATTCCCCCGAAAACGCAGCAGCTGGGAGAGCGGGCATTCACGCACCTGTTGCAGGGACCCTGAGACACTGGACGATGAGTCGGTGTTCCTCCGCTTCCGGCGCTCGCCGCGCTCCACGCCGCTCCCAACGCCGGAGACGCTTCCACTGAAGCTGGTGTTCCCACAGCAGCTGACGCTCCCGCAGCCGCCGGTGCTCCCGCAGCCGCTGGTGCTCCCACTGCCACTGCTGGCGACGGTGGGTCCCAGGTCCGGCGCCGAGAGCGTCCCTGCCGCCTCGTGACCGCTTCTTTTACGCCGCTTCTCCCGGGAAGATTTCTTCCCCGTCATGGTCCTTTTGCTGTAAACATCAAGAGAAAGCCCGCCCACTCCGAAGTGATCTAAAACTCCCTCCGGTTGCCAAGTGGCCGCAGCGGGCGCCTGCGTCGCAGTTTGCGTCACTTCCGGTCTCGTCGCAGACGTCGTGTGTCATCTCTGGAGGCGGTGCCAGGACTAATCACGCGGCCTCCACAAGTCTCGGAGCTGGGTTTGTTTGCAGCAGGGTTCTCATTAAGTGTTCAGTCAGGTTTTTATTGTTGGTTGTTTTACCTGCACAGAGGCCGGAAGATGGCCTTTACAACAGCTGTTTGCCTTATTGATACTGCTTTATGATCTTTGTCAGTATACAAATGCACAGGTAAAGGTATAGTTTTTGATTTTCCAACTTCTTTTCTCTTCCAATTTTGATGACACAAATAGCACGATAACAAAGAAAACTTAGGGAAGATATCACCACCTGGACACATTTTTACAGAATGTATTTTAGGGAGTGGTACAGGAATTGTATTTTGTTGTTTTTACCATTAACAGTAATTTCTAAGCATAATTCCTTTTCACTTCTAAAGGTACTGGCGCTAGGAATTTCATTCTTTTCTCAATATTCAAATGCTGGTGTTTAGGTTGTTGACTTTGTCACGTTTCAAAATAATGAAGCTGTAAGATTAAGGGAAAAAATTACGTTTCCTTATGATGTACCGCCCAAAAGAAATTGATCAAAGGGTATCAACATCTTTTCTTTTGTTTAATCAATTTCTTAGAAGATTGAGCCAAATTAAAATGTCACCTATACACTGAAATCTTATAATTTGTGCTGATGTACGAAAATATTAACTTTTAACTTGAATTTTTGATTTGCAATGTTGAATACTTTCCCATGGGTTGGAACACTACAGTATTTCCTCATCGTCAAGTCATCTGATATTAACAATTTACTGAAATCAGCGCGTTAACTTTATTCATATACACTAATTATGTTGGTCAGACAGGAGAGGGGAGCCGGATAAAAAATAGCGTATGTGTTCCTTTTTTACCTTTCGAATGTTTTTTTGTATAGTACTTTAAGGAAGATGGTAGCCTTGTGTTGTTTGAAAGGAACGCTTTATGTGGCAGATATTTTGTTAGGCTATTATATAAATATCTTATTTTGTTATATTTTTTGAATTTCCAATGTACCTGTGATTAAACTGGGGCTGAGGTTAAGCAACTTGTCTTAATTCATTAGCAAGTGGTGGAAATGTCACTGAAATGTATCTCTTTTAACATCACAGCCAGTACTCTTTCACTGTATTACATTGCACGTCTGGTGGCTTTTTACTATTAAAAATTTTGAATGGTGTAAATATAAGCAAACATTTCTTGAATTATTCCTTTGAGGACAAAAAAGTGAAAAAGAAAAAAAGTGATTTGGAGGCTTATTTCAAGCCACCTTCTCCTTATGTATACAACTTACATGCCTCGCCTCTACCAGTACCATAGTTGAAGTGGCTACCACAAATTGTTGTTTTTCTCCACATTGATACCCAAGTTTAGCAACATCATTTATCACATATCATTCTCTTCTCCATTGTTTTGTTACCAGATTTGTTATATAAAGATTTATCTGACCTATTTCCATTTCCTCACCTGTAAGATTTACTAATAGTACTTAGAGCATAGGGATAATGAGTATAATCTTAGAATGAGTATAAAGTAATTGTTTAATGCATGCGATATATTTAAATTTGTCCATTCTTTACAATGATACTTAACTGGTTTTCTTCAATCCAGTTCCAAAACGTTGTATAAACACTGCTATATCATATGACTTTAAATTTGTTAAAAATATCACAACATTTTACTTTACTGATTTATTACAATGTGTCCAGGAACGCAAAGGTCAACTCTTAAGCCCCAAAGCCTCACCTTTGGCCTAGGACCAGTATCAGCCTACCTATTCTGTAGGAAGGTGTTTGTCAGCTTTCTTCTCTTTAAAGTTTCCATTATTCACTGTATTCTGAAGACTATTTTCCTCCACGAGAGGTACCAAAATGGTTTACTTATTGTCTTCAAAGTCCAGATCCTACCTTTCTTAGTACCCCCAGAAAAAAATCACCCTAATTTTAAACATTAAATAAAACCCAATAATCACTTTGGCAAAAACTGGAAAGAATGTCCTAACAGGAAATGGGAACACTAGTATTATTTATCAAGATAAAAATAGGCATACTAATATATGTCAAGTTTAAAAATCAGGTTATTGAACACTGTATATCATTCCTTTTTTAAAAATAAAAACCACATATTTACATACCTATTGATAAGGCATTAAGAATGGTTCTTTGGGTAGTGTGATAATAGGCGGTTTTTATTAGTGTGTGTGTGTCTTATTCAACAAATATGTAATTTTATATTCATAAAAAAAGGGAAATCATGAGAAAACCTTTCATTGAAAAAGAAAAAAATATTTAAAATCTAAAATCTTACTGAGCCACCATTTAACACTTATTTTCAAGCAGGATTTTTGTTTTCCTTTTTTTTTCTTCTTTTTTTTTTTTTTTTGCTAAACTGTACTTTGCATCTTCAATAAACATGAAATATTGGTATAATAAAAAGTTGTTATAAAGACATATATTAATGGAAAACAGTGTTTACAATGTCACCTCTTATATTTTGAAAAGTAAATGCATATTCTTAACCAAGACTATATGTCCAAAGGTAACTAGTATTTCAAAATATCGTAAACTGTTTGTAACATGCTAACAAGAAAGCATTGTAATGTAATGTAACTAGGCTGACCTGGGCTAAACTCTTAACTTTGCAATTTAACTTTGACTTAAACCCTTTAATTTAAAATCAACAATAGTAAAGCAAAGATTCATAAGGGAACCAGCAAATAGAATCAAGTCTGGGTATACACCAGAAAGCTTCAATTTAATACTGTACTTAGCAAAAACCATATCCCCTCTATTTATATATTTTACCCACTCTTTTTTGACATTCCAAGTTTTTCCTTGGATTAATCTAGACAATCAAAATCTTTTCCTCCCCTATTGGAGAACTGTTCTTCTTTGACTACAATTTGGGACTAAAGCCAGGAAATTCATGGTTTTATACATCACAAATGAGAATACTATTTTATGCAAAGTCCTCTTTATGAAAAGATCTTTCCAACTTTTTAAAACAGGGAGTTACACTTATCTTAACTGAAGTTCTCTTAAACACAATATATTATGTAATTAATAGGGTTTCTTTTTTGTGTTAATTGCTATGACGTTCACAAATTTGTGACCCTCTCTCTAGGAAGTAGGACATGTATGCACTTTCCTTTTTCTCTCCTTGGTGATTCATCCCATTATCTTTACTTCTGAAAATAAAGAGATAACATCACAATTCATTTAAAGGAGTTGGGAATTAACTATCAAAGTGTTTAGCACAATGCCTGACCATGTTAGGGGTTCAGAAACCCTTACTTCACAAGACAGGCTTGGGACTTGCCAATAACACAGTTTGATGCACTCTTGCTTGCACAATTGCCTAAAATTCAGTGCATCTCAAATTTCCTTTAAGATCATGGAAGTGACCAAAAGTAAACAATTAAATTTTAAAACTGGAATGAACAATGAAGTTACCTCAATTAGTGAAGGGCAAAAGAAAACTGTATCATAAGCCTTGAGTTAACCTGGGGCCTCATCTGTCTGAACTGATACACAACCTAACATAGCTTAGTAATTTGCTTTCATTTTAACAAAAAATGAGCCATCAAACAAATTCACTTTCTATTGACAAATAACTTAAATGAATAAGCTATTTTATATCTTTTCAATATATGGAATAATTTACAAATTTAATTTTTAACAAATTCTAAAGCAGTTATCCTAAAATAAGACCTTGTTATCAGTGCTATTGGAAGAACCCAGCAATGAAAGTGAGTAGAGCAGAAACTCAATAAAAGACAACCACCAACAATTAATAATTAGGGGTATAGCAGCAGTAAAAACATCACATAAATAAAAGCACTTGTCTTCTCTTATGTGGCTTAAGTACAGAAATTATGCCACTATAGTTGTTGTGTTGTTGATTATGGCTCATTCTTAATTTGTTTCTAAACTCTTGAAAACCTACTCATATTATACAGGAAAATTTCACAGTTCATCAGTGCAAAAATTTTATTTCTCCTTTGCCCACCCCCCCATTACAAGATCTGAAATTTTACTTAATCCACAGCATTTTAAAAAAATGATCTGTTATCAGTCATGTAAAATGTGAGGGAAAAAAAAAACACTAATCAATTTAAAATCTCAGTTCCCCTGCCCCATTGTTACAGCAAATTTAAGATGAGTCTACAGCATTCACTTACTTTAGCTGGTTCTGATACTGAGGCATACTTTTTAATTTGAGAATCAACGCCCAAAGACTTGGCTAACTGTACAGCATTTGAATCATCACTGATCAGTGTTCCAAGAGCCACAAGAAGTCTAAAAATGGCTTCTAGGTCTTGTACAACTTCAAAGACTGTGCTAATTACTGACAAGCATTGAGCTTTCCCTTCAATGTTATGGTCTTTATGAAAACAAACAGAATAGTTCAGGGTCAAGGTAGCCAGAGCAATATGGATGTTCTTACTGCTCCCTGATTTCAGTTCTATCGCATGTGACATTAGTGATTCCCTCTGGGACATCATGAGCTTTTGTCCTGCCTGGCCAACAAAACAATTGCAAAAGGTCCTCAGAGCAAGTAGCTGGTTTGCTGGCTTTCCTTTAGGGTTCAGAAGATTGATAAGATGACTGCTGAACTGAACCCCTTCCTTTTCATTGCAGAAGTTCTCATTTACACTGGGATGCTTAACTGACAACCGAAGAATGTCAAGCGCAGGAAAGACGATATCTATTAAGAAGAAAAACTCATTAATAATTATGGAAATCCAGAAAATTTCTATGTTACTCAACTTTTTATTTACAAAATTAACATACTAATTTCAGAAAATGTTAAAAATCATGTGTATGCTTTAAAATGCATATACTATGTTAATTGATATTTCATAATAATAAAGACTGGACCTATTGCTACAAGATCATATATGCTTTAATAATATTGTAACTCTCTTGTGTCATCAAACAGCTGACACACAATGAGTTTTCAATAAATCCTTGTGGAATGAATAGGATTGGGACTTTACTTTAAAAAATTGCATAACGAGCGAAGAATTGAAGAGAGAACGTTCTTTATAGAAGAATTCCAGTTGACAAATGCTAATAGAATGCTTATAGATTAGATTCAAGGGACCGGTTAGACACGATCTCAATAAATGCACTCCCTGAACAATCTAAAGCATCACTAAAAGTAAGGAAACCAGAAATTATGTGCTTTCTGGTAGTTTGCAGTATCATTTATATAGGGTATTCATCTTTAAAAAAACAACAAGAACCTACTGAACCAGAATCTAATTATGTATAGCAGGAACTATAGAGAAAGAGCAACACATTCAATTAAATTAAGTGATCGGCCAAATCCACAATTTGGGACATTTTGTAGGACTAATGATTTTTTTCTCCAATATCTCAACAGGCTTAAAAATAATAGGGGAGAAGACATCTTTAGAATTAAAAATTCAATGTATGGTATGAATAGAAACTAGACGTCTGGTGGTAAGTACTATAGTGTATAAAGATATCAAATTGTGGTGTTGTACACCTGAACCTTTTATAATGTTATAAAATCAATGTTACCTCAATAAAAAACAAAATTAAAAAAATTTTAAAATAAAAATTAAATGAATTTACTTAAAAAAAAAAAATTAAAGTAAAAATCCCTATAGCAAATGTTTGTAGTATAGGGTTAACAGGCCACAAAGAGTTTCTTGGGTGGCCTGCAGGGAATCCAGATGCTCTGAAATGGAATACAAAATGGTATACATATGGAGGTCAATACATTACCTTCAGATTCTCAAAATACATGTGAGCAAAAAAGACTATGAATTATAGTGGTGTAGTGCATCCTTTTCGTGAAGTTTTTTATACTGTGAATTACAGCTACTAAGGTTAATTTTTATTTAATCTAGAAACACCAATAATATTGATAGACATGGAAAGATATAGTTCTTGTTTTCTAATTATATTTAAATAGTATTTCTGTACCTTCAGGCCACTTTATAGCTTTCCACAAAATCTGAAGTTGCTGGGCTGTGGGTTTTTCTGAAGAACTATTACATATTAATGATAGTATCTTTTCAAGAAGAATCAGGTCATCTTCAGTTAACTTCTTTTCTTCAGGTGCAGTTCCATTAAGTTCCTTCAGTTTACCTAGAACCCAAAACCAAACTTTTAAAATACTCTAACTGTAATCAACCAGATAAAGTACATAAATGCCAAATTTTTCAGTAAGTACTCTAACATACACTACGGGGAAGTTAACACTTTTTATGGCAATTACCGAAGACCATAAAATAAGAACAAGGCCTGTGAGTATTTTTAAGCTGAAAGGTACTATGATGATTTTTATTTTTCTAAAATCTTCTGAAGCTTTCTGTTTTGAATATGTTTTAAAGTGTATCCTATTTGTAATCATTTTGAATGGTTTTCAATGCAGTATCATGTCATATATAGCCACATATAAGTCAATCCAATATTTTCTCAAGGAAAAAAATTTATAACTTTTAGCCAACTGATATCGATTTCTATGATGGTCAATAAAATACTTGACACTAAAATGTCTATTTATAATAATTTATTGACTTAGTTCCATATGTACCTTTGACATCACATTATTTTAAACATATTTAATGGAAATAATTGCCTTTTCCCACCACCATATCCATATTTCATGAAACAGTTCCTTTTAAACTCTCCAAATGTGTCTTCAATATAAGCAACCTTGTCGTCACTAATACTACCTAGTGTCATCTAACACTGTTTCCTCAAAAATTTTTATCTCAAAACATAAGAAAGCCCAAATTCCCATTGCAAAAGTATTAAGAACATAAATTGTCCAAATTTACAAATTTTTATCAATTATAACTGGACATTCGGACCTGTTTCACTATTTTTGGCATTGATAAGTTAAATTATATCAGAATATAGAAAACAAAGTTTATTTAAGAAATGCAAAAAGAGACCTCTTAGAAGACTTGTGGCCAAGATAGAGAAGTAGACAGACATGCTGTGTCTCCCTCCACAACTAAGAAGGAATACAACTACCTCAAAACTAGAGACAACCAGAAAATCCAGAAAATCAAACTGCATGGAAGTCCAGCAAACAAAGATATACAGAAGAAATACTCATCCAGACAGGAGGGGAGGAGAGAACACGGTGTGGTGGTGGCAGCAGCAGCGACAGTGGAGGCCGACAGAAGGCACAGTTACACATTATAAAAAATTAAGGGGGGACACCTGGGGAGTGTTCCCAGCTCCTCACCAGACCTCGCAGCTCACAGTCCCAGCACCGGGGAAAATCAAGCCTCATTGCTTCTGACTGTACAGACCAGTGAGGGTTGGGGCAAGGCAGAAACTGCTGGTCTCCCAGCAGAGTCCGCTTGTTTAAAGGGTCCCCGCAGTCCCAGAACATCCGCAGACCCGTCCACTCTGGGAACGACAGCCACAGCAATAGCTAGAGAGGCACCAGTCCCATACAGAAGTGGAAGAAGTGCCTGGAGAAGGGGCGAGTGCTGGGCAAGCTGCATTGTTCCCTCTCAGACCCCTCCCCTACATAAAGCGCCACAACGTGATGAAACAGGTCACCCTGCACTAACGAATCCCTAAGGGTCCACCGCTCAGACGTAATAGGAGCGATAGCTCTACAAAAGACAAAGAAGCAAACACACACAGGAGACTTCTGGCTAAGATGGAGGCCTAGGCTGACAGGTTCTGTCTCCCTCCACAACTAAGAAGGAATACAACTACTGCAAAACCATAAATAAACAGAAGTTCCAGAAAATAAATGGAAGTCCAACATATGAAGTTATAAAGAAGTGGTGCTCGTACAGAGGGGCAGGAGGAGGCGAAGCGGGGGCAGAGAGGTCAAGCTGTGCTGGCGGTGGCAGCAGTGGTGACAGCGGCGGCACAGCAGTAAGCACTGACACTCATATTTAAGGGGAGGCAAAAAGTACCTGGGGAGCACCCCTGGCTGCAGACCAAATCCGTCAGCTTGCGATTACAATGCCAGGGAAGGCAGACCCCCATTGCCTTGGACTGTTAGGCCCAGAGGGGGTGGGGACAGAGGAGGAGGCTTCTGGTCTCAGCGGAGAGTGACCAGCAGGAATCCATCTTGGACCCCCACCCCCACAGAAAATGCCACGACGTGGTGAGAAGGGTCGCCCGGTTGTGGTGAGTGCACGGGGCTCCGCCCCCTATAGTGTAGGAGGTGTGACAGCCCCACCCAGGAAGCAAAGGTAACACAAAACTGTCAAGATGGCACAGATCATGATAGAGATCCCAGTGACACAGCTAACCAGACAGCAAATATCTAATCTAACGAAGCAGCAGATAGGAAATCTTTCTGAGGCATAGTTCAGAGCTTTGGATATAAAAATGCTTACAGACCTAACAGCAGATCTTAAACAAGACAGGGAAGGAGTGAAGGCTAGTCTTGCTGAAATGAACAAAAACACATAGGAAACTAGTGGTGAGGGAAAGAAAACTAGGGATCAAATCAACAAATCGGAACACAGGGAAGGAACAAACAGTCAACCAGTGCAGAAAGAGGAAGCGAAAAGTGAGGAAAATGAGGAGAGGCTCAGAAACCTACAGGACAGCTATAAGCAGGCCAACATCCAAATCATAGGGTTGCCAGAAGGTGAAGAAGAACTAGAAATTGAAAAATTATGTGAAAAAATAATGAAGCAGAACTTTCCTAACTTGGGGAAGGAAATAGACTTACAGGTCCAGGAAGCACAGAACATTCCAAAACAACTGGACCCAGGGAGAACCACACCAAGACACATTATAATCAAATTGTCAAAAATTAAGGATAAAGAGAGAATCTTAAAAGCAGCAAGAGAGAAGAGGAGAATTACGTACAAAAGGATCCCAATAAGACTATCAGCTGATTTCTCAAAAGAAACTGCAGTCAAGAAGGGACTGGCAAGAAATATTCAAAGTAATGAAAAGCAAAAACCTACAACCATGATTACTCGATCCAGTGAAACTGTCATTCAGAATAGAAGGGCAGAGAAAGTGCTTCCAGGACAAAGTAAAACTGAAGGTGTTCATCAGATCCAAACCACTATTATAAGAAATGTTAAAGGGACCTGTTTAGGAAAAAGAGGATCAAAACTATGAATATTAAAATGAAAACTGTATCACAACCCAAAACAGAAAGCCAGGGAACCGAAAGAAAGGCAAACTAAGTAGGCAATGAGAGTAGGAAAAGAATTGTAGGTATGAGGAACATTATGAGGGGAAGTTCACAGGGAAGGGGGGAAAGGGAGGGAGATGGTACGGGAATTAAGCATAGTAGGAGTAAAAGGGAGTGGAGTAGACAGATGTCTAGAAGAACTATATGCACAACCAATAGGCATGGACTAAGCAGGGTGTACAACTGGAGGGAGGGGGGTCACTGAGTGGAGGGGAACAAAGGAAAAAGATATTGGGACAACTGTAACAGCATAATCAATAAAGCATATTAAAAAAAAAAAGAGAGGCCTCTTGTATGTATTGTACATGAGTTAAAAAATGTCCAGTTGTCTGTAAGTGTACGTATACTTCTTTATTGTTCAAAATAAAGCAATTAATAAAACACAAATTATTTTTATAAAGATAGTATGAAGGATAATTTTGACCAAACCCCACCGCCCAAAAAACATTCAGTTTTGTAAGTTATCTGTATTACATTCAGTTATGTAAGTTATCTCATATAATTCTCTGTCTTTGGCCAACAGAGCTGGTAGTACTCTTGGTCCAAAAAAATCCCGCCAAAATCTGTAATTTTGTTTTGAGAAAAATAAATTAGCAGAAAAAGCACTCAAAAGTCAACTGAGAAGTTTCATTTTTAATGGGAAATTTAAACAGCCTTTTATTATTATTTTAAGGTTTATTAATTTTTAAGCCAAAATGTTTGTTTTTAAAATGCTTTACTTATTCTTAAAACAACAAAAAAACATTAAGAGCTTAAGGGATGGGATTTACATTTTTTCACCTTTAGTACTCTTCTCATCAAAGTCATCATAAAGCATTTACCTTATATTTGCATAAGGCTTCTTACAAATTATTAAGAGTCCATTATCAGATTGTGCATTTGTAATCTACACATTTGCGTAAACCACAATAGAAGTCTCTATCCTGGAAACACTGGTTCCTAGCTCTTGTTAGGTGGAGAAATGGCGCTGAGTGCAAAAAGTCTGGATATATGACAAACCTATTTAATTAAAACATACTTACCTATTATTTGTGTAGGGTTTGCTTGGTCAAAAGTGACAGCCTCTCTTTTAGGGAAATAAATATTCACTGTTTTAGATGCAGCTGATTGGTAGGCACTATTCCCTGTTATAGAGCAGAAGATGTTGAAGATATTAAGAAGTGATCAAAAATGAAATTTTTCTAATTGTATGATTTTGTTTTCACAATTAAGATCTTTAACTACCCAGTGCATGCAATAACAAGCAACCTCAAAAAAAAAAAGAAAAATCATATGTAATTTTTTATACTCTATTTTATATAATAAATTTTAGTTTTTCAGAATGGGAACTTAAATGTACAGAAAAGCTCTTGTTTCATATTTTCTACTTCTCTCATATCTTGTATAAATTTTTAAGATAAAAAATACAAAACAAGTATGAAATTCTTGATCTCTTCTCATGTCTTTTATTGCTTATTCCAAATGATGTAGTAGGCATTGTCATTTTCTACATCATTTTTATAAATCACCTCATTTACCTCAAGATTTAAGTTCTTTAAAGTCAAGGGTTTAATCTTTTATATAATTTTACTTCTTAAGTTGATATTATAGTAACTGAAATTCAGTATCTGATAAAAAAAAATGACAGGATGAAAATTCATACAGTGAATAAAACTACGTCCACTACAGCATAATTTTTTTCTAATTTATATCCTACTTACATTTCAAATCTTAATTTGTTACAGTTTTGTTCCAATGCAAAATTAAGATATTTTGCAAAAAGATGGATAAAATATTTTAATCTTTTGAGTATATTAGAAATACAAAGGGGGGAGTTAAAACAAATAATGAGATAAACACACAAAATTAATTCTAATTGTTTATAAGCATAATACTTAACTAATATAATTAAAGGGAAGTTATACAGACATTTCCGGTACATCTAATTATCAGATTTGAGTTGTAGTAAAAAAAATGCAAATCAACATCACCCAAACAAGCATGATACAAAGTTCTCTGAAGAAAAGTATCGGGTGCAATGAAAACTTAAGGAAGAATAGGTATTCTGTGTGAATGTCCAGAAAAACTTCACTGTGTTCACTTAACAAATGCTATATTACAAAATTAAAGAAAAAAGAAAAAAAGAGAAACAAAAAACCAATAATCTGTGGTCTAAGGAACAGAGTCCCAATACTCCAAAGCTCCTGAAGCAGAAATAAGCATGATGTGCTCAAAGGACTGACACAGGCTCTGGCCAGGCAGAGAGGAATGGGATACATGGCACGAGAAAATACTCAAAGGGAAGCCATAAAAGGGTTTTAATCAAGGAAGGAGCATAAACAAGCTAGACTATAAAAAGACTGTTAGTTCCAGTTTGGAGGCTATTATTTCACTGGTGTAGGTGAGAGATGACAATAGTTTGGACTAAGGTAAATAAAGTTCCAATATAAATGCCAACCTGTCAAAGACTTCTGTAAATGGGAGGAAGCTCTGTTAGCTCTAGACTTTTGTGAATATAACAGGTACAGCTAACAATTACTAAGCACTTACTCTGTATAAAGTGACTTACATATATATTTATAATTTTAAGCTCTTAACAGCTTTAAGAGATAGATATTATCTTAAGTTTATAAATGAGAAAAACAGAGATGCAGAAACAGTGACTTTCTCAAGGTCAAACAGAATAAAAAGTCACGGAACTGAGATTTGAATCTAAGCATTCCTCACATGAGAGTCCTTAATTTTAATTATTATGGTCGCTACTGCTAGCCAATGGTACTTTCACAATGAAAAAGCAGCTTACAAAATCACACAGCAAGCTGGTTCTGAAATAGTTCATGGGCATTTCTTTTATTATGCTCAATAACATATATCACATATATTATCTTATATAAAATAATAACTAGGGGGAAATATCTGTAAAGGTATCTGTTAAACTTGCAAGACGCGAACTGCAAACTTAGCCCTGCAATTCACTGGCACCCAATGTAGCAGAAAACATGTCCGCATACATTCAACAGTGATGAAGTAAGATGTGGCAGACTCTAGGCTGGATACTAAGGATTGAAAAAAAAACTTAGTTGTTCAGGAGAATGACAAATATTCTAGGCCTAAATTATAAAAGCAAATTCCTTTCAGAATCCCTGAAAAAGAAGAATGTAGTGAATAACATTTCCAACACATTAAGAACAAATGAAGGAGAGACTGATATAAACTCTAATTTGGTAAGGGTACTGAGGAAACCAGGCACAGCAGAACAGAAGTATGACAGCAGTTTTCAATCCTGACTGCACGTTAGAATCTCATTGGAAGATTACGGAACTGCCCTTGCCAAGACCTCAACCCATAGCAATATTAGACCAAGTGAGCATGTCTCAGGATAAGGTCGAAGTACTTTCTTTAAAAAGGTCCTCAGATGCTTCTAATGTGTAGTAAAGACAATGTTGAGAACACTCTAAAAGCCAAGTCAAGAAGTTTGGTCTTGATTTACTATATAAAAACTCTTCCAACAATTAAAACAACACAATTTTTCTTAACCTTTTATTAAGTAAGTTTCAATAAACTTCAAAAATCAAAAAAAAAAAAAAAAGGAAATGAAAAGTGTATATATACCTGTAAATGGATCAACTCCAGGCATGGAAGTTCCCACACCTGCAGACCCTGGCACGTAACGACCTCCACCTAAAATGCAATAATACTCTGAGTGAGCAGATTGTAAAGTTCAAACTGCCCCTCTTTACATACAATAACTTACTTTCATTTTTAGTCATATTTTGTAATGGTATCTTTATACATAATAAAGTTTATTACAGAAAAAAAGCTTAGAACAGAGCTTGGAATGCAGTTAGTGCCCAATAAATGTTAACTAGGAAAGTAATCCTCAAGTTGTAAAATAAAACATTAGATGCCTTACACATTATAATTATAGTTCAATGAATTACAAAAAGTATTAGTGGATTGGAGAAATAAAAGGTTTCCATAATGAAATGTTTATAAACTATTCTACTAAAAGAGAGAAACAGGATTATCTGACATATAAAACAAGCAGAAAAGAGACTAGGTGTAAGAGTTATGGATACTATGACAATCGCTCAGTCTCACATTTTAAATCATACTTGTGCCTGTGTCTCATTGAAAATGCAAAGAAAGGAATATGGAAAACAAGTGTAGAGAGAGAATTAGCAGAATGTGGAGAAGTTGGGAGTCCTAGACTAGCCTTTATGGGAAGAAAGATGAGCTATCGATTGAGCGCCTGAATTTAACGTCTAGGAGTTGGTATAACCAGTGTAACAGATGCAAAAAAAGCAAGCAAAACTAAAATACAAAAAGTTTACACAGATGTAAATATCAATTGAAATAGTAAAGAACATAAAATAACAGGATTTGAGTTTTTACTATATGCCAACTAGCATGCTAAGTATCTGATATGCATGTACTCATTTAAATATTAATTAGATACCACTATTACTGGCAACTTATTACAGGAAGGCTGAATAACTTGCCCAAAGCATTATGAGGCAGAGTGTGGTCCCACACTTTTCTAAATATAGTTCTCTGACATTTAGAGATAGTTACCGGTTTAATATGCAGATTCCCAGGGCCTGCCCATACTAACCTAGTGGTTCTCCAAATTGGCTTCTCTTTACAAACCTGTAATGAGCTTTAACAACAACTTAACAGTAAACCACACCCAAGACCATTTAATTTGATCAGAATCCATAAGTGAGGCATCAGGGCAATGGCTTTTTTAACCATTTCACAAACCTAGTGTGTCAGAATCTATGGGAAGGACCACGTGGTAAGTTATTTAAATAAGCATCCTGGGTGCTTCTAATGAACACTGGTAATTTGACAACCACATAAATAAGGAAAAGAAAAAAGACTTATGATGGACCTTAAGTTGTAAGCCAGATGGGCAAACCTTTTGGCCTCAGTGATATTGGTAAAACTGAGGGAACAACATCAACAATAATAATACCTAACACATATTGAGGGCTTAAATATGTTCTGCCTAGGATAGTTTACATTTATTATACAAGTTAATTTTCATAATACCTCAATTTGGTAAGTGCTGTTATCTATTTTTTATAATAGTTGGTTCAATTGTCCTCATAATTCCATAATTCTCTTGGACATTTAGTATGCTATCTTGCATATCTCCATAATCACTGCATCTTCTGAGTAACTGACATTGTGCAACACTGATACATGCTCCAGTTATGGTGGAGTTCTCTTGATTTTGTTGGTATTGTTTGAAGCTTGGTATGTTCTTTCTGTTCCAAAAAAGATCTGCCAATGAGATTCAAGAACTCTGGTGTTTTAAGTTTCAGCACAGTAATGTGCCTGAATCTGCTGATAAAGTCATCATCTTATCTACTCTTCAGATCCTTACTACCTTTTAAAATTGCATTTGTCATCAAATATTTCCTTAACAGCCATTGTGCCATCACAAGATATAGCTTGATAGTTGGTTATTGTAGTATACTGGTTATCAATGCACACGGTACAGCTATTTGCATCTGGTCCACCAATTCATTCACAGGAGAAAGAGTTCACTGAGAGTAACGCACAACTTCATGACACTGACCCAAGTTTGTGTGTTGATCCAATCTACGATTTAGAGAGAACTGTATGTTGACAAGGCCAATGGATACCATAAAAGTTATAAATCTCTTCCCAATTTGATATATTGTCCAGGACTCTGGCTGAAGATCCAACAACAGATTAATCAAATATATCAAAAACTATTCTGAAGACAGACTTCTTTAGCTGCATTAAAGTCCAGGTCTGGTCATTCCAGTATTGTTGATGCTGAGGCATGCATACCTTGGTAAACAGTCACTCTGAAGATATACACCAACACTTTCAGGGCTCCATGAAGGCAATTAATAACTTAGATTAGGAAGACTAATCTTGGGTAGCTGGTGAACCGTCTCCTTCCACACTAAGGCAAATGTGCCTGGGCAGACTTCTTGACTGCACTGCTCCATCCAATATCAGGGACTCACATGGCTCCTTCTCTGCTTATGATTGTAGCATCTTGCCATTGATAGCACTCATGCTGTGTCTTGGTTGGTGGGCCCCCCTATTATCTAATTTCATAGATAAAAAACATAGGCTCAGACAGGTTAAGTAACTTGCCAACTTCTCATAGCAAGTAAGTGTTAAGAGTCAAATTTTGAACTAAGGTCTGTCTGGCTCTGAAACCTATGTTCTTAATGACTCTTCTGCCAGAAAGGACCACTGGAAAAAATGATGAATTATAATAACATGCAATTTAAAAGTCATGAGGAAAGTCACAAAAGTACTCTTAAGAAAAAGCAAAAATTAGAAGTTAAAGAAAAAGACATCCACCAAAATTGGACATATAGATACGAGAAGTATCAATTACTAAATGATATCTCCAAAATGAAAAGCCATATAATGTAATATATACTTAGTGAAGATATAGTAATCAAAACTGCATCCCACCTGTAAAAGGATCTGCTGCAGGCACTATGTTAGAAGATCCTGAAGAAGACCCTGGGACATACCGACCACCACCTGTACATACAAAAAAAGACAAGGCAAGGCTGAAATATGCCACAATGTTGAATATCATAAATATCACAATGCTTACATTAGAAGACTCTTAAGCTTGGAGGAGAACAGAAGAGCAAGGCTGTTACATGGGAGAGTAACAGAAGTTACAGTAAAAAATGTTAGTTGAAAAGACTAGTAAGAAACTAAAATTTCAGTGATTCTCCAAGCTTTGTTGTCTTCACTTTAATACTTTATTATATCTTAGCCCCTACATTTAAATATTGAATTAACTAGGAATTCAAATATAAAGAGAAATTGTGGGTGGTCGCTGACCTAAATAATATATACATATATCAATTCCTATTTCTATACAAATTCACTAGAATTCCTGCTGTTGCTATTCCTAGGAAAACCACTGGCATCAAATGTTAATCTTTTAGAGAACCCCTGAGTTCAGTAACTAATGTGTCAAACAGTGCATTCAGTGCTAGGGATCCAGCAGAGAACATGATTGCTTGTATCCACTGAAGCTTACAACTGACTGGCGACAAGAATTACAAAGGGGGACTGGAGACAAGAATTACAAAGAGGATGATCAGTGCTACAAAAGAAACAGACTTCTGTTTATACAAGTGTGTGGTATGTGTGCATGTGTTTTGTTAGTACTCCTAGGGAAATAATCACAGGTGTCTACAAAAAGATATATGTAAGGATGCTTATAAAGTTAAAGCTTCAGAAGAGAAAAAAAAAAAAGTTGCTATATTTCCAGATGGAGCCAGTTGCTTCAATATCTGTCCTCGGTCTCACAAAATAGCTTACACAATACTGCTATCATGTGTTCACTCCAGATGACAAAAATGTTCCTGGTCCTCCTTTTTTTGTGAAGTGCAACTTTTGGGAAGGCTGAATCATTTATAGTTTAGTATTGAGTCAGTCTGATCATTCTTTTTCAGTCAACATGCAGATGAGATCAGCTTTTCTTATGTGAATTGGCAATGGAAAGTTGGAAAAAGGAGACAGTTTGGGAACATTAAGTGTATGTCAGGGAAGAAATAAAAAGACATCTATATAAGGCCTTGAGACAGGAAGAGGATATGGGATCCTTCCTTATAAAACAAGGACATTAACAAATGAAAAATGGAGTCAATGCCCTGGATGGTGTGGCCCAGTGGACTGAGCACCAGCCTGCAGACCGAAAGGCTGCCAGTTGGATTCCTTGTCAGGACACATGCCTAGGTTTCAGGCCAGGTCCCCAATTGAGGGAGTGTGAGAGGCAACCACACATTGATGTTTCCCTTTCACTCCCTCCTTTCCCCATTCTCTAAAAAATTAACTATAAACTCAAAAAAAAAAAAAAAAAAAAAAAAAAGAAAAAGAAATGGAGTCAAAACTGACAACAGCAAAACATTAATAATGCAGTACCAATTTCAAAATTTTATTTAGAGCTTGCCCTTTACCTAAGAAAAAACATTTTATTTCCTCCTGTACCATGGCTTTGGTTCCTGGGGCCCAGAACTCAGGCTTATACTGCTAGAATTATAATCTATTTTCTAGGAGCCAGGACTCAGACTAATACTACTAAGATTATAATTTATAATTTATGGACTGGGATGAAAACCTAATCCCATTTACAAAATTTTAGAAGCTGTATGTTACAAACAGCTGTCTTAAAATGAACATGTGAACTATAAGTCACATACAAAATGAAACTACCCACAATTCAGTCTTAGATGTGATGCACAACCAATTTAGCCTCTCGTGAAAACAGAATTTGCTTACTAAATTTCACCAAAAAACATATTCTTAAAAAGAAGTACTATATAAAGTAACAGTTTATTTTTATTTCAAAGGACTAAATTAAAATTTTTAAATATTATTTAGTTTACAGTGACTATATTTTTGTACCAGAATTTATAATCATTTTTATAAACACAGAATTACTATAAAATTTGAGGCTTACAAATATGAAGTAAAAACCTACTGTAGATCTTAGTTTTTATTTAAACAGCTAATCATAGTAGCCATTTAAATGAGGCCCCATGTCTGAGCGCCCGATAAGGCTGAGTTGCCTCCAATACCCCGGCTCTGTTGGAAACTACTCTGTCCAGCAGAGGTTTGAGGACCATGGTGCAACAAATTTATCCAGGACACTGTCTTTTGTCTGGGGGGAAAAGGAGGAGGCTGGTTCCCTCTAGTGGAGAAAGCGCAAGACCTCCATTCCTCATGCTTTTTATTGAGAAGGGCATGCATGGGAGATACAAGGTCAAAATTCATAAATCATCAATAGCTTTTAGGTGCCCCGTTGACAGTTGACAGTTACAGATTGCAAGTATCAAAATAGAGGGCACAGTGACCAGTCTGTGTCAGGATCTATTAAACATCTTGACACCACACTGACATAAGGTGCAAAGTTTCATACATTCCTTGCTAGAGATTGTGTATAGTTAACTAAGAGATAAGAAAAGCAGAGCAAAGCACAATAAGCATTCTTCAAATCCAATTCCCATGGAAACCCTCTGAGTGGCCTTCGGTCCTGTCTGCCCTGCCTTCCAGTTTTCTGTTGAGACTTAGAGGCTTCCCAGCAGGGGCAGCCTGGCTCATGGCTTGGGCTACATTCTCAAAACCACAAGGAGCGGTTCCCCAGATTTAAACACATCAAACAATGAAAATCAACCAACAGTGATGGCAGCACATTAAGACTTAATACCAACCCTAACTTACCTGTGAATGGATCTGAAAAACTGGTGTTCCCAAGTCCCAACATTTGACCTTTTGTGTTATCAATAATAAATTTTGCCACTTGATCCAAAAACATGGGATTCAAATCATTCTTCTGTAAGAAGTTGTACGCAGTTAACCAGGGATCATCACTGATGTTATATGGCAATTTATATGATGGTCCACCTTCATTGACATCAATTGAGAAAACATAATCAAATTCCTTTAATAGGAATATAAAAAGGAAATAAATAATTACTAAGTTATCTGTTCATCTGTATTAATGACATATGTAGTCAGATGTTATGTGTTCTTAATTTTAATAATTATAGTACTTAAACTTTCTCCAAAGTGCAATGTTAAAATCTTCCATTTGGCATATAATAATTAATAGCAACCATCTGGATGTGCTACAAGATTAGTATTTCACTGAGGGTGGAGGTGGGGGATGAATTACAACCACTGTACATTTTAATTCTAAGGCCAAAGGAAAATTTCCAACTGGTTGATTTCAAGGCCAAATATTAGCTATTACCATGTCCCACTCATCAACATTCTAGCATTATAAGCATTTCCCTTAGTGTCCCTCATGTCTTGTCAAGTTAAATATAGGCATGAAACATTAGGTGAAAGGTGGTATAGAATCTCCTAACCCAAAATGGTTAGAAACAGCTTATACACGGCTAATTACAAAAAGACAAATAACGCCTAATCTATGAAATGCAGCTCTCCTGACGTGGCAAGAGATTCTTAAAAAAAATCTAATTCAAGACAGAGAAGAGAATTTCCCACATAGAAATATTTGTTTGTTTGTCTTTTAAATGTCAAACACTAAAGAAAATTTTATTAGCATGGAGAAAAGGGAAAAGAAAGCATTTATTTTGTCAAATGCTGTAAGATAAAGGTAATTAGAAAGAAGTCAACATACTTTCCCTTCATATAAAACTTTTCCAGATGTTTGCTGATTAGCACCAGATGAGCCAACAACATCACCAATTTTTATCCACCTCCCTTCACTGATACTCCATTGATAAGCTTCGACTTTCTCCCCATCTCTGATTAGACGAGTTTGTCCTTCTCTAGTACCTTAAAATAAAAATTTTGAGAATCAAAGATTGAATGGCAGAGTAAAATTCAAAAACATTTAGATAGACAATTGTTAACATTAAAATTTATACATAAGAGAATCTATTTTGGTTTAGTAGAAAATTTTATCAAAGGGTTTTAAAATATAATTCTACTGGAAAGTGGTGTAAAAAAAAAGTGAGTAAAAGGAAACTTTATTAAATAAAGGAAGGTTAAAAATGTGATTCTAGAAAGTAGCTAGCCTGTCAAAATTAAAACAAGTATTACTACTGGGTATTTCTGACAACACTTTGATTTCAGTAAATGCTTCTCCATTCTTCTAGCTGCTCAGGCCAAAAAGTATGGAAGAGTCTGAATCTTCCTTCTTGCAACCCCACAGCCAACCCTTTAGAAAGTTCTACCAGCTCTATATTTAAAATATATCTAGAACTACCTCTTTTCACCATCTCTATCACCAACCATTGGTACAGGCCACCATCATTTCTCAGATGGAATGATGGCCTCCTACTCCTACCCTAGGCCTCACAGTCTATATTCAACCCAGCAATTACAGAAATTATTTTAAAAATTCAAGGAGTTCCTGACACATCTCACTGGGGATCCTTCAATGATTTCCCAACTCACCATTGATTAAAGCATTGGAGTGGTGTACAAGGCCAAATACAATCTGCCCCTACCACCCTCTCTTACCTGATCTTCCTCTACTCCTTCCCTCATCCCACCACCCTACTTCAGCCATAGTCTTTGAACTAGCTATTTATTCTGCCTTCGACACTCTTCACACAGGTGCTGGCAAGGTTTGCTCCCTTGCCTCCTTAAGGACTTTACTTGAATGTCACATTCTCAGCAAAGCCTTCAGTGGCAAAATCACCATCTGTCCTCCAGAGATTCCTGCTCCCTTCTATTCTGTAAAGTAAAGCTGTGACTGTCTAGTCAGAGATTATGTTATTTAGCCCCCTTGCACCTCACAGTCCCTAGATGTTACGCACTGAGTATACACTCAGTAGCATCTGGGTGGGTGTGATATAAGCCATTTCAAGGCCTACTCCATCATCCTCTACCCTCCCCTCTTAGCCTGTTTGGTGGATGAAAGTCTATACCCAAGGAATCTTTGACATCACATGTTGAATATGGTTTCCATCAGCCTGGGTCTCTGAACGACCCTGATGAGCAAAATTACTCTACAAACATGCTGCTGCATACCCTGCCATCAACTGAAATTTAAATGTACAGTAAGTAAACTTTTCTTGTGTTAAGCCACTGAGCTTTTAGGATTTATCTGTATTTATCTGTTACAGCAGCTACTGCTGTTCTATTACACAGTCCCTAACCACTGTATGTAAAATGATAAGACACTCACAACCTTGGCTTTATTTTTCCCACAATGTTTAACATTATCTGACATAGTTAAGTTTTATTTACATTTTAATTATCTGTCTCCTCATGTAGAATATAAATTTGTGAAAACAAGATTTTTGTCCCTTTTGTTATCTATTGTATCCCCCAAAGCTTAGAACAACGCCTATCACACATAAGGCCCTTAATAAATATTTCGCGCCCATGCGCACGTATGTGTATAGTGACCAAAAGACTACATTTTGTAAAGAATTGTAAAAATATTAAACATAGTATTGATGCAGCATTTCTCAGTTTTGTTTTCAAGATCTCTTTATAGTCCTAAGAGTTATTCAGAAGCCCAAAGAGCTTTTTCTAATGTGGGTTATATCAACTAATTTATTAGATTTGAAATTAAAAAATGAGAATATGTTTACTTCATGGAAAACAATAATAGATCCATTACATTTTGAATAACTATTTTAATGAAAAATATTTCATTTTTAGAAATTTAATGAAAAGACTAGCATTGTTTTCCTTTTCTGTAAATCACTTTACTGTCTCTTAATCGAAGACAACTGGATTTACCATACCTGCCTGTGCATTCAATCTACTGCAATCTGTTGTTTTGGTTGAAGTATATATTAAAAAAAAAAAAAGATGAAAAAGAGAAGACTAGTTTAATAGCCTTTTCAGAGAAATGTGATTATACAAATAGTAGGTCCTTAAAGGTTAATTTAGAATCTAAAACCCTATCAATGAAATTGTCAGACTCTATTAAACTAAAATCCATTGGTCTATCTTCCACTTTGAACAGTTTATAAGACCATGAACTAGCATTTCAAAAATATTGATTAAATGAGCTATGCAGATCTTCCATGTGTTTATACATTTTATTATTCAATATTTTAAAAAAAATCACACTTGCTATTAATGCTACTAATATCATTAGAACAGTCTTGTAAGTATTAGGAAACTATCAAGCTACTGGTGGCAGATACAGATTTTCTAAAATTCAATTCACACTTGAAAATTTGAATTATATCTTAGGCAACAAATATTGTCAGTTGTTTTCCTTAAAGTGACAAGCTCACTCTGTTCATTTTTAAAGAATGCCTGCCATATACCCAAGCCTGAATAACTAGTCAGTCATTCTGTGAAATAAAAATGGTATTCCATGAAAAAGGGACTAGTTCAGCCAGCAAATTAAATGACTGCACTTATCCTTCAGACATAAGAGTGCTTTGTGTACTGTCTGTGCAATTTACATTCTGTCATCCAGAATTTTTTTTAATGTATTAAAGGAGTGTATATGTAATAAAATCAAAATTTAATCTTTTATCAAGGACATTTTTGAGGGCATATGGCTTTTCTTTTTTTGAACTACAACTGTGTGTCAGTAAAGAACACATGGCTACAGGACAGCCTGATGCTACTGCCTTGATTTGTGTACTAGGGAGCCAGCAGTTTTACCCATCATTGCTTTTGCAACGCAAGTGCAATTGTTAATACAGTGTTATTTGACTTTTACATTTAAATAATTAGCAAACCTACTTTTTTTCTTATCGCTTTAATTATTCCAAAATTTTGGGATAATTGGTAACAATTTTTACTACTGGATACACTGAAATATTTACCAGGTTCATTCAGATGTTCCCTCCCAGGAAGCTGCTCTGCGTTAATGTCCCCTAAATCACCAGTTTTGGAATCAATGGTTGCCTGAGAAAGTTCTTTTTCAAAAGCCTTGATTTCCTCAGTACTCGCTGTCCGATCCGCTGATTCTGTAAACACTCTAATAATACCATCACTATAAGGAAAAACAAACTGATTTTAAGTTATTGCCATAGTGCATAGTGTGTTGACATTATCACACCTGAATGATCCAAAGCAAAACTAATCTTCATTTGTGAATATAAGAAACATTACTATGTATTTATTGTTGAGTATAGCACTATGCTGACTTGAGCATACACTGCCCTCTATTATTTTCTATAGCAATATATACGGTGAAAAAAACTTAGGGAAAAGTTACTGGCAAAGGACAGAGAAATATATATTTAAACACAATTTTCAATTCCAAGTTAAATATTTATCATAAAAGTCCAGTGATAAAGTGTACATTTTAAAAGTCAGTATTACATAAATGTTACAATATAAAGAAGGGTAGTGCTCTAGTTTAACTTAGTAAGGGCTCAGATATCCAACATAAGACTTAGAAAAGAGCAGATGCTCAATATCTGTTTAATGGAATCTGCCTGTAATATGCCATTAACTAGCAATGTAACCCCAATAACAAAAAAACAACCTTGCCTTTGGACTATGGCAGTCCCAATCTCTGTTCTCAGAAAAATAACTTCATTTCCATGATTACCCAATTCCATAGAAAACTTTGTTTCTTACATAACCTTCTACTAACAGCCATTTCACTCTTTCAATTTATTCAATTTTAAATATGCTAAGAGTTGGGGTAGGGAGAGAACTAAGCTAACAAATCAACTTCTGGCCCAGCCAGGAAGTAAAACAGCTCCACTTCATTAGACCTCTGTTCCAGGGGTCCCTAATCCCAGGGCCACAAACTGATACTGGTCCACAGCCTGTTAGGAACTGTGCTGTACAGAAGGGGAGCGGCAGGCCAGGGAGCAAGCTTCATGTGTATTTACAGCCACTCCCCATCATTTGTATTACCGCCTGAGCTCCACCTCCTGTCAGATCAGCCACAGCGGCATGAACAAGAACCCCACTGTGAACTTCATGGAGGGATCTAGGCTGAGTGCTCCTTATGAGAATCTAATGCCTGATGATCTGAAGTGGTGCTGAGGTGGTGATGCTAGCTCTAGGGAGCAGCTGCAAATACAGATTATCATTAACAGAGAGGTTTGAATGCACAGAGACCATAATAAATCAATTGCTTGCAGACTCATATGAAAACTATCAGTGAGTGGCAAGTGACAATTAAGCTGCATTTGGTGGCAGGCTATAAAGCCCCCCACCCCCCACCATCCCATGCCGATCCATAGAAAAACTGTCTTCCACAAAACTGGTCCCTGGTGCCAAAAACATTGGGGAACACTGCTCTATCCCTTACTGCTTTTTCTTCTTGCCTTCAATGCCAGAGTAGTCTATAATCCTTCATCCATTGTTGCCTCTTAACTTACCTCTTCTATCATGTTCTACCAGAATCTGATGTAAAAGTCAGTAACAACATCTTTTAAACCAAACCCAAAAGCTTTTCCAACTTTCCATTCTTAATTCTTCATGTACTTATTGACACTGATCACCATCTCCTGCCAAACTCTCTCTTTTACCATCTCTGAATTTCAACATCTGGATTTCTTTTTCCGCTTAAGCTACTGGTTTCTCTTACTCTACAAACATTTATGTCACAAATTCAGTCTTTAGTCTTCTGTTCTTCTCCTACTATGCTTCTTCCCTCAGAGTATCGTGGTCTACCACTTGACTTTGGCAGTTTTGTGAAAATCTTTATCTTCAGTCTCAGTTGTTAGGTTCCGGTCCAATTGCCCACGATGCACATGCTGAGCATGGCTGATCACTTGGATTCACCAAGTCTAAAACCAAGTCATCACCTTCTATACCAAACTAATTCTCCCACATCCCCATTTTTATTAGTGTAGACTTCCAGTCACCAAAAGCTTGAAGCTTCAGCCTTTTCTTTCATCCCATTTCTGATCATTTTCCTCAGCAGTTTCTCACTTTTGGTCTATTATCCGGTAGCATTGTGGGGCCAATATTTCATAAACTAACACCTTTACCACTGCAATTGTTTTCTAATTGGCTTTCCTTCCCATTGTCACCACTAATTAAATAAAACCTACATATTTTATAATTCACAAGCTCTGCTTTAATTATGTCACTTCTTGCTCAAGAGCTACAACCCTTTAACCCCAAGCACTGAATCTAAATAATGCCTGACATTTAAGGTTCTCCATAATGAAGTCCCACCTTACCTATTATCCACTTTTCCTCAGCATTAGTCCTCCACCATTTTTCATCGTTTCTCAATAAATCACTTTCATTTCCATGCCACATCTTTACTTATACTCTTTCTTTTGATATAAATTCTCATTTCCCTTCTAACTCATTATCTGTCAAAATCCCATCCAAATTTCTTCTCCAGAAAGTCTCCTCACACCAATTTCTACCTTCTCTAACTTTTTTTGCATTCAGCGTTTCAACTGCACAACTTGAAGAACAAACCTGGTGTCATATATCTTGCATGATTAGTGTAAAAACTGTTATACCTACTACTATTTTGTTCAGTAACATATGGTCTCTCCAATTCACATGAAATTCCTTACGGCTTATCTATGCACTCTAATGCCTACCCAAGTCCTAGACACATATAATTTATTGACTGATTAGAATATAAATACCTTGCACCAACCACAATGTCACCATTGTCTAGCACACAGCAGCACCATATAGACTGGGCTGGAAGACGGATTGTTTGAGCACATTCCCCGTGTTTCCAGATTCTCAAAGATCTGTCTTCTGCTGTTGTCACAAAGTCTAAAATTAATGAATTCAGAAAAAATTAGTTTGAATAAATAAATTTAAGTATATTGACCCATACCATATCTTTAGCTAGGCTCATCTTTTTTAACCCCAAAGTATTTTCAAATTATAGTTTTAAATTTTATATATGTCATTTTTATGCAACTTTAAAAATCATGTTTTTATACATTTCACATCTTACATACTATACTTGGATATTAAGTATATATTTTCCTCAGATACCTAAGGAACATTTTACAATATAACCATTAAATGTGAATTAATATAAAGATGATCATATAATTTTCTCCTTTAGGAAAAAAATACTTATGAAATAAGGTTACTAAATTATTCAAGTTACAGTTAGTAAGTTGATTTAAATTATCAGTCCCTCCTTCCCTCACCTTAAGAATGTGATGAAATAAGTCAATACAAAATTTTTAAAATGCATGGTATAAAATAATCTTACCTTTAGAATTTGGAAAGACAGATATGCTATAAATATAATTTGTATGTCCATAATATACTTCAAGACACTCTCCAGTGATTTGCCACCTTCTAATACTGGCATCATTTGCACAGGAAAGAAATTCTGTTTCACTCAAAATTGCCAAACCTCTTACACAGTCTTCATGCCCTGTATTAAAAAAAAAAAAAAAAAATACTGTAAATCAATAAAATAGATCATTTGGTTGATGGCTCTATGTATTTCATCAACATTGTGAAAAACATCAGTGAGTAGTAAAACCTGATTTTCAAGTTTGAGAAATTCATTATTTTCTGTAGAAAAGCCTACAAACCAAAACATGTATTTTTGGTTTGGCAATATCTTTTTTAGCACCAGTATTGAGAAGTTATTTTAAACTATTTTATCTTCTCCATATTTTTTTCTTAAAACCAACTAGAAACGTAACTTTGATCTCCACAATTCTCCTTTTAAACCTGACAATTCAATTTTTCTTCCCCAATAACAAGAATAATTCCCAACATACACAATATTCAAATATAACTGAAATATATAACAAGGAATATTCCTTTAGTTGCTTACCACATAATACTAAAATTAACACTTATAAAACACCAGAGAAAATTAAGAAAAATTAAGATTACAAAAGATTGCAACTATTTGAGTTTAAAATATTAAAAGCATCACAGAAAAGTAAACTTTATTAAAATATTCAAGAATAGGTTGAGAGATTAATTTTTCTACAACCACCCAATTAGTGGCAACGCTAAAACAAGAATTCAAGTTTCCTGATTCATTATCCTGCCCCTTTTGATTCAATCAAAATGTAAATATAAAGTCAAACATTGCTGACTTATCACTGGGAACATTTCACAATTTATATAAATGCAAGCATTAAAAAGATAAAATAAAAATAAATGATTACTGATTTCTTAAAACAGCAAGAATTTATGGAATAAACTTCTTACATAATGTTCTTAGTTATGTAACTGGAGATGTACTTGACAAAATTCAATTTCTTTCAATATACTTGAAGTTTTATAGAAAATGTCACTACAATATTTTTAAAGATAAAACATTCCTTGAAGCTTGTGATCCAATAAAGAAAACCAGAAAGCAAAACCTTTCCCATGCTCAGTATTTGCTAAGTTGATTAACTATTTCAGATGAATAACAACTTGATATATATATGTACGCATGGAAGCAAAAACAGAGAGATGCTTATTAGATGTTCATTGTCCATTTTCCATCTATAGATAGTTTTCTCTTAACATGGGGATTTCTCACAGTATTATCCTCCAGGGTGGTATCAACTTTAAAAAAGTAAAGAAAAGAAAAAAATACAACAACAAAATAATTCACACCAGTGTAGGAGTTATTTAATAGCTGAGGTTTAAGAAGACTACCTACCTAAACCACTAAATAAAGAGCCTGAAATATATTATTAAACAATGTACTTCAGTATTAATAAACTTATAATGTTCTCAATATATGATGATAAAATACTGATCAAGTTTCAGATTGAACATGTTCAAAAGACAAGCAAAAACATAACCGCCTACCACAAATTACAAATATATAACTCACAAAAGTACATACACAAATTATAGACTATAAGTACCTATTTATTAGTGCAATCTGGTTTTTAATGAGAGAATTCAATATAGCTTTTAAAAAAATATGCGGGTCACATTTTTAAGATACCACTTTCAAGCTTCTAAATCTTTGAGAAAAGGACCATTTGAGTAAATATGAAGCAATGAGATGACAGAAGTTATCTACTGTGATACTACCTGAAAAAGTCCGCTCACATCTTCCAGCTTTCCAGAGTTTAATAGTCTTGTCTGCTGATCCAGTTAGCATTAAGCCTTGTTCAGGTAAGATCTTTACTGCCCATACTGCAGCTGTATGACCCTGTGAATAAAATGGGTATTAATTCAAGTTGCCAGAGTCATCGTATTTAATTATCTAGAATATTCACACAGAACTACTGTACCTGTAAAGTCATCATGCATTTGTCATTCAGCCAGACTTTAGCAGTGGTGTCCCATGAGCCACTAAGTAATGTCCCAAATTTTCCAGATGAAAGACTACAAACTAAAGGGGAAGAAAAGGCATTAGCGAACACATTTTCATATAGAAAAATGGTCAACCTTGTTAGTTATTAAAGCATCACAATTTTAAAAACACTTAACTCAATGGAGATGCAGAAGTGTGAACAGTTGTTATGACTGTTGTCAGACTGCCTAGATACAAGTACAAGAGATGCCACTTATCAGCTATCTGACCTCAAGGATATTACTTAACCTTAGATTCCTCACCTGCATAACAAGGGAGGAAGGATTAGGTGGGTTGCACAATCCCTTCCAGTTCTAAGAAACTGCATAGGAAGACAATGTAAGTGATTTTAATAAAATTTTAAAAACTGATTTTAGAGAGAGAAAGGGAGGGAGGGAGAAAGAGGGGAAGAAAGAGAGAGAGATGAACAAACACCGATTTATTGTTCCACTTATTTATGCATTCATTGATTGCTTCTTATATGTGCCCTGACCAGGGATCAAACTCTCTATCTTTGTGTATTGGGGCAATGCTCTAACTGACTGAGCTACCTGGCCAGGGCTAAATGATTTTGAAATGCTATTAATATAGATATTTAGGGTCATTTTAGTTAAAATGACAAAAAAACAAACAAACCGAGAGCTAAGTAAAAAGTTCAACAGTAATGAATGGTTAATTAAATGTTTTATTCATGTAAAATTATACAGGCTAAAAATTATCAATAAAATTTTTTTTAAATATGGAAACAAAAAACCCAGAATTCTCACTAAAAATGGCAGTTTACAGTAATGCTATAATGATATTAAGCCACAAGGACAAAGACAACTGAAAATAAAATAACTGACTTAGCAAAATGGAGGTTATAATTCTGAGAGGGATTCAGAAGCAGAGTAACTGGGCTCACAACTATGAGACTCAACATGCAGCCACTTGGTTCCATGAAAGATAGGGATAAACAGAGGCTTTGAAAAATAAAGAGTGATTCAAAGTCTGCAGATGACACAGTGGAACACTAGATCTTTCCTCTCAGCCTTCAGTAATCAGGAAAGTGCATCCTCACCCACTACAGGAGATGGAGATTTATTCTCTGGTCACAGGAGCCAATCTAAGAGGAGTCCAATGGCCAGATATGGGACAATTTGAGAATCAAATAGAAGAATAAAAAGATGTTAGGGAGTCAACTCATTTTTAAATTCCGTAAAAGACATGGGAGAGGGGGGTAAGAAAATACTCACATGGTAACCAAAGAGTTGATGTGGGGAAGTTCTATATAGAAAAACACTAGCTACTAAATGCAGAAATAATGGTAGAATTAAGAGTATAATCATTTTGAAAATATTAATGAAATATTGGTTCTATGCAACAATAATCAATAGGTGCTAAAAACCATTATATAAAACACTGATGGGAATTTTATAATGAATGGATGCATAACGCTTGAACCCACTGATGAATCTGAACATCACGAAAAAGAGGTATCATGTGCTTCTTAATGTGCTACACAAAAGTATACAATACTTTCTATAAAGTATTCACATTAAAAATTTGAATCTGAATCTGTTCAAGCTTCTAGATCTAATTAATAGCTTACAAGACACACAGGGACCAAGGAACATATTAAAGGGAACAAAAAGGCTCTAATCAGAAAGGTTCAGATTTTAGGACATTCTACAGATAAAATAAGCTAGTTTTAAATGGAGAGGGGGAAAAGAAACTGACAGATTGAAAGACACGTGGACCTTATTTGAGTCACTGAACTGTAAAAAAACATTTATGAGATAACTGGGTAAATGTGAACATTCACTAGATATCTGATAATAAGAAATGAGGTTTTGTTTTGTTTTAGGGGTTATAATGATAGTGTCAAAAAACAAACAAAAAAAGAAAGAGAGAATCCTTATCTTTAGAGTGGTCAGCAAATTATGGTCCATGGGCCACTAATAATGGTTTTCACATTTGTAAGTGGTTGGAAAAAAATAATCAGAATATACTTCGTGATATGAAAATTATGTAACTTCCAAATTTAGGTATCCATAAATAAAGATTTATTGAAACACAGAAAGGCTCATTCATTTATTTGTCAATGTCTGCTTTTGAACACAAAAGCTGAGCAGTTGTGAAAGCAACCATATGGCCTGCAAAGCCTAAAACATTTACTATCTGGATCTTTTCAGAAAACGTTTGCCAAATCCTATTTTAGAATTGCATACTGAAGTATTTGCAAATGAGACAGTTTATTAAAAAATTCCTTTAAAATAATGTTGTGGAAGAGGAGAAAGATGAAACAAGATAGAGCTTGTGTAGATAAGCCTTGAAGCAATGTAAAATACATGAATGGAAGAGATCATCGTTCCCTACAAAATATGGGTATATATAACTCAAAATAAATTACTGTCTCTACTTCTGTATATACTGAAGATTTCTATAATAAAGGTTAAAAAGTTTGTATCACTCTCTATTGAAGATTTCACATATATACACCCAAAGCATTTTACAAATTCCTTGAAGAAATTCAGTTTAAAGTGTTTATGGGCCATACTATTTGCTTACAGATTGTCCTAAAGTATTCCAGATATGTTAAAAAAATAAGGACACATACTGCACTGATTAAGCATAACATTTTATTACAAAGAGCTGCTAAGTCATACACAAATCTGGGAATATCAGCAGAATCAGAAATAGTATATACAACTCACAGAAAATAAATATTCAAAAGTATTCCTCTTCAATAATAAATACCAGAGCTCTAACACAAATCTGGGAATATCAGCAGAATCAGAAATAGTATATACAACTCACAGAAAATAAATATTCAAAAGTATTCCTCTTCAATAATAAATACCAGAGCTCTAAACATATTCAATTTGCTGTATAAATACAGATATAACAGTCAAAAGATAAAGAAACACTCTTAACTTTCCTGAGTAAATTCCTTTCACAAAATAGTTGAAAAACCAAAACCACAAAGTGTATCAAAATTATATGGCCTCTTCATTTTATAACTGAACGCTTTACTTTTTAAATAGGGGTGGGCAAAATTAGGTTTACAGTTATGAGTATAGGAAAAACAGAGTTTATTCATGTATTATTATATATAGTATAGTTGTACTATTTGTAATGACAACTGTAAATCTACTTTTGCCCTACTGTTGCCACCCCTACACAAGCATGAAAAATTTTACTGAGCCTAACAGTATCTATAACAGAATTTATAGTACAATGCTGATCGAAAAGAATTTTACTATCAAGCTGACTAGCTATAGATAAACCTAATAGAAATCAGGAAAAATGGATATGCAAATTTTACTTTCAAAATTTTTTTCAAATAGAAAAACACTAAAGTGCTATACTCACCAGTATTTTTATGACCTTTTAGTATATAAAGTGGTGCTGGGCTCTCCAGTGAGAAAATGCAAATGTTGTGGTCATTTCCTCCAGTGGCAATTAGTCCATGAGGGTATACCTCACTTGAAGGTATGATGCATACACAAGATACAAAATTAGAGTGGCCACTCATACAGTGCATTTCTGTAAAGCCCCTGTTAGGACTGGAAAGACAAGATGATAAGTAAGACAATTTGCTCCCTAACTTTGCCTAGGACATAGTGTCAAGGTACTCATTTTCACTTAGTGTCTAGATTGAACTTCACAGAGTACACACTATGTCAAGTATACATTATTTTAAATAAGATATTAACTAATTTATATCAGCTACTACAAAGGTTTACATCAGATTAGGAAGAGTTTAATTAGGTTTTCATTGATAATAGTATGTTAATTAACAGGAAGAACGAGGAAGAAAAGAGAGGGAAACAAATATCTTAAGTGCTTTTCCTCATCCTCCATCTTCATTCCTACTTCTCAGTAACTCTTACCCTAAGAAATCCCAGGTGAAGTGAAATTCATGCGATTAGAATAATGGAATCCACTACCAATAAGCCTTAAACATAGTGAGGACATTTTCACACTATGGAACATTAACTTAGTACCCATTAGTATAGTGTGTGTATCTACACAGATTATCAATCATTCTCAATATTCAAACTAAAGGAATTAGTACAACCATGTATAAATGATTGCTCTAGGGACACAGCACATCAACTCCCTAGGGATTAGAATGATTACTAATTTGTTATACACGTCAGTCACTTAGCATCGCTGCCTTACGTAACAAGTCAAATAACAGATCGTGATATACTACACGGAAGGCAGTTAGTTGCTGAGAGGGATATAAAGAATTATATACCTGATTCAAGCAAATCAGAGTTTGCAGTCTAGTTGAAAGAAATGAGACAAGTACAAAAAGACATGAAGACTGCTGGGTAAAGACTGAACACACTCATGTATTTTCACTCCTCAAACACTACTAAAATACACAAGGTCTGTCCAAAAGGTATCCAGCCATACGGTATGAAAAAGACACATTTATTGAAGAAGACACAAGATACGAGAAATATTATTCGCAGGACACTGACACCTCAGTCCCCTTAAAAGTAGGCACCTTGGGACCTCATGCAGTTCTCCCAATCACCATCAGCTGCCCCATCGTGTTTTCCTGAATCTCATTGAGGGTCTGAAGTCTCTTCCCTTTCAAAGATGATTTTAGTTTTGGGAAAAGCCGGAAATCCCAGGGTGCCAAATCTGGACTATAGTGGGGCTTGATAGTTCGCCAAAAAGCTCTGCACAAGACGTGATGCATGAGCAGGCATGCTGTCGTTACTAAGTTGCCATTCACCAGCTGCCCACAGCTGAGGCCTTCTGAATCATCCGAATCGTTTCCGCAGAGGAATGTTCAAGCTTAATGCAAAATGTGATGCAGATTCATTACTCTCCTTGCTCAGTTCAGTTATTTTGATTGTGACGGAGACACAGTACACATGCTCTCTCAACAGCATCTACAGCCCCCACTGACTAATACAGTGAAGTCATTACTGTTCATGCATGTGCATCCCAGTCCACTCTCATTGGCTGCCAGGTTACATCAATGTCATGCAAACTGTTCTTGTAATATTAACAATGGCTGGACATTATCCGGACAGACTTGGTATGTGTATATGTGTGTGTGTGTGTACACACATATTCCTAGAGGCAAGTAGTGCTAATTCTTGAGCCTTCTGGGGATTCATTGGTAAACTGGTTCTCTACTTTCCCTGCCACCTGCTTAGAACTCATTTTCCTCATGTCTTCCAAGACATTTACTACTTTTCTATGAGCTCCAGCAATGAAAGTTAAAATCCTGTTCTTTTTTTCTTTCTTCCTAGCCTGTGGGTTTATGCCTTAAATCCTTAAATATATATGTATCTATACACACACACACACACACACACACACACACAGATCTATGTGTGTGTATGTATCTATGTAGGCAGCAGGGAAAATAAGAGAACAGATCTACCAATGAATCCTCATGTCTAAAGAATTAGTGGCACTATGTATGTACTTCTAAAAATGGAGACAAAGAAAAAGATAGGAACTAAAATCAGTAAAGAAGGCTAGTTGAAAGTCTTTAGAATCAGTTAGAAGTTGAATCATGAAAAAAATCTTCAAAGGAAGATATTTGGTAGTAGATATTTTTAACGTGTTCACTTTATTTTGGTTGGTTTTTTAAAATGTTTTCAGAAATCATTTTATTGAAAAGCCCAAAGATATTTAAAAGATAGCACATGGTTAAAAATCTATATTATGTAAACCACTAAATCTACCTATGTATGTCCCTTAGCACCTCCCAGCAGATGTTTGTGTGCATTTTTTGTTTTGGTCTGTGAAGTTCTTAAAGGAAGGATTCAGACCTACTTCTCTTATCTTCTCAAGTTCCCAGCACAATATTTTACATGGAAAGGAGTAAGTATTTCTTGAATCAATCAAAAGTACTTAAAAGTACTACGGGGGAATAAAGCAGCCAGACACATCAGCCAGACAACTTCCTCTCTTGCACCCAGCGAAAGTCTAGAACTTTTTCATCAGAAAGGTTAAAGTGTTTGTGGAGACACAAAGCATAAGTGTTTCTTGAATCAATCAAAAGTACTTAAAAGTACTACGGGGGAATAAAGCAGCCAGACACGCCAGCCAGACAACTTCCCCTCTTGCACCCAGCGAAAGTCTAGAACTTTTTCATCAGAAAGGTTAAAGTGTTTGTGGAGACACAAAGCATAAGTGAGCCCCTGGGTATGAGGAACATATACATTTATAATAGAGGCCAAGACCGCCAAAGACAAAATCCTGGAGCCCAGGCAGTCAATCTCCAGGCAGATCAGCTCAATGAAATGGTCCAGCCAGATAATCCCGATAATCTTACAGTGAGGCTCAGAACCAGCAGGCCCCACCCATGAGCCGTGAGTGCTTTCTAGAAGCTTTTCAGTTCTCCACCTTTAACACTGAGCACCAAATAAGGATTATCAGACTATGTACTTGAAAAAGCCTCCTTCAGCAGAAAACATAGTAAGCAAAACATAGGGAAAGGAAAATAACCAATTTGGAGGACACACACCACTAAGGAGAAAATAACTTAAAAATAGAAAATCATATTTCAGCCATGAAACAAAAACATAATTTCACAAAATGTCAAGACAAATTCTGAGACAATATAGGGGGAAAAGAGAGTAAGAGAGAGAGAGAGAGAGAAATAAGAAAGAAATTTAGAAACAAGTTCAGTATCTGAATAAAGAGTTCCAGAAAAGAGGACAGAAAATGAAGAGGATGAAACCACGGAATTAACATAAGAAAATGTCCCAGAACCTAGGATGTTGAGTTTTCATATTAAAAGGGTCCACTAATGGTCCTGAACAATGAATGAACACTGACTGCTTTTTAGACAGAAAAAAATAATAGGTCAAGAATGAGAATGGCTTCAGTATTCTTAACTGTAACACTGGAGGCTAGAATACAGTGGGGAATTGGCTTCCAAATTCTGGAGGAACACTATTTGGACATTAGAATGCTACAAACATCTAAGTTATTCAAGCAGCAAGGCAGTATAAAATTCTTTTCAGACTTACCAGGATACACTATTATCAATGCACTGTATTTCAGGACGCTCCTGGAGGCTGTGCTCCAATAAGATATCAAGGGAGAAAGCCAAGAAAGAGAAAGTAAAGGAAATTGATAACAGAAATCCAACACAAGAGGTCCAAAAGGGAATAAAGGGAGATCCCCGGGTTAGTTGTGTACCAGCTGCAGACAGACCAGGTCAGAAAGTTTTCACTAAAAGAAAGATGAAACTGTAAAATATCCAATATATCTAAAGGTCTTGAGAGAGAGAGAGACAACTAGGAAGGAATTTAAAGTTGAATTAGTGACAAATAAATAGAAAATAATGTAAATAAAAGAAAAAGAAAATTAAGCAAATGAAATCCAAAAACAAGGCAACTAGTAGCTACAGGGAGATCATAAAATTGTTGAGGAAAAGTTACCATAGTTTATTTCACAGCTTAGGTGCAGAGACTCTAGCATCATGAAATACTGATTCAGTTTAAATTAATTTAAGGGACTAGAAAGAGTGCCTATGTGATGGAGTTTGGTAGAAGAGGGTGGAGAGCTAAATTCTGATATTCCACAATAGGAACTATAAAAAACGCTTAAAAAAAATAGCAACAGTCAAGAGCTGCACTGTGCTTCTGTCAACAATGGACCATATATATGATGGTAATCCTATAAGATTACCACGGAGCTGAAAACTCCTGTCAGCTAGTCCTATCATGACCTTGGTAAGCTCTCAGCACAACACATTACATATTTGTGGTGATGCTGGTGTAAACAAACCTACTCTGCTTCCAGTTGTATAAAAGTACAGCACATAAAATTATATACTCGGTAATCATAATAAACCGTGTAACTGATTTATATATTTACTATATTATGCTTTTTATGGTTATTTTAGTGTTCTCTTTCTACTTATAAACATGTAAAACAGTATGCTGTGTTATACTGCAGGACATTCCTACATCTCCTGTTGATTGTACTTCTGAAGTGCATCATTTTCCCTTGTGCTTGATTTACTCTGGTGTTGTTTTGTACATTAACATGTTGTACAGGCTTGTATCCTAGGAGCAACAGGCTGTATCATATAGCCTAGGTATGTAGTGGACTATATCATTTTGGTTAGTGTAAATGAACTCAGGTTTGCATAACAATTAAAATTATGGGGGACACAAATGCTGGAAAATTTTAGTTTCAGGTAACAGCTAATAAGCTTAGTAATCAATGTATGTAAAAAGCTACTGTTTCAGGAACTGAGGGTATGACCCACCTTGACTCCAGGTAACAATAAGCAGTCCCACCTGTGTGCCTCAGGAGGCCTGCGGGCTATCAGGATGGTATCTGAGCCACTGTACTCCAGGGTGACCACTGTCTAGGACACAGGGACCACCACCCAGGACACAGATGAAGGAATGCTGCAGCTTTTATCCGATTAACCTTTTCCCTGAATTCCAAACCACTTACCTACTCTTCTCCTTATAAAAAGGGCCCATTCATAATGGAATTTAAGACAGACTGTTAGGGTACAAACCCACAGTCTTCTCAGATCGCTGACCATCTGAATAAAGCGCCCATAAAGACGCAATCCCTGTCTGCTTATTGGGTCTGGTAGATGAAGGCAGCACAAGCACTGGCTTTTCCAGTTTCAAAACCCCCTACCGACACAGACACATTTCTCAGAACGTACCCACCTCGTCAAGCATCACACGACTGTACACCACTTTATATATATAGATAGAGAAGTCAAATAAAAATAAGCAGTTAAGAGAAGAAAATATTGCCTCCAAGAAAAGATAAATGGGGAGTGGGAAGGGACTGGCTCTGATTTCTTAACAAATTCCATAGAGCTACTTGACTAAGGGCCCAAAGTGCTGAGTGTTTATGAGACTTTGGCATGGTCAGGGAAGATTTAACACATGGTATAAAACCTGGGGGTGCATCAATCAAATTGGGTAGTTTTAAAAAGGCAAAGCAATAATTGGTGATAGACTTGTGAAATCCAGTTTAATTTGAAGTAGGCTTATACAGGCCTGAAGCAGTCTCAAAGAAGGGCATGCTGACTGGTTCAGTTTAAAGAACTAAAAAAAAAAAAAGAAAAAAACATGTCTCCTTTCCGAAAGAACTTTAGAAGGCCCCAGAGACTTTCTGGGTTCTCAATGGTCTATGCTAGAACTATTTGCCTCCCTAAAACTAAATTCCCCCATCATTTCTAGGCCAGCTCTACACTAACTACCGTGATCCAGAACTATACGGAAAGCAATTTTCATTTAGTACTTAACTCCAAACATTTTATAGCACTTCATTAACTGTATTAATATACAATAAAATAGAGCAATGGGGAAAAAATGGGACAACTGTAATTGAAAAACCAAAAAGTAAAATTAAAAAAAAAATTTCTAGAGAGGAAAGAATGGTAAGTGGAAATTAATTATAAACTTCCTGTTATTATAAATTTATAATGTGTAAAAAAAAATCAATAAAAGAAATTGTCAAGATATCAGTCTTAAGGACACTTTTATAACATTAAAAGTATGGTTGAGTCACTCCAGTTTGAAATGCATCAGAAGTTCACCACCCAGTGACTATGAGATGCTCTACCCTAAGCAATTGGAAATGAGAGGTAAAATTATCTTCTCTCTCTAATCACCTTCCACCTAGCCCTGTGCCTGGCACAATGCAGGCTTTCAATCAGGTTAGGTGAATAAATAAATGAATTTTAAAAAAGAAAAACAAAAGACAACGTGAATTAAGTGCAAAGAACCAGTTTTCAAATAGAGGATCATTTCAGCCCAAAGTTCCTCAAGTTCCTGGTAAATGCAAGCACTCCAGTGATTTAAGTTCTTGTCAACTTAGCACACTCATATATAGCATGTAGAAGTTTAATGACAGGATTCAACTATGACAACTGGCATCCCCTTTAGCTATTCCTTACTGCAATGTTTACTGCCTACTGGGCATATAATATACAAAAAGCTATGTATTACTGCTACTAAGTGGTTTTTAGTATCACAGGGTATTAGAAGAGACCTTTAGAAATCTTCTCATCCAATTCAATACGGGAGTTTGCTCTACATACAATATCCCTAGTCTAGTCTATCACATCTTGGCTGCACTACTCAAAAGCTGCCAAACAGGTCTACTTCCACATTTACGCCCTGGCAATCCATTCTACACCAGCATCTAGCAGAAAATTCTCAACAGGTAAATCAAATCATGCTGCTTCTTGATGAAAACCCTTTAAAGGCTTCTAACTACTAACTCCCTTTGTCAGCCCTCAGAGGCTTGCCCCACCTCACAGCTCATTCCCCTCTGCTAGTAAGGACTTCCTTCTTCCACAATCCAAGGAGCCTATGAGTTTGTTCCTCCTATAGCCTATAGGACTCTTCCAATTCAACCTTCCTCATTCCTTGCTCCCATGACAAGTTCCATCTCAGTGTCTGACTTTTAAAAAAGAAAAAAACCTCCTTCTTTAACATCTCTCTCCATTCAACTCTGTATTGATATTTGTTTTATTCATAGTATGTGACAAGTCCGTGTTTTTTATTGTTTTTTGCTCTATCTTCCCTCCCACACTGCAAGCAAGTTCTATAAATATAAAGAACTTGTCTGTCCTTCTTTTTCAGGATCCCAAATAAACAGAGGCACTAAATCAACAGTTATCTGAATTTATGGATGGTAACCTAGACTCCGAATGAAACCTCTACTGATGGGAAGTTAAAGTAACTCATCTCAATTTTTCTTTCTTAACTGAAATCGGTCTTTCAAGTCATAAATTGCCTATTACAATCAGCCAAATCAGGACTGAACTATTGAACTTGATTTGGACTGGAGCTTAATCTCGTTTAAATTTTTTTTTTTTCCGGGGAGGGGGGCTGTTAGAGGGCAATGGACTTCCTCTCATCAAAAAAACATCACACCCACCACACATTCATAAAACACTTGAGAGGTTTCATCCCTTCCATCTAAAGCGCACCACAGATCCCAGACTGAGAACTCTGCCTTGGACAACGAGCGAGGAGGTAAAGCAACTTTTTGGATAGCAATTTTTGAGAACTCAGGTTCTCAAGCTTGAAGGAAGACTACAGAGCAAATTCTGGGGGTAGGAAGGAAGTACTTAGTTCAATTACATGGTAGATGCTTGCACACTGCCTCATCTAGGAGGGTGCAACTGGCATCAATAAAATTTCAATTTAAAAGAAACATGGGAAATCACCGTCCAAAAACTTAAGCCCCAAAAGGTAAGAAGTTCGGCAAAGGTCACCCACTCGCTAGTGGTCGTTAGGACAGGAACGTAGGTCTGTTTGTTGCCCCAATCCGAAGCTCTTTTGAACAAATCGTACTGGTTTCTTACACTGCGCGTCCCGAGTGCCAGGATTCTTAGAACTACGAGGCAACCCTGACCTGAGTGAAGGCCGCCAAGAAAGGGTGGGCAGGACAGAGCAGGAAAGGGTCCCTTTCTTCCCACGCGCGGAACGAAGCTTGCAACACAGCCAAGGGGCTGCCGGGATCGCAGCGCTCACCTGTCCGGGACCCAGAGGCGGGTGGTGCGGTCCCGCGACACAGACACAAAGGCCCCCGGCGGGTAGAAGCAGCACACCAGGCCCCTCACGTCCAGCTCGTGGCCCGGGAGCGAGCAGCTCAGCCGATAACTGGCGGCGCCGTTCGCCATGGCCCTTGTCGGTCCGGCACCCGGGCCCGGGCACCGAGCAAGATCAGTCCGCAGGGGAGGCCGGGTGTGCGACGCAGCGCGGCGGGAAGGGTACCCGCAGGTGAGAGGTAACCGGAGACCGGAAGAGCCCGAGAGCCGGTGCGTGAGGGCTGCAGGAAAGGGGCGCGCCAAGCGGGCCGAGTGACACAGCAACCCGGACATGCACACCGGAATTCATCATCGACCTCAGCCCGCCGTGACGCAGAGCGTGTGCGTCCCCGCTGCTGAGGCCGACGTGGAGCTGAGTGAGGCTCGCTTCCTTCCTGCGCTCCGGACCGCGCGGGTCAAGGAAGAGATAGGACACCGGCCTCTCCGCTTAGGCGCCCCAATCGCGGTCCTTGCGCAGCCCGTTTTTGCCAAGTCCTGGCTGAACTGTTTACTATAATACGGGATGCGGGATGGGACTGCAAATCCCACAATGCCACGCGCCAGCGGGACGTGGCGCCAGGCGCGCGGAATCCGGATATTTTAAATCTTGGTCTGCAGGGCTGCACGCTGTTTTGTGGTTTACTGAGATTGCTTAGAGTGATGTCTTACGGCAGTTTTACTCCGATTTCCTGAAACCTCTGCATAGTCTTCTGATATTTTTACAAGTTAATTAAAACGAGGGAGATAAGGGCCATACTGGAAACAATTGCTTCCTTTAAAATTCTGTGAACACTAAACTGGGTTCTTGGTAGTTAAAAAAAATTATATTTTGTGTTAAGGATTTGAGAGATTTAAAATGCTTTCTCTCAACTCTCATATCTGTATACAAATGACAATACCTGGTTCCCCCTGCCGTACGTCTAAAAGCACTGAGGGAGGGAGTCTGCATAATATCAAGTGACTTCTCAGAGAAAATAGTGGAATAGTTGGACAGTTAAAAGATTGTAAGAGAGGAAATATCTTTTTTTTCTACCCTTCTAGTTTTTCTAATGGGGCTCTGTAACAGAAGATAAGAGAAAAACTTACAGAAGTTTGTTCATATGTATATCATATATACAAAGAGAAACTCAGGGATGAGTAACCCACAAAGTGACTAAGGCTTAGGTTATAAAGCATCTAAACAAAGGACCAACACATTTTTACGGAAGTGACCAAAAAAAAAGAAGAAGAAGAACCTTAAATCTTTAGAGGCATCTAATTATGAGAAGGCAAATATAAGAGGAACTAATGGTAGATAAAGACCTTAATAAAATCTGTTATGTAGGTTCCTCCTCTGCAGTCTCCAGGCTATTGATGGGTCTCAAGTTGTCTTCAATTATCACTTTTGTCCTTCCTGGTAGAGAGGTAAGAAGGAAAATCTTTCAAGATTTATGTACTCTTTTAAACAAATAGAGGAATCATAAAGAGCTTTTCTTTTATCTGCTTCACAATTGCTTTCAGCTCTAGATAATCCTTTTACCAAAGTGAGAATTTTGGTATGGCAAATTTTACTACCCGTCACTACAATGACCAAAAGGAAAAATGAACACTACAAATATGTTAGGGTCAAACAGTATAATTTCATGAAAATATTTTACGAACGTTAAGTGAAAACTGAGCCACATAACATTATTTTGTATTGCGTTGATTTTAAACTACTTACAGGCAGGCACATAAGAGATTAAATCTGGGTATAAATAACGTATGCAAGTTGGAAATAATGTGAAAATATTCAAACTCCAATGTGTATGTATGTTATGATTGTAATTGCAATGACTTTTATGCTCTTAATATTAGGAAGACTGGAAGAAAACAGACTAAGTTACTTTATTAGAGAGGTGGGTTTTGAGATGCAATTCTTACATTGTTTTTTGAACACTAATTTTAAAATAATTTTTGTAAAACGACTTCCCTTTTAATTCTGCCTTTCTCACAAACTTGAATGAAAAGAACTGTTAAATTTCATATGAAGCTTCCAGTGAAATGTGGAGGGACAGACGGTACTAGAATCGCATCCATACCTAACGCTGTATTGCGTACGTGTGCAGTCACAACAGTAAGTTCACTACTACTAATTAAAAGTAAAACGTACAATGCTGCCTACACCACGGAATAACTTCAAACAATTCTTAATATAAACTCTTAATGTACTACACCGCAGCAGATGGGAGATTACATAAAGATACAATAAAACTCGCTGGAGTGAGTACAGGTCAGGCACACATTCAGAGGGGTTGTTCTGATTATACAGAAAACCAACGTTTTCAAATAAAATGTTCTTTTCTAGACAACTCGTCGTTTTCCATTCCTTTTGGAAAAGCCCTAAGAACTCAAGTATCGCGGGAACATTTTACTGTCGCTATGCTGGTAGTTACTAAGAGCTGAGGCCGAGGATTGGCCAATCAGGAGGAGTGTTCTCTTCTGTCCCGCCCCCGTTGCCGGGATACGGAGAGGCGCTTGGGCTCTAATTGTTAGGCCTGAGGGCTCCCGACGTTTGCTGGAGTGTGAGCTGGGAGTTGCGAATTAGAGAAAGCGTCTGTGGATGTGACTAGTGAGCTCCGCTGTGGTGCGACCTTGCGATTTGCGACCTCCGACCTCCCTCATTCGGCGCTGACGGAGGTGAGAAATCCTGGGTCCCATTCCCCCCCCTCCGCCCCCCTGTAGCTAGTTATCTCACCTTGGAGATGCTGATGCGCTCCAAACAAAACAAATCATAGACTCGCGGTTCTTAGCTATTCTCCTCAGGCCGTGCCAGGCCAGGAAAGTCAAAACTCTAGCCCAGCAAAACGGGCGGCGACACGTCTACAGTCTCCCTAGAAGACCTGCCAAGGCGAGGCCAAAGGGAAAGATTCAAGAGCTTCAGAGAAAAAATACGCTAGGGATGGAGAGATTTTACTCAATAATAATAGCTTTCTATTTGTCGTTCATAGCAGAAGGGACTTAACAATTTTTCACGTCTTTATATATGTTAAAATGGCTGGGTTAGGGAAGATAATGCTAGTAACAACAACGAGGATCCAGGTGTTTTATATATACTATCTGTAATCTTCACAGCAGTTCTGCAAGATTGAGGCTATCGCCACACTTGTGTTTTACTTGTGAGGAATACCTCCAAAGGGAATTATAAGGCTGATAACTGCAGAGCTAAAGTTTGTATCTCTAATCTTTCTGGAACCAAAGGATAGGCTGCTTCTCTGAGTATGTGTGAATACCCAAGGAGGTAGTGGTATTTTTGTTACTAGTACCACACCCTTTTGTATTACCCCCTAGGACTGATCTAATACTATGCTTTTACCATGATAGTAAAGCAGTAGCAAAGAAAATGAGGTGGACATTTGATATATTGTACAGTTTCTTCAAGTTATCAGGAAAGCTTGACTAACAATGACTAATTCTGCTGGAAACAAAGGTTTTTTTTGTTTTAGCTTTCTTTAGAAGAATCCATGACCTTGTCTTCCTTTCTAAAAGTTATTTCATGAAACTCCATTTTCCATTTGAAATGATAATGATAGTAATAATTTCTTACTTTGTTCATGGAGTTCAAAATAGCAAGAAAATGGAATCACGGAGCTAGTTGGAATGGAAAGTTTTAAGTTTTGGTGTGAACATATTCAATATGAAGTGAAAATGGGTTATCTGAATAGAAATTTCCAATAAGCAATTGAAAATTTAGAATCGTCGTCGTCGTCGTCGGCAGCCATCCGTCTCGAGAGACGATGGTGTAGCTTCTTAAGAGTCTATCTGCACCGCCGAGAATGGCTGTGCAGTCCGACTCGGGAGTGACACGGTATCTGTCTCCTCCCGTGTTGAATCGACATCTTGCGATGACGCTGGAGTGTCCTCTCCAGTGAAGCTGAAGCTACAGAGCCTGGGCAGGGTGATATGGAGGGTCTGCTGTTGCCCATGCAGCAGACCCAAAATTTAGAATCAATACCCAGTTTAAAGGACAAATCTGGAGACATTGATTTATGAGACATCAAGATATTTGGAGTTATAAGAAAAAAGGGTGAAAGATTATAGAGAGAATAAAAGCAGTCCAATCACTGGGCAGGGAGCATAGAAACTGAGAAACCATTTTAGAATAGAGCTATGTCCAGGATGCATAGTAGCATATAAGACAGGCCTATAAATTCAAATTAAAGGAGGGGTGGTTATGGGCTGGTTTTTGTGAAAGTATTCCTAGAGAAAATAACAGGCAGGATGCGTATTAGACAAGCAGACCAGTAAAGAGGCCAGTATAATCCACTTGAATCCATCAGGCCCTGGACAATACTATAGGAGTAGAAGGTAAGGTACATGTTAAACATTTAGGAATAAAATCAGTTGAAGTTGAGGAAGAGGAAGAAATCAAGGATTAAGTTTCTGACTTCTGTGACTATGAAGTGCTGCTAAGAGGAAGAGCTGAAAGAATGAAAGGACTGAACAAGGGAAACTAATGAGAGGTACGTCATGAAAATGGTTTTGTGTAGTAGTGGACATCAGTAACAGGTGACATTTACATCCCTACCTACATTGGAAGGGGCCATTTGAATGGAATAGTAGAAAATGGAGAGATAATGGATATAAACTCTTTAGAGCTTAGCTGAATAGGAAAAGGATATATGGAACAGAGTTAAAGTGGTTTCAGTATCAAGAATTAATTTTTAAAGTTGGGAAAGAACTGGATATAACAGACTGAAAGAATGGAGAAAGTTTAAAGATATAGGCAGGAGTGAGATAATAACAGAAGAAATTGGAATGGAAGGGGAGGGGACAAAGAAGAGTCTGTTGTCCCAAAGAAGATGGGGTCAGGAGGGTAAATAGAATAGAGGTAGATCTTAAACAAAAGAATAGGTAGCTTTTGAAATCAGAGGGCAGGGTGGATATAGGTAGGTTTGTGTGCTCCAAACATGATGGATTTCAAATCCTAATTTTGTCAGTAGGAAATTGAGTCATCTGCTGAGAGTGGGAGGAACAGAGTGTAGACTGAAAAGTGATCAAGGATTGGAATCATTAAGGAGAGAAGGCTCTTATAAAGGATAAATAAAATTTTCTGTGCTGAGGATCCAGCTAAGTTTTGTGACTATGACTTGGCAGTACTCCAGACTATTTGTTATGATTTCTACTACCAATGTTCAGTAAACCTGGTTGGACATAGAGGTGAGTTTCTGACTTTGCCAGATAGGTTGAATAAAGTTCAAGGATATGAATTAGTTGGTGGTGCTCATTAGACAGTACTTTAGTGTAGAGAAGGAAAGAAGTCCCTGAAACTGCTCTCGCCAAAGTCATTAATGGCTTCTTCGATGAGGATGTCAATGGACATTTCAGTGTTCATCTTATTTGAATTCCCAGCAGTAAATGGCATAGCTGACCATTCCTGCTTTTTTCTTGGTGTCTCTGACACACGCTCCTGGTTTTTCTATTTGCTTTGTTGGCCTTCATTTTTAGTCTCCTACTGTTTTATCTGAATGCAATAACATTTCTTAGCAGAGTCCTGAACACTTTTTCTCTATATATTCTCTCTCTAGCTAATAATCTTTAAAAGCCTTTTGAACATGACCTACGACAGGACATATATTTTACTTTGCAGACTAGTACAAATATATGTAAATTTATATAACTGAAACAAAAATGTAATCAAATAGTACCCTTTCTATACAATGAACTTTTTAAAAAATTGAGCTCTTTTATATTTTCTGTTTTATTTCATGTTTAAAGCATATGGGTCATAACCTGCCAAATTGTTCTTATAACCCCATTAGTAGGTCATAACTCATAATTTGAAAATATGCTATTCTAAATTATCAACCAAAACTTCAAATAATATTCTGATGGGTAAAGGAAGAGGCTAATAAACTGGGAGAAAATCAGTAAATTAAGAACATGGTTTAAAAAGAGGTGTGGTGAGAATAAAGAGAAGAGGAGCTTAAATTTAGAGACTAAAGTATTTCACTTAAAGTATTTGAGATTAAGCAGTTCCAGGTGATAAACTCAGTGTCTGGCCATGGCTACCTGAAATGGGATTGAGATGGTTACTGAAATTTAGGTTAGGGAACTGAAGTTAGAATTTCAATATTTGAATCCAGTATTCATGTGAAAGTCATTCAGGATGTTGGTGGGAATGGAATAGAGAGACTAAACTAGAGGTACAAAGACCTTCGTGAAGAGGATGGAGAGATTAAGAGGTCTCTAGTTAAAAGCAACCAGAAAAGATCTAAGGTAATATGGTTGCATTACCTGGTCCTCAAAGAAAGAATTCTGTTCATTTTTTAAAGGCATAATTTTTTTAAAATTGTTTTTCTATTACAGTTGTCCTACTTTTTCTTCCATTGCTTCCCCCCACCATGGGCATAATGTTTTGAAAGTGACATTGGGGAGCAAGGAGAATGCCACACCACTCCTTTGCTTTGAAATTGTGGCACTGGAAGTTAAAACAGCCTTTGTTACCGAAAGTGTTTTTGGGGAAAGCTGGTATTCCATTAAAGGGAAGAGTGAAAGGAAGTATAGTCATACCTCTGTACTTGTCAGCTTCAGAACTTATCAAACCCTGTACCCATCATATTTTGATGAGAAAAGAATGTTTCAGCACTTGGTGCATACTTGGGACTCCTTGCACTTGCTATAGCTACTGTGAATCAAGGCACCACCCCGTAAGAGAAAATGCTTTATCACTCCTTGCATTCGGTACTCACGATTTTGGCACTCATTATGAGTTCAGGAATGAATTATCGAGTACCGAGGTACCACTGTATTTAATAACAGGATTGAGAATAAAAGAGAGTTATTCATGGACCAGCCCTGGCTGGTTTGGCTCAGTGGATTGAGCGTCGGCCTGCGAGCTAAGTGTCGCTGGTTCGATCTTCCAGTCAGGGCACATCAGAGAAGGAAAACTCTGACTCCAAAAAACCTCCGCTGCCTTGCGGCATACCTCTTCAGGGGAAAGGCTAAGGGAGTAAACCCCGACAGAAAATCCGGAGCCGGAGTCCCTAAGGCGGTTTGACTTTGTAGTCAACACCGGCAACTCCTGCGGCGCACCTGAAGCCAAGCTGTATTGACTCCGTCTTTCCCTTGGACCCTTAAGCTGCGAAGAGAGGGGGGGTCTGCTGCATGGGCAACAGCAGACCCTCCATATCACCCTGCCCAGGCTCTGTAGCTTCAGCTTCACTGGAGAGGACACTCCAGCGTCATCGCAAGATGTCGATTCAACACGGGAGGAGACAGATACCGTGTCACTCCCGAGTCGGACTGCACAGCCATTCTCGGCGGTGCAGATAGACTCTTAAGAAGCTACACCATTGTCTCTCGAGACGGACGGCTGCCGACGACGATTCATGGACCAGAAAGCACAGAGAAAAGATTGGACCAAAAGAAAGGTGCTGAATAAACTTACTAGAGTATGGGATGAGAACACAGGAGAGATAAACTAGAGGAGCTGGTATTTTGATAATAGAGAAAAGAGGAAGGCATGTTGTAGTAAATGATTTCATGGTTCTAAATTGGACGTTATGTCAAATTTGGATAAAATTAATCAGGCTAAGCCTTGTAGTGGCACCTGGAATGGCAATTTGCAAGAAAAATCATTGTGGCTTAAATGTTTGAAGGAAGGGTATGTGGGTCACTAGTGTCTAGCTATAGAAGATATTGAAGGAGAATTGAACTATTTCTTGTTTCCAAACAGTGGTTAAAGTGAACAGACAATGGCTAGTAATCACAAACCTTCAGCAGCTCGCCCTGTTTCACGAGGCGGAATTGGGTTGACAGGAAGACCTCCTTCTGGAATAAGACCCCCATCAGGAAATATTCGAGTGGCAACTGGAGTAAGTTTAAACTAATTATTGAAATCTTGTGTATATATCCTGGTAGAAGTTGGAAAGCCTGTTTATAACAATAAGCTCTTCTTTGTTATATCTTTATACTCTGAGCATACTATAATATATGTTTTTTTGTTTTTTGGAAACATAGAGGAGTACAAATGTGGGAGACTGTCTGAAAGATACCATAGAGAGAAGGTACATGCTCATGCTGATATTCAAATGTATTTTAAAACTACAGTTATTGAAGTGGAGTGTATTTGTATCAAAATCAAATGAAATGGATAGACCAGAAACAGGATCAGAAATATATATGAATTTACTCAATGATTAAGGCGGTGTTTCAAATTATTTGAAAAAGTATGGAGTATTCAGTAGTGCACTTAAATTACTGAAAGCTATTTGTTTTTTAAAAAATTGATCCCTTCCTCACACAGAATTTTAGGTATTTAAGAAACTTTATATTTAAAAAAGGAAACCATAAACTCACTATAAGAAAATATAGGCGAATATTTCATATAAACTTGGGTGGGTTAGACTTTTGTAAAATGACAGAAACACCAAATACTGAAAAGGAGGGTATTTTATATTTTAATTTACAAAATTGAAAATACCATAAACTTAAAAGAAAAGTGACAAGCTGGTAAAAAATATTATTTGCAATACATATGTTATACATAGAGTTCAGAATGCATAAAAGTTTTTTCTATATTAAAGCTATAAACAATTAAATTTCATGAGATTTTTTGTGGGGGCAGTGTATATGTGTGTGTGTGTGAGAGGCAGGGGAATGGATATTATTATAAAATTATTATCTAAAACAATAAAAAAGCAAAAATAAAGTACAATAGTATAATATAAAATATAAATAATTAAAACAATGTTCTGTTTGCAACAGCAGTCTAGAAACAAACTGATAAGTATTAAGAGCTTTTATGTAAAATAGAGTGTCATAAATCAGTGAATCAGTAAGAGAAAAACACCTTATGAGAACAAAATATATAAACTTTATAAACTGATAATTCTAAGCAGAATAATATCCTATAAGGATAATTATTACATTTTCATCATAATAGTGAAATTTGAATACAACCTAAATGACCTTATAACAGGTTACTCATAAATAAATTATATCTCTATTCTTATCATAAACTATTAGGTAGCCATTAAAAAAAATTTAAAGAAAGGGAGAAGGGGGAAAGCAGGGAAAGGGGTTAGCCAAGGAACTAGTATAAATGACGCATGGACGTGAACAACAGGGTGGGGACCGACTGTGAGAGAAAATGGGGTGCGTGGGACGGGAGAGCAGCAGGGGAAAAAATGGGACAACTGTAATAGAACAACAATAAAAAAAAGTTAGATACTTAAAATTTTTTGAAAGAATATTTGAGGAAATAATATATATATATAATACAGTATTAAGTAAAAAAAGCAGTGTGGTGTCAATTTAATGTAACATTTACATTTATATGTATATTGAAAGAAATGAATACACCAAAATGGTCATAGTGATTTCTCGGATGCTTGCAACAGATGGTTTTGACTACCTCATCAGGTGCATATCAGGTATTAAGCTTGGACAATAGAGATAATGTTGGACCCTATGCTTATTTCATAACAAAAGCAGCATTTGGTGGAGGGAATAATTTAGTTAAAGTCAGTTTTCTTAAATTTTGAGATTTTTCTAGAGTTTCAGGTAATAGCATCATCATCAACTTGTACTGAAATGATTTTTCTAAATTCATAGATAGTCCTGAGCTGAGGTATCTTTTTCTGTTATTCTAGTAAGAATTTATTCTTATTAATTAAATATTTTTAAAAGGAATCAGGCATTGGCCACCTACTATTTGCGAGGTGCTTTCCCTATTTAATGTTTGCTCTTTTTAAAATAGTAATGCTCATTATAAAACATACAAACAAAGAAATATCAGAGTTCCTTCCTTCTGCCCCAGGTATAATCAATGTCAACAGTGTGATATGTATCCTTTCAGATTTTTTCCATCTGTTTTCAAACACTGACACATATGCATATATAATTGTATGGTTTTAGCATTTTCTAAAGTGAAGATAATAGTATATACATTCTTGTCATTTAAGTAATATATCAGTGATATAAATATATATCTATGTGAGTACATATATCTGTATTTCATTCTTTTTAATGCGTGCAGTTTTAATTTATACTTTCTTCTCTATACTTCATCTAGATAACTTTTTTAAAAATAGCATAGTAATTTGAATAGCTATCATGATTATGCTTGCATAGAGCTGAAGAGGAAATTATTTAGAAGATTTATGCAGTGAGAGATTTAGCATTTTCTCACAAGGATCATTCAGAATAACCCTGAATTCATTTAATTTGAATTTGGAGTTGACAGTGTTTCTGTGTCCAACATATTTCTTCTGGAATGTGTCATTGTTGCTGGCTTCCCCCCACCCCCATACTCAAAATAATTGCCAAGTAATTCTTAGAATTACTTAAGAACTATGTTAGCTGATAAGATTAGAGGTTATCAGTTCACAGTTAAAATCAGTCAAAATGAATGACAATGGTTGTATACAACCCCTGTATAAAATTTCTACTACATATTTATTTTATTGTATTACTTTATTCTTTGGAAGTAAGGGGGGAAATAATAAAAGAGGGAAAAGAAGATAAGGCTCACTTGGAATATTTTCAGGTTATCTTTTATACCTTCCCATTTCGGTATATACTATTGTATATGCACTGACAAGGTGAGTCTTGTCCTTTCTCGGGGTGCATGATGTAATATTGCATTTTGTAGACCTGAAGTAATAATATGAATGTTTGCTGATTAACGTAATCCTTTTAATACTTACATGGCTGTCTTGTGATGGAGTTATATGTAATTCTTTTTCAGAATGAATTTTTGTCTGATTTTGAAAGGAAATATTTATACTTACCATAAATAATGCTGAAAAACACCAAATTATATAAATGGCAAAATAAATATGAACTATAATGTTGTTTAGAGATAAACATTGTTATTGATTTTTATATAATTCTCCAGACTTTTGTTTTTACAAAATGAAATTATACTATTGTGAACTATTTTGTTATATACTACAACTTATTTAACCATTTTCTATGGTTATATGATGAAAAATATGTGGACATTAATTCCTTTCCAGTTTTGGAGTATTATAAATAATGTCTACACATAGAATTTGAAATTTTGAATAATTTTATTAAATAATGTTTCATATTCAAACATTAAAAAATAAAGGAATATTTTACAAATTATGTTGAATTAAAGTTTTAAAAATATTCTCTTTGCAGTCTTAACAATAGTAGAGGTACAGTGTTTTTCTAGTTTATTAAAACTGAAAACTTGTTTGATATTTAGATACTACCTGGAACAGCAAGACCAAGCTCTCGTGGTGGCCCCATAGGGCCAGGAGGAGTTCTGTCTTCTCAGATTAAAGTTGCAGATCGTCCTGTAACACAACAGGGTTTGAGTGGAATGAAAACTGGAATTAAAGGTATCTATTTTTAGAAGATGACTCTATTTTGTATGTGAAATATTAGTACCATGTTACTAAATCAGAATTATAGAGTGCAAGAGGCTGTTATACTCAATTCTTCCTTGATTCACAAAATCGAGGGTTAAATAAGAGAAGAAATGAAACTACATTGTGAACTAGAGAGTTATATATATGTTTTAATCTTCATTTTTCTGAATATGGAAATTTGCTAGAACTTCAAGAAATTTAAAATAATTTGAAGAAAAGCTCAAGAATGAAAGTTAGATTTTTAGTACTGCATGGAAATATTCTGAAATACTTTGATTGTTTCTATACCAAAATTACACTATTAAGATATTTGTGTATTTATGAGAAGCAAGTCAAAAAGTGTTACTTTTTCTAATAATACTGCATTGTAATACTTACATAAAGAAATAAGGCTAACACAGATTTATACCACATCTCTCAATATGCCTCTATATGTATTTAGAAAAGCATAACAATATACTGTATGCTATGATTCAAAAAATTAGTCTGTGCATATATAAATCAAAGCATGGTGAACTATCTTATGAGTGTTTTGTTTCTGTATTTGTGACAAATTACTATCAGGAATGAAGATACTTTACTGGTTCAAAATCAATGATAAGATATACTACTTTTTTAATATTGCATTTCAGGCCTTTCAGGAGACTTAAATTTTCTTATATTATAATACACTTAGCTCACTAAACATTAAAAACCAATAGATTATTCAGAAAAGCTTGGTTAACAGTTATCAATATTGTGAAAAAAAAGAGTCAAAATTATATAGTTGTGTATATAATTTATGCACTTAATATTATTAAACATTAAGGGTAGAAACATACTGAAATTCTATAAAGAATTTATTAAATATTTGTATGGTATTAATTTCTCCTTCAAAACAGAACCAATATTATTTAGTTTTTACCAATATACTTCAAAGCCTTACATAAAAGCTTTGATTGTTACCACTATGCACACTATCTGCTTTGACTTTTACTTGTTCTCTTGTTCTAGTGCCCTAGACATTCTCTCCCTTTTTTCTGCCTAGACTTCCCTAAGCCTTACCTCTCACACCTTGCAGGGCACTTCACCTCTTTCAAGATTTGGGGCATTTAGCCTAGGAGTACTTTCTTAGTTCTATTAAAATATAAGATCATGTTTATAAAAAAGTCTCTTGAGACAGAGTATGAAAAACCATAATCTCTTGCTTGCACTGAGAAATTCATAGTCTAAATCTGCATTGTCCGGTATGATAGCCAATAGCTATTTAAGTTTAAATTAATTAAAATTAAGTAAAATAAAACTTCAAATTCCCAGTAGCACCATCCACATTTCAAGTGCTCAATAATCCCATGTAGTTTACTTACTGGACAGTGCTGATATAAGATATTTTCATTGTTGCAGGGAGTTCTCTTGGATAGGCCTATTCTAGACTCCCTTACCCAGTTTTCATTTAGTTAACCCAACCTGTAGAGTCTGTCTTAATAGCCACACTCATCTTTGGTTTTAATTCAAGCTTCTATTATATTATGATGCTAAGGTATTAGTTCTCTTTTCCATTTCAATGATTCTTCTTGATTATCAGATTTATTGGGGCATTTATGAGGACTGCCAGAGAATTGTATGTTGTAATTCTGTTTGTGCTTTTGATTTGCTATTTTGGTGGCATTTCTAAACTGAACACTAATACTTAAAAAAAATTATTTTAGGTCCCCAGAGGCAAATTTTAGACAAATCTTATTATCTTGGACTTCTTCGGTATGTTAAATAAACACGTTTTTTCCTATGCATGATCATGATGTTTTAACTATGGTACTTATTAAGATAATTAGATGTATGTTGACTTCTAAGAGTTATTTTGTATTCTAACATAATTTTTGGTTTATTTGGTTGTACTACGAAATAAACGTATGATGCAATTAAGCTGAGATTTTTAATTTTATATATTTGCATGTAAGCTATATATTTCAAGTTCACTTTTTAAAAGTTTAATGATAAATATAACCTTTTTATGCTTTCTTCACTGATTGTGTTGAAATATATTATTTATTCTATCGAAGTATATCACCAGTTACATCTAATAAGAACAGGGATATGTATACATTTATTTATGAAAAGTAATTGATACAGAATTTTACCTTAGTATATATTTGGTCAGTTGCTAAAAATGCAGACTAGTTTTAATTAATTTATAAACATTGTTATATATTTCTGTGCAGTTCTTTTTTTCTTATTTTCTACTTACCTTTTTCTCTGCTGATGTCTTACAGTGTTATCTCCGTTTTCCAATTTTATATTATTTGCTTCTTGGCTTCTCATCTATATCTTCTTTCTCTCTTATTTCCACTTCATTTAATCCCTCCTTCTATTGTATCTTAAAAGTTTATTTTTCTTTCTTAGTCCTTCTTGATTCTTTTGTTTCTCAATTACCTGATCTTTTTAAATTCTCAAACCTCTAGAAGTAAACAAAGAGAAGTGTAGGTTTTCCCCATCTATCCTTAAAGTTAACATCAATAAGAAAGATAGTAAGACCATCATTGTATAGTATCTCTTGATGTTCAGCCACTTTTTAATCAAAAGAAACAAAACGGAGCCATTTGTCATCATTGCATTGCCTTTCTTCTCCAGGATTTTTTATTCTTCATCCAAGAGTAGTTACAGCTATCTGTGTAGTTGTTTAACTCTGGAGCAGTGCTCAACTGGTGGTGATTTTTGTCCTCAGGGAACGTTTGGCAATTTTTAAACAACATTTTTAATTGTCATGACTGGGATTCAAAGGATATGCTACTAGCTTCCAGATTAGGGGTGCTGTTAAGCATCCTACAGTGAACAAGATAGTACCGCGCCCCCAAACCCACACTTAAGTATTATTCAGTGACTTAAAATGTCAGTAATGTCACTCTTGAGACACCCTGTTCTAGAGTGTAGCAGGAGCTGTGAGAGTGACAATTCAGCATCTACTTCTGTCTATACATTGTACTAGTTTGACCAGATTTCCATTCTGGTCCTATGTCATCTTTCTTAATGATTTGAGAATCTATGTCAGCATCTTATCAGTTGGGGTATACTTCATTCTTAATTTAATAAACCACTTGAAAAAAATTTTAAGTCAAATTTCACAAAACCATTTATACTATTGTTACACATTTATTAAAAGTTTGTTTTATTCAACTAGAATGTCTTTTCTTGATTATAAGTATTGCTGACTTATTTGTTTTCATTTAGAAGTAAAATAAATGAACTTACGACAGAAATTAATAAACTTCAGAAAGAAATAGAAATGTACAATCAAGAGAATTCAGTATATTTGTCATATGAAAAGAGGTGAGTAATTTTGCAGGTAAACTATGCAAGATCTTTTTAATTAATAACATTTAATGTTATATGTTTCAGGAGTTTAATACTGAATTTGTAGTTATTGATAACGTTCATAATGTTGACTTGCTTCTCTATCAATTCAGGAGTGTATTTATTTTATGCTTGCAGAGCTGAGACTTTAGCTGTTGAAATCAAAGACTTTCAAGGACAACTAGCAGACTACAACATGGTATTTGAAATTTCATTGAGAATTTTCTTTGTATATTTTCATTGCTTTTTACTACTTCAAATAATGTATTGTTTTAAGATTTTATTTATTTATTTTTAGACAGAGGGGAAGGGAGGGAGAAAGAGAGGGAGAAAAACATCGATGTTTGAGAGATACATCAGTTGGTTCTCTCTTGCACGCCCCCAGCTGGGAACATGGACCGCAACCCAGGCATGTGCCCTGATGGAAATTGAACTGGTAACCTTTTGGTTCACAGATGGGCACTCAATCCACTGAGCCACACCAGCAAGGGCAAAAGAATGTGTTATTTTAAATACCAGATAGTACAGGAATTAATGCATATTGTGAAAGACTGAAACTATAGAATGTGTAAAGATAAAACTGTCCCTTTCCTATATCCCTCATTTCCCTCCCCAGAACTATTTAGATTGATAAGTATTCATCCCGTTTTTTTTCAAGAAGTATGTTTATTTACAACTACTGATACAGACACATGTTATTTTATTCTAACAATCAATGTTAAAGTAATAATTTTAAAAGTACCTTAAATTTATTGGGTACTAAAATGTTAGATAAACACTTTATCTTTCTATGGAGTGTTGTCATCATGAATTTTAAAAAATTTAATTATTCAGTACATAGTACCTGCATTCATGTGTTTCATTCAAAATACAGTGTTTGCCTTCTGTCAAAAATAGAATATGTAACATAAACATACTTCCTAATGTGAACTTTCAGAAGAAATAATTCTTTGACAGTGTTGCTAACTCTCCCAATTATTGGGGTGATCTTGACCCCATGAAAATTTCTACTGTCAAAATTTTCCTTCTTCAGTATCTGTGGATGATTTTGGCAGCAGTGGTGTCTGGACTTCATGAAAGAGAAAAATCTTTACCTCACTTCTGCTATTAAAAAATAGTTTTAGCGCTGGCTGCTGTGGCTCAATGGATTGAGTGTCGGCCTGCGAACCAAGTGTCGCTGCTTCGATTCCCAGTTAGGGCACATGATTAGATTGCACATCAGGTCCCCAGTTGGGGGCGCAAGTGAGAGACAACCACACAGTGATGTTTCTCTCCCTCTCTTTCTCCTTTCTCCTCTCTCTACAGATAAGCAAACAAACAAATATTTTTTTTTAAATAGTTTTACACAAAATAAGAAACATTCTCTTTCAGTGGTTAGGTAAATTATGATATACTTACTGGATATTTTTGTATTATACCTACAAACAAAATTGTGCTGAATATTATAATTCTTTATTAGACTATATAATCCCATAAAAAAACATTTTTTTTGGCTTAATATTCAGTTCAGTTTTTCTTTTTAGTAAATGATGTGTTGTTCTAAATATGAGAAAATTAGTTTTATATAAAATGTAAAATGACATTAGATGAAAGATATTTAGTTGCAGTAAAATATATTAGGTAAGTTATTTAGTATAAAAATATTAATAACATGTAAAATATGCTGTTTGTAGATTTAATGAGCTAACATCTGATACAGAGAAAGCACTTAGCCAAATTTCTAGTATATAGTAAGCAGGCATGAGTGTTAGGTTTTATTATATATATCACAAGTGAAAATGTGATATGTATATACGAATATACATATATTACATTAATAAAGTATATTAGTCTTTTAGAGTCAATTACGCCAAAGTAGTTTGCTATTAGTAGCCCTCTTGTTCAAATTCTGTCTCCATGACTTGCTAAATTTCTTTATCTACAAAACGTAGACAATAATATTTACTTCATAGAGTGTGAAAATTATGTGAAGTAATACACCTAACAGGCTTGGAACAGTGTTTGGCACAAAATATGTTAGCTATTGCTATCATTGCCCAGCTTTCTTTTTTTTTAATTAATTAATTGATTGATCGATTTTAGAGAGAGAGGAGGGGAGAAAGAGAGAGAAACATTGATTTGTTGTTCCATTTGACTGGGGATCAAATCCGCAATCTTGATGTATTGGGACCATGCTCTAACCAACTGAGCTATCCAGCCAGGGCGTCACTGCCCAGCTCTTTGAACGAGACTTACCATTCCCAGTGTTCTGTTTGTGCTTTACTCTGTCTTTTTTTACTTCTCAGATGACCATGATGTAAATCTATTAACACACATCTCCCCTGGGAGTGGAGAAGTGGGGGGCGGGGGGCAGATAGAGGAACAGAGAGAGAGAGAGAGAGAGAGAGAGAGAGAGAGAGAGAGAGAGAGATCTTTCTCAAGCTGTCTTCTCTGGGCCCTTCTTTATGAGCTCAGACATCTCGTTAGGGCAGGCAAACTTCTTCAAGGTACAATCTGCAGGAACAGTTGTAGTTTATTACTGCTCACTTATTTACATTCCCAAAAATGTAGTTTATTGATTGGTGTAATGCACAGTATATGATTACTTAGGTAGCTCAATATTTGTTTTTATTTTAGAAGATAAAATACTTCTAAATATTAACTCTTAAGTGACTTCATTATTTTAAGATTGAATACCTACATTATGGATTATAGAAAATTTATAGACTAATAGAATGTTGTGTTTTTTTTTTTTTTGTATTTTTGTTTTTAGTTGGTAGATAAACTTAATACCAATACTGAAATGGAAGAAGTAATGAATGATTACAACATGGTAAGAAAATTTATAAGCAATAGAACTACATAGATAATATTCTCCAAAACAAAGCATTTATAGCTAAGAAATAGTTCAATAAAACTTTATGGACCTTAGAGATAAGCATTACTCTGAGATAGGTATTACTCTGATCCTAAATACCACTATTATGATTTGAAGTCTCTTAGTTATGCTTTAAAAATTTTTTTCCTTTTCATTGGCTCTCTCAAGTCTATACTTTATTAATAGTCTTTCTAAAGGCTATGTTTGAACTGGTTCTACAGTTGGCATTAGTTACAGAGTTTCATCTGCATTTCCTTATGTATAAATTAGTTTGCCATCTGGTTTAATATTTGTATAAATGGAGCTGAGTACTCAATGGATATACTGCAGCACTTGTACAGAGTTTTATACAAAAGGGAGAAAAGCAAATAGTTATCATATGACTACTTTTGATTGATAAATGAGATGTTAGTGGATAGTTTATTTTATTTATAAACACTTGGATGAAAATAACATACAACTTATAACTTACATAGCTTATAATTTTATCTACACAATCAAATAAGTTCTATGAAAGCATAGAATTTATAGAATGACTGTCTAAGTTGCAATTCTAAAAGCATGTCATTTAATGACATTATTCTTGGCTTTTAGAACACAGGAGAATTCCTTTGAAAACTATTTTAATACTACATGGGAAAAATAAAAACTTCTTTATATGTTTTGTCACTTATTTGGGATAGTTCCATATTCTAGTCTGAATATGCACAGGTAGAGTCAACTAGGAATGCTCATGTAAAATCCTGAATTACTTAAGAATAAAATTTGTGTTGGGTCTAAATTTAACACATTACTTATTAGTCAACTATTGACCAATAAATTCTTGAAATTGTGTTTACATAAATAATATTATGATTATTTGACAAAATGAATATTGTTGTTGTGAGATTACCATGCCTGTGAAAAAGACTTTCTTTTTATCTGGTATGGTCATTTGTTAATTGAAACAAACACTTTTTAAAAACTTTGCATGTGGCATTAAGATTATTATAATAATCTCTCAGTTCATAGCCAGAATAATTTTTAAAGAACTAGTTTGGTTTCATGGCAAATTTTTATCCCTCACTTCTTTGTTATCTCTATTTAGCTTAAAGCTCAAAATGATCGAGAAACACAAAGTATGGATATCATATTCACTGAAAGACAAGCGTAAGTACAGTCCAGTTAGAAATAAAACAGATTTATAAGTGAGCTGTATGAGGTAGTTTAACTTCTGAGTTATTTATGTTCTTACAAATTTTCTCATTTTTCCCTTATGTGTTTTTTTATTTTAAAAAGTTGAAATATTTACAATACAAATTTTATTATCTATTATCTTTATTTACTATTAAGTAACCCAATTCTGTACAAATAAAAGTACTATATTGATTAGATAAATAAAATTTCTACTTCTAGGAGTTTTAAAACCTAAGATGGGTACATCTTCATCTACCATTTGTAATTTTAGCCTGGGCTTTTTAACTGATAGGAATTAGGAGATTTAAGCCCCAGTCTAATAAAAGGCAAATTATGTATAGTATTTAATTATTTCATACAGTATCCAAATATTAATTATTATATTAGTAATCCACATCATAGATATAGGTTATATGTGTATCTTTATGTATAACCTGGTTAAAGATCTAATACCACGGTAATGGTGGCAGTGACAGTAATGCCTTTAAAATAGTAAATAGATGTCCATTCGGACTGCTATAACAAAATATCATAGACTGGGTATCTTATAAACAACAGTAGTTTATTGTTCACAGTTCTGGAGAGAGGGAAGTCCAAGATCAAGGCATCAGCATGGTCCCTTTCTGGTGAAAGCCTCGTCCTGATTCATACCTGGTGCCTTCTTGCTGTGCCCTCAGTTGGTGGAAAGGTCTAGGGAGCTCTTTGGGATCTCTTTTAAAGGGCACTAATCTCATTCATGAGGGCTCTATCCTTATGACCTAATCACCTCCCAAAGGTCCCACCCCGTAATTCTGGGAGATTAGGCTTTAACATGAATTTTGGAGGGATGCAAACATTCAGACAATAGCAATGGTTAACATAATTTCCTTCATCTACTTTTTGACTTTTGAGCTATTTTTTAAAAAGACTTTATTTATTTTCAGAGAGAGGGGAAAGTGGGAGAAATGGAGAGACACTTCAGTTGGTTGCCTCTTGCACACCGCCAACCGGGGACCCTGAATGGTATTGAACTGAGGGCCTCTCGGCCTGCTGGCAGGTACTTAATCCACTGAGGCACACCAGCAAGGGCAGATGGGCTATTTTGTACATACATATAGGACATACATTTTCTCCCCAAAATTTATCAACAATAATTTCTTTAACAGCAAGGATAATAATTAACCAAAATTACCCAAATTCTGTAACACCACCTATACTGTCATGTTAGCTCTGCATGTACAGTAAATATTTGTTGAAGAATAGGATGTTAAAATATAATGCTAAAACATTTGAAAGGTAAATATAATTCTTGTATTGATTAAAAATAAAAAAAAAATCTCTTTTACCTCATTTATCATTTGATGCTGCTATGAAGTGCAGTCCTAACATAATACTGGAAATTTCTTTCTTTTTACAAAGATAATTCCATATTCATGGTGACCAACCTCTTACATGAAAACTTTCTTTTTTGTTACTGTTCTGGTTTTAAGCAATTTAGTGCAAATACTTATCACTTATTGTATATAAAATACTCTCTTATATACCTAAAGAATAAGAAATAATAAGCTATAACACATTGAAGACCTTGTAGCATTTATAACATTTAGGCCCTCATTTATTTCATCATTTATTTACGAAGTTATGTAACAACCAGTTCAGATTTGTAAATATTATATGTACATGTTTCATAGATATTTCATCCAAAATAATGAATTACAGATTATAAGTTTGAGAATGTCATAGGTTTTTATGTCTGTTTGGTTCATTTGGTTAAAGAAAAAGTTCATAAAATATGGTAAATTGTCCTGAAAATGTCGGCAGTTTCAAAACTTAGGATCTCAGGCTCAGTGTAATATGTTCTCCTGACCCTTTTAAGAAGAAATTTAAATTAACAACATAAGTAGTTTTTATGACATTTACTTTTATATTCAGCAGGAGGATAGATTTATTTTATGTGTTAATCAGATAACCAAAATCTCAATAACACAAGCATCTACCTTGACACTCCTCATTCAAAGGGAACAGGAAATGTCATACTTTGCAAAGGCAGGTGTAAAAAAAATGTCTGTTTTTCTTCTTTTCTATTCTAATGCCACCATTTAGTGTGGTATGACCATCTGATTTATTACAGAACACCTATTCATAATAAGTTTGTTATAACATATAGCGTTGATATATTACTAAAATACTTAAACTTCTGGCTTTAATTCAGTTTCACATAGCTGCATGAACTAATGATTCTCATCCGCTTATGATGTCTATACTTTTCTAGTTTGGTATTAGACAAAATCAGTTCTCTTTTAAAAACATGTAATTATAATTTTAAACCCATTTATTTATTTTGTTTAGTTATTTATTGAATACCCAATATTCGTTTATAACAGTGTCTTGAATATAAGAGATTACATTAATGTAGTCTTTGCTGATCTACAATTTTATTTCATTTTACTCTACTTCTCAAATATTAATATTTGATAGATTATTTAGAAAAAGATGCCTCGTGTTTCAATTATCTCAGCCATAATTGAGATAGAAAACAATGAACTATAATTGTTAATATGTTATGACATATTACATGTAAAACACTTACATCCTTTATTGAAAATGTATTTCCATAAATACAAACAAATATGCATGATAAATTAGTTCATTTTTATATTTCACAGGGTATATCATCCTAACCAGTTTTTATTTTCCTCAGTACACATTTGAACTGAATTTAGTATTGATATAACCTTTAAAATGACTATTCTGCAGAATGTAACATGCATCTACATAATTTTTAGTCTCTTTTTTTCTAGGAAAGTACCAAGTAGATACACATTTTAAGAACTGTATTTTAGAGAAATTTGAACATACTCAAAAATAAAATAGTGTACTATAATCTTATGTACCCATGTCCTAGCTCCACCAGTTCATATCCAGCCTTGCTCCATCCATACTGTTAGTCATTGTTCCCTTTTCTGTATTATAAAGAAAATCTAAAACATCATTTCACCCATAAATATATTTGTGTTTTAAAGATATTTTCCTATAAAGATATAGATAAATACATTTAACCTTCCCACATATGATAAATTTTGTTAGTTTTTAGTATCCCTAATTAATTTAATGAAATGATTACAGCCAATTGATTATAAGGAATTGGTAAATAATTCACTTTTAGAGTGTTCTATAATAGTCCTAAGGCCAGTGTTTTCCAAACTGTGTTTTTTGGACCCTTATTGTGCTATGAGTTCTTAGCTCAAAGAAAGGATTTTGTTATCAAGTAAGGTTCGAAAATTCTTGATACTTTGTTTTGAAGAGCAGAGAGCAGTTTATCTTAGTAAAGTTTCAGATGAGTCTTTTAGTAAAGAATCTTCTTCAACTTTGTTTAAACCCAGTATTTCCTATAGTAATTTGACCATGTACCTTTTTTCCCCCTGTAAATACTTCTGAATGTTTCTCTGGAAATTAATGTTCTAGAAAACAATTTGAGAAACATTCCTTCATATCCAGGATCCCAAACAACTGTTTATGGACCAATGGAAAATTTCGCAGTCCCAGGACAGACTCATTTGAATAAATATCCCCCAAAGAGAGGCAGAAATATGTATTTTTTTAAATGAGTTTTATAGATAATTATGATACCCATTTTGGAAGCAACCATACTATTCATTTGTGACAATTCTGCATTATGGTGACAGTCTTTCTTTATAACCTAAATCAGTAGTAACTTACTAGGGATGGTACCCAGACATTGTGCTGTGATTTAAATTGTTACTAAATTTTCAGGAAATTTATTGTGCTAATTCAGGAAGCATTTAAAAAATGTTTCTCAATTCTATGAATTCATTCTCTGAGCATTAAAAAGCCAATCCAAGCATATTGTTGTTTAAGCTGTCTCTGTTCCTTACTCTGATTTAATTTTATCAAATATCTTCTAAAGAGAATCAGTTTGTTATAATTCATGAAAATTTACTTTAGGCATTATTTTTACTAGTATGTATGGTCTTCTGAGTACTGCTGACAATAGTAATGCTAGTATTATAACTTAGCTACTGAGAAGTGTCAGTCACTGTATTTGGACTTTTTCAATAACAATTAGAAAAACATAATTTTATGATATTTATATGTTGCAATTAATATGAAGGTCTACTAGCTATAATTTGGTATGTTACATGTGTAAATGTCCCATGTCTAAGCTGAGTGAATTGATAACATTTTTTAAAGAATCAAACATTGAAAGAAATTAATTTTCTTCACATAATTCCTGAATATCTATATATCTGTCTTCAATAAACCCATCATCATCTATTACGAATGAATTTAGTTGTTCAGATATCACTGTAGAATCTTCGGAGCTTGGATCTGGTATCTGTGAAAGAGAACTTGGATTTTCAGTAAAATCATCTTCATAGGTTTCTACTTCATGCTCTTCCAGGCGATGATGATTGTAACTAAGCAGAAAATTATACCATATTGGGCATTTGATAGCAATAAAAATTAGGAGTGAAGTCATCAGTACAGTTACTACAACACCAACAAGGAAAGCCCAGCTTTTTCCAAAAGGTTCATGTTCTTAAATGGGATACAAAGAGGGAGGGAGAGAAAGAATGAGAGAGGGGAGACATTTTGTTAAATTGACAAAAAAAAGAAAGAAAAAATTACATATCCTAATAATTCCCCAATATTGGTATTAGAAATGAATGTACCTTATAATTTTCTTTAAGTGAAAGTTATTGAAACTACAATATAAAGATATTTCATAGAGTGGTGAAAGAATACCTTCCTTTTTTCTAAATAAATACTATCTTTGCAGGTATTGTTTATCCATTCATCTAGAATCTTTATTGATTCATACCTGTTAAGAATTGTGACTTGACTAGTTAAAATTAAGGCTGAGAAGTTAAATATTATTTGCCTGGTGGCATTTGTCTGATAACAGGCAGAGCCTAGTTTGGAAACTCAGTATCTTGTAAATCTTTTGTTGAGATGAGGAATTGTACTTTTACATTGTTTCTAGTTAACTTAAAATACAGAAAAATAATGAGAACTACCTTAGTTTATTTAGTATGCTATCTTCAGCAACATTAATATTCAAAACCAGTACATTACCTGAATTTCTTAAGTTATCCAAAGAGCTATTAAATGTCGAATTACTAATAGATTGAAAATTAATATAAAGGTCTTCAGTTATAGGTGAAGAAAATTTTGAGTAGCATTCAGCATTATAAGGTACTGTTTTGATACTGTAGCGCTTCAGGATATCTGGGTAGCTGCACATGGTGATGTTCTCATTTTCTAGTAAATCAGAAGGAATAAATTAAGATGATTTATGGAAAAGAAAATTATGGTTAACAACATTTTATAATTGCTTTTATCCAGACTTTTTTTTTTGCATACGTGATTATTAGATTTATTAGATACTGTAAAAAAGTAACTCTTATATTGTGTAGCAACAGAAGGGAAATATGCACATTCCTGTTTATAAAGTTGTTTTATAAATGTAGTTGAAGGGCAGTCTCTGTTTATTGTTTAGTTTGTGTTAGTAAAGATGCTATGATTAAAATTGTGTTGAAAAATCTGGATCTGACGTAGAGCATCGTTTGCAGTTAAGAAAGTAGAGCACCTGTTTTCACCTACTCTGGCAGGATATCCTAAGAAAAGGAAGTACTTGAAAAAATTATTCTCACATATTGAAAATGTAAACTTAATACATGAAGGACAGTATCATCTCACATATGTAGAACACAAATTTGTTTTTTTTCTCTCTTTTTGTTTTTCTGAAGAGGCAGAGGAAGAGCATCCATTCAACAATTACTTTTCAGTGTTTCTTCCTGTTTCACTTAAACAAGAGTAGTTTTCTTTTCTTTAAAAATCAAATGACAGTTCCGGTCAAGATGGCAACACAGTTAAACATGTTTGCCTCCTTGCACAGACACATCAAAACCAACTAAACTATAGAACAACCATCATTCAGAACTATCAGAAATTGAGCTGAATGAAAGCCCTACAACTACAGAATTAAAATAGAAACCACATCAAGACTGGTAGGTGGAGCAGAAACACAGAACAGAGAATCTTAAAAGCAGCAAGAGAAAAGCACTTACCTACAAGGGAGCCTCCATAAGACTGTCAAATGGTTTCTCAAAAGAAACTTTGCAGGCTAGAAGAGGTTGGCTAGAAGTATTCAAAGTGATAAAAAGCAAAGACCTAACACCAAGGTTATTCTATCCAGCAAAACTATCATTTAGAATCGAAGGACAGAGAGCCAGCTTCCCAGACAAGAAAAAACTAAGTTTATCATCATCAAATCAATATCATATGAAATGTTAAAGAGTCTTCATCAAAAACAAGGTCTAAAACATGAACAATAAAATGGCAATCAACAATTGAATCTAAACAACAAAATAAACAAGCAGAACAGGAACAATCATAGATACAGAGACTGTTTTGATGGTTGTCAAGTGGGAGGGAGTTTGGGGTGTGGGTGACAAAGGTAAAGGAATCAAGAAATACAAATGGGTAGTTACAGAACAGTCACAGGGATGTAATGTACAGCATAGGACATACAGTAGCCAGAGAACATATGCAAGACCCATGGACATCAACAGTGGTGTGGGGATTGCCTGAGGGGTTGCGGGTGGAGTTGGATAGAGGGGAACAAAGGGAGAAAATTTGGGACAATGTTTTGGTATAAACTATAAAATATAAGTACTATGAGGGAAAATGAAATGAGAGACTTCTCTGAGGTGGAACAACCAAAAATCAGTCACATCTGGTTTTGATTTAAATTGTGATTGCTTACCTAGTGTCACATTGGATGTGTTTAACCAATTCTGCAAATTAAGTAGACTACAAGAGCAGTTCCATGGATTTCCATCTAAAATGAGTAATTCCAGATGAAACAACTGTATTCCATCAAAATCGCTCATTAAATTGTCTTGCAGATTCAGAAGTTTCAGGTTTTTGAGAGGCACAAATATATCAGGATCCAGTTGTACCATTTTGTTTTGGCAGAGATATAACTCTTTTAGTTTATTTAAGCCTATAAATGCACCTGGTTGGATTACATGGATGGAATTTCTACATATATTTAAAATTTTCAGGTTGGAGAGGTTACCAAAACTATTATTATGTAAGATAATGACATTGTTTTCCATCAAATAGAGCTCAATGAGTAAACAGTATGTCTGTAGAACACTTGTGTCGATAATATTCAGTGTAATTTGGTTATAACTGAGATCAAGTACAGTAACATTTTTATTAATATCCACTGGAATAAAAGAATAATTCTTTTCAGTGAAATTACATATGACTTCCTGAAAAAGAAAAAGAATAGAAATGCATTAATCAGAAAATATTAACAGAATTTTCAGAATTTCATATCCTGTCTATTAGACATTGGGAGGAAATTGTTTAGAAAAGATTACTGTCTAATCTTTCAGTATGGTAATTTGAAAAGAGGAAAACAAATGCTATTTCTTTATTGGGATGAAATATTGAAGATTAAGGAAATGTTGATACATGTAATTGAGCAGTTATCTTCTAAGTATTACATAATTATTACAGAAAAAAAGACTGTTGGTATATTCCCATTTGTATATGTGGAAATACAAGATGAATAATTCAGTTAACTTTTTCAGTATTACAATGTTCAGGATTAATATTTATAATGAAATTAAAATATGTAATTTTTAAAAATCTGGTATTAATATTTTTAATACTCTTAAATTACAGTTGGTATAAAAACTATACAATATAGTAGTTAGAAATTTATACAATTTAAGAAGTGATCATCCTGTCTGGTACCCATCTGACATCATATGTTGTTTATAATATGTAATCTTTAAAAATCAGCAGAGCTACCAACACTACACAGGGCTATTAATTAAGAAATAGTATTTAATATGTGACTTTAGAAACGTAATAACTCAAAATTTGGTATTTTAAAAGAAAATATTTATCTTATAATAGAAATTGAGCCATGTATTGAATTTAAAGTGCTAAACAACATGAAGAAGTGCTTTCCTTCTGTGGATATAGATTCAGAGAAATAGTTCTTATTTTGACTGTTTTTGCCATTGAAATGTCCCCCCAATAATAATAATGCAACAACAATTTTTCTTATAAATGTATTTTAAGGTTTCTTACATTATAAGTACAGTTTTTGTCTTTTTTAAAAATTATATTTTATTGATTCTGCTATTATCATTGTCCTGATTATTCCCCCTTTGCCACCCTCCACCCAGCAGCCCCCTGCTCTATCAGGCAATCCCCAACCATTGTTAATTACCATGGGTCATGCATATAAGTTGTTTGCCTACTTTGTTTCCTACACTGTACTTTGCATCCCCATGGCTATTCTGTAACTACCTATTTGTACTTCTTAATCCTCTCAAGTCCTTTCCCATTTCCCAGTATACCCCTCCCTTCTGACAACCACCAAAATGCTCTCCGTATCCATGATTCTCTGTTCTTGTTTGCTTAGTTTGTTTCTTAGATTCAATTGTTGATATGTATTTATTGCCATTTTGTTGTTCATAGTTTTGATCTTCTTTTTTCTTAAATAAATCCTTCTAATATAGTGATGATGAACTTTTTTAGTTTTATTCGTGCCTGGGAAGCACTTTATCTGCCCTGTGATTCTAAATGATATCTTTGCTAGGTAGAGCAATCTTGGTTGTAGGTCCCTGCTTTTCATGACTTGGACTATTTCTTGTCATTTCCTTCTTGCCTGCAAAGTTCCTTTTGAGAAATCTGCTGACAGTCTTATAGGAACTCCCCTGTAGGTAATTAACCTCTTTTCTCTTGCTGTTTCTAGTATTCTCTTTTTATCTTTAACCTTCGGCATTTTAATTATGATGTGTCTTGAAGTGGTCCTCTTTGAATCCATCTTGTTTGGTACTCTCTGTGGTTCCTGAACTTGCATTTGGTTTCCTTAACCAAATTAGGGAAGAATTCTTTCACTATCTTTTCAAATAGATTTCCAATTTCTTGCTCTTTTCCTTCTGGCACCTCTGATGCGAATGTTGGAACGCTTGAAGTTGTCCCACAGACTGCTTATACTCTCCTCATTTTTTTGGATTCTGTTTTGTTCTTGTTCTGATTGGTTGTTTTTGCTTCCTTAGGGTCCAAATCATTGATTTGATTCTCGGCTTTATCCACTCTACTGTTGTTTCCCTGTAAATTGTTCTTTATTTCACTTAATATATCCTTCATTTCTGACTAAATCTTTTTTATGCTCTAGAGGTCTCTCTAAGCTCCTTGAGCATCCTAATAACCGGTGTTTTGAACTCTTCATCTGACAGAGGCTTATCTCCATTTTATTTAGCTCTTTTTCTGGAGTTGTTGATCTCTTCTTTCATTTGGACCATATTTCTCTATCTCCTCATTTTGGCATCTCACTGTGTTTGTTTTCATGTATTAGGTAGAGCTGCTTTGACTCTGTGTCTTGGTAGTGTGACTTACTGTAGTAGGTGTCCTGTAGGGTCCAGGGGCACAGCCTCCCCTATCACCCAGATTAGATACTCAATGTGCCTCCTTTGTGTGAGCTGAGTATACTCTCCTCTTGTAGTTGAGCCTTGGTTGCTGTTGGAAGATCAATGGGAGGGATTTACTCAGGCCAATCAGCTGCAAGGACTGGCTGTGACCACTGACTGCCAACCTCCGCCCTCTGTGGAGGATCAGCTGTGCAGGGGTAGGGTGGTGGTGTTCCGACATGGTCTGTAGCTGACCACTGGGTGCATTGGCCCCCTGGAGTTTCCTGAGTGGTGCAAGCCAAGGTCAGCCCCCACCTGTGTTTTGTCCAGGGCACCCTGCCTGAGCTGTAAAGCAATCTGAGATGGCTGCTACTTGTGCTGGGCCCAGGTGAAGATAAGCTGTGAATCGAAGCTGGCTACTGCTAATGCCAGGTCTGGACCTCATTGAGGTCAGCTGTTGCTTGTTTGATAGGATGTATGAAGTTGTGAAGCTTATCCAAGACCAACCATTCATATGGAAAAGCAGCTAGAGTGGGCCTGTTAGTTGGGTGGGGCGGAGTCTCTGAGGATCTCCAGGTAAGTCAGTGTTAGCCAGGTTGATGGAGTCTCAGTTATGACCTCAGCTTGCCAGCTCTGTGAGGCAAGGATTTAGAAAAGACACAATGACCTGTGCTCGCCTTCATGCCAGACACTTCGATATCTCCCTTTATATCTGGTGCCCTTCAAGCTGCTACCCCAGTGCTGGAGCTCAGAGGGAGTGAGTCTGAGTAGGTGAATGCATGTGTGGGTTCTTTAAGAGAAACTGCTTGGGGCTCCAGAAGTTTCTTCCACTGATTCAATCCCTGCTGTTTTGGACCCAGAAGTTTTGGGGACTTATCTTCCTGGCACTGGAACCCTGGGCTTGGGGCCCAGTGTGGGTCTGTGCCTCCTCACTCCAGAGATATCCCTCCAGTTTTTTTATTCACCATAAGTGGGTGTGGGACCATCCCATTCCACATCTGTTCCCCTCCTACCAGTCTGGATTGATGTTGTTCCATAGTTGTCAGGCTTCCATTCAACTCAATTTCTGATGGTTCTGAATGAAGGTTCTATATTTTAGTTGTAATTTTGATGTGGTTGTGCGAATAGGTGAGCCATGTCTGCCTACAGGACCATCTTGACTGTTAAGTCCTGTCGTTTTTATGTTTTAAAACTAATCTCTGATTTTATAGTGAGAACTTACAGATTTCTTCTTTAATCAATTTTTAAAAGACTCTTTAAAATATGAAGACTGCTTTTGTCCAGTTAGAATCTTGTTCAGAGATAACAGATTTTGAATATACACAGCTAACTAAAGAGTTATTTTGCTTTGTTTTACTACCTTTGGATACTCAAGGTGTACCTTTGAAAATATTTTCACTATCTTGATTATAAAAACTTACTGTTTTAGAAGTCTCGCTTTCATCTGATAATAATAGCATGGAGAAGGACCAAAATAAGATTGGAATGCTTGTGATTTTCATATCGCAGGCCTGATAGAAAAAAGAGTATTTTAATCTCAACAGGAGACTAGAATGTTATAGATTATTGAGGACATTTTTATTTCCTTTTTTTTAAATAGTTTTTTTTCTTAAGATATAGAAAGTGTGAAATAACCACATGTCCCTTTACCAGTCCTGTACTCGAATCTTAACAAACCAAAAAGTTCCTGTGGGAAATGAAAGCCAGTATTATTTTAGTGTCTCATTCGTTCCTAGATCTATTGAAAAGAACTTGAAAGCAACTGAAGTGGTTGTACACTTTAAAGTTTTAATATATGTACACAGTATAAAGTCCAGAAGAATATTTATGTACATGTTTTTAAATTTATTCTTATATTACTATTTCTTGATTTTTTTTAGTTTTAGATGATCTTTATTGGTATTATCCATTTACCTGCAAGTGTGGGAGATGAGTCTACAGCTCTTTCAAACATTCCCTCCCTTCATCTCTAACACAACAACTATAACCCTCCTATCTCTTCATTCTTCAAAGTTACTTGTAATTTGGGTTAGATTAGTATTCAGTGTATCACAAATGTGTAAATGCTATCAATGACTGAGCCATGAAACAAGATTACATTTCTGTCCCTGCTCACATTTTTTCACTAAATTAATTGTACTCTTTTTCTTTTTCTAATGTGCTTAGTTGGTGGTGTTGGTTTTTTTTTTTTTTAACGAATTTATACCCAAACTCTTTCCTAACAAATTACTCAATAGTTTATGCATTTTAGGTATTTAATCTGTGTCATCTGCTTAAAGAAGTCTTTCCCAGAGCCTGCTGCCATGCTGTAACCTAAATGAGCTGATGACTAGGCCCTCTACCCTCATCATGGGGATTCCCTTTTGTCTTTATTACTGAATTCCTGTTTTCTAGAATGCCCTACCTTTTTATTTTATTTTACTTTTTTATGGAGTTTTCTGCAATAGCTTCCTGAAAAGGTCTATAGGCAGGAAATTTTTTTAGACTTTAAAAGATAATTTGGCTAGAAATAAAATTGTAAGTAGGAAATAATTTGTCCTCAAATTATTGATGGCATTGCCCCATTATCTTTGGATTTCTGGTATTACTGTGAAGAACTATGATGTCAGTGCCATTCCAATGCTTTATCCTTTTATGTAACTTGCCTCTTAACCCTCAAAGCTTTTAAAATCAGTGTTCTGAAATTTCATGATCCTTTGTGAGAGTCTGTTTTCATTCATGAAACTAGGTACTTGGTGAGTGCTTTCAATCTGGAAGCTGTGTCCCTCAGTTCTGGGAAATTTTCTGAAGTATTTCATTGATGATATTGATAATTTTCTTCCTCATTTATTTTTTTTATTTTTTTATCTCACTTCTCTTCCTAGAACTCCTTTAATTGGGTGTTGGATCTCCTGGCATGATTTCTAAATTTTTATCTTAACTCTCCTGTATTTCAATTCTGTATGTTTTTACTCTGCTTTCTGGGAGATATCCTCAATTTTATCTTTAAACTATTAAAGTTTATTTTTCCAATCATTTTCATTCTAAGAGCTCTTTTTTTTCCTCCGAAAATTTTCTTTAATAGTGTCCTATGGTATAAATTATCTTTCCTTATTATCTTGTACCTTTTGTCTTATTTTTCTTTCAATAGCCTGTATGTATTCATGTTATGCTTTTCCACTTTATTTTGGTCAGTATCCTTTATATTAGAGACTTTCAGTCTTCATATGTCTGATAATATTTGGTTTAGAACCTACAAATAAGACTGGGAAACAAAAAATAATAATAATGAAAACTGCATTTGTGAAGGTCTTATTCACTTTAAACCTTACTGTAAACTTACTGGACTGTTTTCTTTGGGAATCCCTAAATGTCATTATCTTTACATCTTTTCTCTTGCACTAGTTAGATCCCCCAAAATGACTTTTCTAATTTACTGCCTGAAGAGATAAGACCAGGTGGCTGGCATTTTGAGAGCTGAGTGGTGAAAAGGGTGCGTTTATCTCAATAATTAGTATTAAAACTTTAACTTATTTTTCCTGTTTTAGGCATAAAGGTCCCGCACCCACATGTGCTTAGTGCCCTGATGCCCTTTGTTTTATTCTCCCCAGAGGAAAGAAAACCTAAATCTTCTGTTTACGTAGGAGAGGAGCTTTACCTGACTGGGAAGAGGCAGGGAGGAAGACTTTCAACTATGTTTTAGCCCTTCTTTTTTTCCAGAACATGTGGTGCTGCCAATTTCTGGGCAATTTGCATGTTTTGCAGTATAAATCAAGTGGCTTCTCAGCTTTCCACACTGCTGGCTTGGAAATATTTTGCTTTCCCAGTTTCCGCTTGACTATTAACTTTCTAGTTTCTAGGTTTTATTTCTGTTACCCCCCTCTTTCATTCTGTTTGTTCTTGTGAGTATACTCATTTCTACCTTTTATCTACATCTTAGGTTTGGGGCAGGGGTCAAAGTTAATGGGTATGTGCAACATGCCATTTTTCACTAGAAGTTTCCATTTATTTGAGTAAATTCTTTTTGCTAAATAGTTACTTTACATTTAGTAATTTTACCCATAATATTAATTTTTCTTGTCTTTATCTCTGTTTTTAAAGTCAACACTAAAAAATATGCTGCAAACAAATTATCTGTTTAAAAGGTATGAATATATCCTGTTAATATCATTCTTAGTGGTTTTCTAAAATTCAAGTCTTATTTTTTAACCTCTTTACAGCATTTGCTGCAATTATTTACTTATAATTTTTAAGAAAAAGTTTATTTTACAAGAGCAGGAAGTAGAAAACTACTCAGGAGTGAGACTCATTTTACTTTACTGTTACCTCATTAGCAATGAGGTACTTATTTCGATAATAGTCTATTCTAGTTAATATACTCTTTGCCTTCAATTTGTTTATCTGTTTATACTTATTCCCCTTCCACTTCCTCCCTTTCTGTAGTTATATCAACCTTGTTAGGAAAAAGCCGCTATTCTGTTTAGATATTGCAACTTAAATATAGATCACAATAGAATCCCTTTTAGAGTCAGAAATGAGTTCAAGTTATCACTTATTCCAGACCATTACCCACAAAAGAGGATGTCTAAATCATATATAAGAGGCATTTTACCCATGTTTAGTGATCTCCAGGAATGTGTGCTGCCTCTTCATTAGATTGTTTCAGTATTTCTCAATGGCATAGACATCTTTCTGATGTCTCTGGTAGGGTGCAGGTGTGTGGAAGGTAGTGAAGAGTAAGGGAGAAGTACTATGTTTTCAGAAATAAATAAGATAGGGATCATTAAAGGAAACATAGTATACAAAGAAAATTAACTGAACTTAAGTAAAGAGCTGTTATGGAATAGCACTAGCTGAAGAAGGTACTGGAGGTCAGGTAGGGCTGTAGCCTATGTGGAAATAGAGATAGGATCCTCTTGTATTTATTAGCTTTATCATCTACTTAATACAAATAATTATTGTCTCCAGTGTGTTAAAAGAAATAAAGTTATAAGAATTAGAAAAGAAATATTATTTTTCTTTCTATTTGATAAATTTGAATGTTAGAAGCAATATATACTCGGAGCTCAAGGTTGATTCTGTGCAAGGAAGCATTAACAATCTAAAGCATTAGATCTAAAGTTATGAAATGCATTGATTGAGCCCCATGATCAATGTGGCATTTCATATATATATATATGTGTGTGTGTTTTGAGAGAGGAAGGATTGAAAGGGGGTCGATGTTGACCATCATGACACTGAATGGATTAATTCTTTAGACAGAAAACACATTTGCTAACATTATTGGCTATCTTGAAGAAATTAGGTTGACAGAATAGCTAGCCACTTGATTATGAAGAAATTGTTCTTGATTCAATTTACCCCATTTAAAAAGTTGATTTAAATAGAGTTATCACCTTTTCCCCTCTATAGGATTTTTTCCCTCAATTAGAAATTTATTTTGAAATTTGGGTTTAAATTTAGTGATTAAAAAATAGAGAGCACACAGAAGATCGGTTTCTCTTAAGTGCCCTTTTACATAGCCTACAACCTACACAAGAGAAAAAAAGCTTTACACAAGAAGTGGTAGATATTGAAAAAGAAACAATGTTCTTAGTGCAGTTTTTAATTCAAATTTGTTAGGAGTTTTTGGTTATTTGCTTTGTATAATTTATATACTCTGAAATAAAAATATGCTGCAATTATTTTTGGTTTTGTTAAATGTATATGTAGTTTTGACACTAAATATTTTAGGTATTTATGCCAGAATCAATGTATTGAAGTAAGATGTTAATTCACAATGAACTTCATTCTTGTAATTAACTATTTTATAGATATTTTTTGCAGTTCAAAACTTTTATAATGGAAAATTTTAAGGAAAAAAATATAACGAAAATAGTCATCACCCAATTTCAATAGTTATTTACTTGTGGCCAGTATTTTTTCATCTTATAAATTTGTTTTTAACTTAAGTCACTTCAAAATTCTCTGTGATTAACATTTCAAAATAAAAAGATCTTATAAATTTCATTGTATAGGTGAAACTTTTATGGAAAAAGAAAAATAATTACTTTTTACTACATTATAACTTCAACTGGGAAAAATATTTTGGCCAGTTTAAGGTTAATATTTCTAGAGTGTGTAAAAATATAATCATATTTTCCACTCTCATCACTTAGTGAAGGTAAAGCTTTTGTACAGATTTAAGAAATATGACTCTTTCAAAAATTCAACAGCCACCAAACCTGTAAATACATAAGACCTTACCTTTACTTTTTTTTCTCTCTGAGACTGGTGTGCTAAGGAATCTATTCTGATTCTTCTGCACCATTAAAAAAAACAGTATGTCATATGATTGCATTTCACTTTGTTTTAACCTTTGAACTCAATGAATAGGTGATTTAAAAAAAAAAAAAAGACAAAAACTAGGCTTCCTTAGCAAAAGATTGACTAGAAGAATAATTTCTTAAAGTCATCTTTGACTTCTTTAGAGTAACAAGTAAGGTGGTTTGTGTAACCTTTGTGTTTAATGACTTAACAAATTTAAATATTAACAAATTTACTTTGTGAGTTAAAACATAATTTTGAAAATACATATTTTGAAAGATATACAACTAAAGTGATTTAAGTGTTAGTACTAAAGTTATTTTGTGTTTAGAAAGATACAACTTGAAGAGCTACCAAGTTTTACTCCTCTGAGTTTCAACTTCTTTATTTACTCATTTTTATGACACCATCATTGGTGATTTACTGCCAAGTTGTAACAGGAGCAAAGTGCTCAAAACATCAGAACATTTGACTCTTGGCCATTATGTGGCCTTCAGAAAATCAGTTACCTTCCTTGTGCTGTTAACTTCTCCTCTGTAAAATGGAATACTGTACACATTCATTCCCATCTAACTACACTGAGACATAGTAGGCAAAACCATAGTTAAGGGTCATTGCTAGAGTTGAACAATCAGAGAGTTCAGAGTGAGTTAGTTTCAAAAGATTAGCTCCTCTAGGCTTCAATATCCTTAATCTATGAAACAAAAAGATTGAAGTAGTAATTTCTTCTGCTTGAAAGTTCTGTGAGCCCATTATACCCATATAAATTGTAGCAGCAGCAAACATACTTGTAACCTCAAACATTGCAGTAATTGAGGTTCAAAGTAAAAATATCACTCCTTGTTCTACAGTGAGACAAAAATAAATAAATAAAAATTCCAGGTAGTCTGTTTTGTTATGTTCATTATTCAATTATTATGATATCTTTATAGGAAGATTTCTGAATTTACCTTATTTTAGTCAGGTACGAGTGTGTAAAGATTGTGGGGCAATATGTGGATCTATATAGCTTAGCTAGTGATTGTGAAAACTAGAAGTTGGTATCTATATGTGAAAGAGAATAAGTAATAGATTTAACTAGTAGAATAATCATATTTTGAAACTTGAAATTTATGACATTGGGAATAAAATTCATCTCCAGGCAGGCTTTTTGTATGTAGATCTTGAAGTATTTACATGATAACTAGCATTGTAACTTTTTAATTTTTTTCCAGAATTTTTCTCTCTCCTATTGATAATTGACACTTGGCCGTTATGTGGCCTTCAGAAAATGGGTAATAAGAGACACATTTCTGGTATTTCTTGTGATTATATATAAAGATTATTATTGTCTTGTTTTTTGGAAAACTCTTATTTTGCTAAAGTACAGTTGATAATATGTGAAATACCAATTTTAATTAAAGTAGATAATAGGGAATTTAAGCAAAACATATTAATCTAAAACTATGAATTTTTAAAAACCAAATCATAACATAGGTCTCCCTACTCCCAGTTGGGTCAGAGCTGTGCTACTTTATATGATTTACTTGGTAAACTTTCATACAAGATTTCATATGATCAAAGAATTCTTTGGCTTAAAAAATGTTTGTAAACAACTATTCTAAAATTTAACTATCATATGTAGAAGGCTTTATTGATTTTCTGGGATAATTTTTATGTTCTCTTGAAAGAATGTAAGTAAAATGGAGAATAAGGACATAGAAGCATTTGGGGGTTGAGAAGAGAAAGACGTAAAACAAGTCTGTGCCGATGGGGGCCATGTTATGTAACGATCAAACAGGATTATTTTGTATGTCTGTAAGGACTTTTTAGATCATAAACTATGATTGAATGAATTTAAGTACCCTATTTAATTGGGACCAAGACCTGAGTAAAATTAATTGATGTTTTCTTTCCCCTCATTATAGTAAGGAATATTGCATACTTTTGATTTCAGGAAGGAGAAACAAATTCAAAGTGTGGAAGAAGAAATTGAACAGGAAAAACAAGCAGCAGATGGCATTATCAAAAATATGTCTCCTGAAAAACAAGTCAAATACATAGAAATGAAAACCACAAATGAGAAATTATTACAGGTAATACTACTTAGTACTTTGAGTCAGGCATATAGCAATCTTGCTACTATGGGCAGCATCAGCATCCCCTGAGAGCAAGACTAGACTTACTGATCAGTCTCCATTTTAACAAGGTCCCCAGATGATTCATATAGACACTTAAATTTGAGATACACTGATATAGAAAACTTTCTTATGCTGCATGATGATTTAGCTTTTACTATATAATTTCTTCAGTTCTATGCATCCTTCATTTTTTAATGTCATAAAGACATATGAAAACAGTTGTTTTTTAATGAACTTTCATTGGCAACATTGAAAGGCCTCGTACAACTGAGTCTATGAATATTTACTTTTTTTCCTTTTCTTCCTGTCTGATCAGCAGCAATCTTTTACTTGCCTCATCCTTGATTTGAACAGCAATTACCCCCAATCATGATATTTAAATAACCAATTTGGGTACCTGCTGAGGAGCTATTGAGAATCTTCCCAACAGTCAATCTTGTTGGTTTCTCGTATTTGGAAGGTAGTGTTCTTTCATGCCCAGGTATCCTTTAACCAGTTGACAGAAAATTAGTCCCCACAAATACTAATAATGAAAGTAGTTCTAGTTTCTCAGACATTCCTTCATTGAAAGTTTAATGTAACTTTTATTTTAGACAGGATTTATAACATAAAATGAAATAATGAAGAAAAAGGGTATTACAGAAATGCCAAAATATAGATAATCTTGCATGAGGGTTCTCAAATGAGTGATAATTAGTTTAATGCAGTGGTTCTCAACCTTCCTAATACTGCGTCCCTTTAATACAGTTCCTCATGTTGTGGTGTCCCCCAACCATAACTAAAGCATAGTGATTAATCACAAAAACAATATGTAATTATATATGTGTTTTCCGATGGTTTTAGGCAACCCCTGTGAAAGGTCGTTTGACCCCCAAAGGGGTTGCGACCCACAGGTTGAGAACCACTGGTTTAAGGGTTTTATCCCTTAAAGGAGTTAGTCATGTAAATTGCTATAGGTTTTAGCCCTAAAAGAAAATAGGTACATGTTAAGTCTTCTTACTACACTAAAATATAATATTAAAATATAAAATGATTAATTAAAAAAAAAAGGAATTGGGCAAAAGATATCAAAACATGGTTAAATACAAAAATTAAAAATCATAACTTTAAACAATGACCTAATGAATTTGGAGGCTTCTGATACTATGATGATTACAGTGATATGATGATTCAGTGTGAAAAGGTCTGGCTACCTCTGACAAGCTTATAAAGTATTTTTAAAGGTGGATCATGGCACAATTTTTAGAAATAATGAAAGGAAATAGAAATGGGTGTTAATAACTTACAGTCAAATTACAAGATGCCTGTTGAAGATGTTCACAAAATTTACTTTGTAACATACATATTTGAAATGTGGAGAAACAGAAACAAATTTATTCTTAATGTAACTTCCATATGTATTTGCTTTTTTTCCCTTTTTAGGAATTAGATACACATCAGCAGCAACTAGATTCACTGAACATGAAAAAAGAGAGTCTAGAAGCTGTAAGTATAAAATTAAATAAGAGTTGTAATATTACTTAGCTATAATTCAGCTAAATATATTAATGGAACATATTCAAGTATATATTTGTTTAGCAGTTTACTTACAGCAGTATAATAACATGTTACCACTCAAGACCATGAATATCCTAATTTAGTAACAACTTAGATTCAGTCATTGAGTGCCCACTGTGTACAAAACTAAGTCATTTGTTCTACTGGAGTACCTGAAATCAAGTAGTAATTTAAAGACATGAACAAGAGACTAAAAACAAATGAAGAGGGAGAAAGATCAGATCATCACTAAAGATGTAAAAACTTGCATTCATTTTCTTATTTGTTTATTTAAGGCAATTTTAATTAAAAAACTATGTTTATAATTTTAAGACTTTGAATAAGATCAAAGTAAAAATGCCTGATTGTGTTGTTTTTTTCATTTGCCTTCTTTCCAAATTCATATTTATTGAGCACGTTCTATGTGCTTTTTTGAATTCTTGACATATATCACCAGCATTGTCATTGAATCTTCATAACAATCCTATAATCCTAACTTGGTTTTACTTTTGTGGAAAACCTTAAGTGGGATCCATGCTTAATATGCTGTTTCAGCTTTTTTTAAAAATTGGTTTGCAGAGGGGAATGAGAGAAAAACATCGATTTGTTTCATTTACACTAGGGAACACAAGTTTCATTGAGTTATATTTGACACTTGTTTTAAACTAACTCTTGGCATCTAAATCCAAAAATGACCCCAGTTTTTCTCTATTACATCAATTTTTTAAGGTACAGGATACCCTCCCTTTGCCCCAAAAATCATACAAAATGTACACACAAAGGAAAATAAAGAAAAAATTACCTGAATATGCTATTTATTTAGTTATTTTATTCATATAAAGGCTATATATTGTTATTGTAGGTCAAATTGTGTACAAGTAGTAAATTTCTGCTTCCAAAAATACATATATTAAGGTATTTTATCTTTTCAAACAACAGGCTAGGAAATGCCAAAATGAGATACTTGAAACAGTCTCCATCAGTTGGCAAAGCTTTAACAGATTGCTTCATGAGACCCAGTTTTATGTGTAGAGGTGGGAATATAATGTTCTTTCTGTCAACAAGTGGCTCATGTAGAATGTTCAGATCACCAGGTTCGAGGTCAGATATTGGAGGCCAATCCGACTCCACCCAATGCTTCTCACGAGCTCTGCTGTCCCACATACACAGAAAACAGGAATGCTAGGTGTATCTACGTTGCTGACCAAGAAGGAAACAGACAATTTTAAGGTCAACACAGATGATCCAATTGTGCTTGTGATATTGCAATAGATCAAAGACACTTCATGTCTTCATATTCTTCACGAAAACAAACTGAATGGCCATTTGGGACTGCACCAAATAAATTGCCATTGTGGAGGAGGACACATTTCAATCAGTGAACAATCACAATTCAGTTGCATTCTAGATTGGAATTCCCATTTCCTCCATTAAACCATGTATGTTATGGCAATACACAAAGCCACCGTCACTTCGAAAGTACTGCAGAAATGCACTTTCTCTTGATCAAAAGTAGGATAACTTCTCTCCTTTTTCAAGCAAACTTTTCTCTTGCAGTCTTGATGCTAGGAGTTCTGAAGCCTTTTTGGATAGTCCCAAATCTCATGCCAAATCATTCAACTCATTCTAATCAAATCCCTTACGAACTGAGTCATCTTCAATTTCAAAATCTTCATCTTTGCTCTCACTTAGTTCTTCACTATACTCCTGTTTTTCAAAAGAGAACAGTTCAGTGAAAACTGGCACTGGGATTTCAGCTGAATGAGGCACTGGGCATATAGCTGATGGTAGACTAGGATACTCTATTTTACATTTATTTTTCTTGTTATATCCCAACGTTTTCACTATACAAAAGTAACAGTCACTTGAATGATCTCTGGGTTCTCGCCAAACCATAGGTATACCAAATGGCAATTTATCATGTGTTCTCTTCATCCTCGTCCATAAACTCTCGACACACTGCTTGCACACCTTGTGAGGTGCCCAAGGCTTATCTTATTCACCAAGTTTTACTTTCAGATATGCAAAATAGGCTTGCTTGACAAATGCACTGATGTTTGTCCTTTGGGAATGCTGAAACTGCTACAGCTAGAACAAAATAAATCAGGGTTGTTTAGGGACTTACGGCAAGAAATAGCAGAGGCAGACATGATCTGAAGAAAAGGAAATAAGTATATATGTAAATAAAAAAATAAAGTCTGCTAACTCCTTGTATACAGACAAGAGCTCAGACTACACTTCGGAATACAATTCACTATATATAGAGCAGCACACAACCTCTCAACACACTGTCTCGTGTGTAACTGAAAACCTAGACAAGTATGAACCTGTCGCTGGCCTCCAAGATCATCCCCCACCCTCCCCACTCGAGGGAGGTTTGCTCTCAGCCAATAGGAGAGCACTAGTGCTTCCTTTGATCCAGGCTCAATCCAGCCTAGAGTGGTCGCATTAAGATAAACGGTAGAGAAAACCTTGATGTGTTAGAAGAAAACTAACTGCAGTTGTGAAATCAGCATGCCTATTTAAGTCTAAAATAGCTGAAAAATCGAACTCAACAGAAATTGTTAAAAATTGTTTACCTGTGTTATTTATGCATTCATTGGTTGCTTCTTGTATGTGCACTGACCTGAGATCAAACCCACAACATTGGTGTATCAGGACGACTCTCTGCTAACTGAGCTACTCAGCTAGAGAGCTGTCTGCATTTTTTTCCCACCTAACATTCTCTCTTGAATGTCTATTCACATCAGCTCTTCTAAAGCTTCCTCATTATTTTTAAATTACTACATTGTATTACATTGTATGACTGTAATCGTCGGCAGCCGTCCGTCTCGAGAGACGATGGTGTAGCTTCTTAAGAGTCTATCTGCACCACCGAGAATGGCTGTGCAGTCCGACTCGGGAGTGACACGGTATCTGTCTCCTCCCGTGTTGAATCGACATCTTGCGATGACGCTGAAGCTACAGAGCCTGGGCAGGGTAATATGGAGGGTCTGCTGTTGCCCATGCAGCAGACCCCCCCTCTCTTCGCAGCTGAAGGATCCAAGGGAAAGACGGAGTCGATACAGCTTGGGTTCAGGTGCGCCGCAGGAGTTGCCGGTGTTGACTACAACGTCAAACCGCCTTAGGGACTCCGGCTCCGGATTTTCTGTCGGGGTTTACTCCCTTAGCCTTTCCCCTGAAGAGGTATGCCGCAAGGCAGCGGAGGTTTTTTGGAGTCAGAGTTTTCCTTCTCTGATGTAATATAGCCTTGTAATGAATAGGTTGTTTATAGTTTGGGGGGATTATAAATAAAGCTTGAGTGAAAACATATTTTATGCAAAGTTATATGAGTATATCCTAAGATAAAAATATTTTGTAATGTGTCAAAAATTACATACATTTAAAATGTTGTGAGATTGCTAAATTGCCTTCCAAAAAGGCTATTGCATTTTCTCTTCCTAGCCCCAACATATGAGAGTGCCTATTTTCACCTGCACTCACTGACACCAAGCATTACCCACTTTTTCCATTTTTGCTAGTTTAATAGGAAAAAATTACTATCATGTTTTAATTTTCATATATTTATGCACGAAGTTGAATTATCTCTTTATATATTTATTGGTCAGTGTATTTCTTTTTCTGTGAACTACCTTTTCATGTACTTTGCACTTCAGTATGCCGTCTGTTCCTCAGACTTTACCTGCCTTTCCTGATTTTTATGGAGTTGGATAGATACAATGATGATAAGATTAGTAACAATTGTAGATTGACATGATTGTTGTCACCTAGCTGGCAGAAGAAATAAATATGAGTATTTTGTAATCATCCTTTGGAAATTTGCTATTAAAAAAAAGTTTGCTTGAAAGTATTAAGATTTTTTTGTATCAGATTGCCCTTTGTGGGTACACACAAATTTTATTTTCTTGGGTCTCTATAGTAATAGAAATACTATGCTTCAAGGAATAAGGACAACATTTAGTATTAACACAGCCATCTTGCTGTACGTATTTCTTACTATTTTTTTAAGGGCATACGGGAGAGAATCAAGTCTTATTTCTCCTGGAAAATTTCGTTTCTGCAGGAAAAGTGTAAGCTATAACCTTAGATTTAGTGTTTGTATCGACGCCACTCTTTTTTGGCATCAGTACATGTATGCCTAAAATAACATGAAGTTTTGCAGAATTTTCAAGTCAAGAAAATGTAAGTCACTAATTCTAGTTAACTTTTGCCATATTGCTTATATTTTTTAACTTGTTCTTCAAGAAAACGTTATATCAAATATCAGTCAACTAGTATTTGAATATCTACTGTGGCTCACTAATACTGTGCTAAGCATTACTAAATCAGTTCAAAGGGGTGTGAAAAATCAGATGAAGGATCAGCGTGGCTTGAGAGATGGCTATAGGATGGTTAAGCAAAATGAAGCAGAAGATGTGAAAAAGGATACCTCAAAATACCTGCATTTCTCAAAATATCTGTTTTATTATGCCTTTTCACCTGAAATTAATACATTACTGATCATACATATAACCCTTTGCCTATGAACTGTTTCCTTTTTTAAAATCCGTTTTCTATTCCTTTCAAAAAGAAGATATCCCTTTTAAAAATTTCATCTTGTTCATGATGTGAAGCCTGGTTTCAGATATCATCATTAACATTTATTTATGTTAACATAGAAAAATTATTTGTACCTTAGATCCTCAGTTTCCTCATCTGTGAAACACAAAGTAGTACTACCTTAGAGATTTGTTTAGAGTATTAGAGATAGTGTATAAAGAACATGGAGTACAGTTCCTCCCACAGAACAGTGCTCAATAAATAACTTCAAATGTTATTTTTTTCATTATCATCGTCATTACCATGACTGCCACCATTGCCACCACCGCCACCACCGCCACCACCATCACTAGCTATTGTGGTTCATCTAATAAAATCATCGTATTCATTTTCTCTCTGTGACAGTAGAACAGTGCTAACTACACAATAACTATTGTACTTCTGTGTATTCAATTTCTAGTGCTGCTGGGTGACTTAAAACAAATTTTCTCACAATTCTGGAGGCTGGAAATATTGAGTTGGCCAAAAAGTTCATTTAGTTTTTTTCCATAAAATAAAAGACACATTTTTCATTTTCACCAATAACTGTATTGATTTGGATATTTTGAGTATATCAGCTATTTCCTTCATGGTATAATGTTGATTGTTCTAATAAACGCCTTGATTTGATTACTATCAACTTCAACTGGTTGGAGCATCATCCAGGAAGAGATCTCCAGCACAAAACTTTGCAAACCATTTCTGACACGTTCAATCAGTCATAGTACCTTCTCCATACACCGCACAAATCTTTTGCGTATCAGTTGCATTTTTACCTTCCTTGAAATAACAAAAAATAATATGCCAAAAATGTTGCTTATTTTCTTCCATCTTTAATATTAGAATAACTACCAAAAATCCAATTTTGATAAGTTTTCAAAAAATTTACACTGATATGATAGCTGTCACAATACATTCTAACAAAATTGTTTCAAACGAAGTTAAAGACAGCTAAATGCTACTAGAGCCATCTTATGGAAAAAAACAGTTGAACTTTTGGGCCAACCCAATATAATATCAAGGTGTCAGCAGAGCCAAGCTTCCTCTGATACTTTGGATAGAGTCCTTCCTTGCTATCTTCTGGTGGTGGCTGTCAGACCATGGTGTTCCTTCCTTGACTTGTAGCTGCATCACTTCAATCTGTGCCTGTGTCATCACACAGTATTCTCCATGTGTGTGTCTCTATCTCTTCTTATAAGGACACATACATCTCATACTGGATTAACATCCACCCTGATAACCTCATCTTAACTAAATCTGAAAAAAATTTCAAATTAGGTCACACTTACAGATGCTGTAAATCAGGACTTCAGTATATCTTTTGGGGAGGGGGGGTACAATTCACCATAACATTATGGGAAAGTATATATTTGGCATATTCAGGGGAAAATATCTTTCCTCTACAGCAGTGATTTTGAACCATTGTACTGGAGGAATTTTTAAAACATGCAATACCTGACTCTTAGTCAGGGCTACTGATCTCTTTTCCCTTAGACTGTTAAATAAAAAAATGACAACAGCCAATATAACAATAGCCATATGGTGTAAATGAATCAAAATTATACCACACTGAAGATTAAATAAAAAAACAAAATTATATGTATTTTTTGTGAGATTGGCAAAAAATATATTTTTGATGTGCTGCAGAATTTTAGTAATTATTTTATGACTGCCATGAGATGAAAATCCTTGAAAATCTCTTTTCTAGAGATCAGTTCTTTGTTCTTTGAATTGGAGATTGTGGTTAAAGTTGTACATACATTGTGACATTTTCTTTATTATCTTTCCATTGGTAGAGATACCCTATATTTAGAAAATAAAATAAGTCTACCATGTTCTTGTGAATCTCAGACTGAAAATAGCTTATTAAAATATACAGGGATATTTTTATTCTTCCAATTTAGAAATGTGCTTTGTAGCATTATTGAGTACTCTAGATATTTTATATCTCTGCTTAAAGATACTAGTGGTTTAACTTTGTCCTTATTCTTATAAACTGAAACCTATTTGAAATCATTTTTGATAAAATAATTAATTTTTCCTTTTGTTTCCTTTAGGAAATAGCACACTCCCAGGTAAAACAGGAGGCTGTATTGCTACATGAAAAACTGTATGAGTTAGAGTCCCATCGAGATCAAATGATTGCTGAAGACAAGAGCATGGGATCTCCAATGGAAGAGAGAGAGAGATTACTTAAGCAGGTAGAAAGAACAAACATACTTATTTTAATATGTCAGGATTTGATAAATGTGTTGATTTATTTTATTTAAGGCATATGAATTGAACAGAAAGCAAATACTTTGTCTTAAAAAAGCAGTGAAAAGTGAGCTTCATCTAAATTAATATGAACTATTTGACCCAGAAAATCTAGTAAAAGGCATTCCTCACATAAACTGTTTTTTGACTTAAATCCTTATTTTATATGATGTTCATGCATTCTTTGGCCACTTTTTTCATGTTTTGGATTTTTATAAGGAACTTAAAACTCTTCTTTATTCGTCGGCAGCCATCCGTCTCGAGAGACGATGGTGTAGCTTCTTAAGAGTCTATCTGCACCGCCGAGAATGGCTGTGCAGTCCGACTCGGGAGTGACACGGTATCTGTCTCCTCCCGTGTTGAATCGACATCTTGCGATGACGCTGGAGTGTCCTCTCCAGTGAAGCTGAAGCTACAGAGCCTGGGCAGGGTGATATGGAGGGTCTGCTGTTGCCCATGCAGCAGACCCCCCCTCTCTTCGCAGCTGAAGGGTCCAAGGGAAAGACGGAGTCGATACAGCTTGGCTTCAGGTGCGCCACAGGAGTTGCCGGTGTTGACTACAACGTCAAACCGCCTTAGGGACTCCGGCTCCGGATTTTCTGTTGGGGTTTACTCCCTTAGCCTTTCCCCTAAAGAGGTATGCCGCAAGGCAGCGGAGGTTTTTTGGAGTCAGAGTTTTCCTTCTCTGATGTGCCCTGACTGGAAGATCGAACCAGCGACACTTAGCTCGCAGGCCGACGCTCAATCCACTGGGCCAAACCAGCCAGGGTGTCTTCTTTATTAGTTAGTAAATAATTAGATAATCTTACTGAAAATCTATTCCATTATTTGTTTTGGGCTTCATATTTAGAAAATGAAGTGTTCCATGGCTAATGACTTTTTGTGGTTATTAATATCAGTGCCTCCATGAAGTGAATGGAATTAAAATCTATGAAATCACAATGTCATTAGGTCATGTCACATGTATTCAGTAGCTTTCTTACTACACCAATGCTGGCTTTAATTTAGTACTAAGTTACATTTAGCCTGTTATTTATCCTGAGATACCCTAACTATAGGGCCCTTAGGAGAACTGCATATGTATTTGAGAAGAGGTCCAGTTATGAGCCTACAAATGGGACACCTTTGTGGTCTTAGATTGAACACAGTGGGTTTAGAAGATCTTAGGGATCAACTCAGGAGGTATTTAAGTGTTAATCATTCTAGAAAGGTCTTAATACCTAGAATCTCTATAAAGTTCCTTGGAAAGAGATCTTTGAAGGCAGGAGAGAAGTGGTCTTGGGATAGGATTGCCAGATAAAATACAATAAATTTGTATTTTAGATAAGCAAAGAATAATCTTTTAGAATAAATCGTAGGCAGCCGTCCGTCTCGAGAGACGATGGTGTAGCTTCTTAAGAGTCTATCTGCACCGCCGAGAATGCTTGTGCAGTCCGACTCGGGAGTGACACGGTATCTGTCTCCTCCCGTGTTGAATCGACATCTTGCGATGACGCTGGAGTGTCCTCTCCAGTGAAGCTGAAGCTACAGAGCCTGGGCAGGGTGATATGGAGGGTCTGCTGTTGCCCATGCAGCAGACACCCCCTCTCTTCGCAGCTGAAGGGTCCAAGGGAAAGACGGAGTCAATACAGCTTGGCTTCAGGTGCGCCGCAGGAGTTGCCGGTGTTGACTACAACGTCAAACCGCCTTAGGGACTCCGGCTCCGGATTTTCTGTCGGGGTTTACTCCCTTAGCCTTTCCCCTGAAGAGGTATGCCGCAAGGCAGTGGAGGTTTTTTGGAGTCAGAGTTTTCCTTCTCTGATGTGCCCTGACTGGAAGATCGAACCAGCGACACTTAGCTCGCAGGCCGACGCTCAATCCACTGAGCCAAACCAGCCAGGGTATTAGAATAAATATATATATGGATAATAGGTATATTTCATATTGCATGATATATATGAATTGTAAAATTTATCTGAAATTCAATTGTAATGGGATTGCTAAATCCTTCATGCCTACCTTGTGCTGGGGTTTGTATCCTAGGTGTTTATGCAAACTCATTCAGTCCTGAAGACATGTTACCCTCATTAGCACAGAAATATGTCACCACCCTTCCTTTGAGGACTTAACGAAACTTCGTGAATAGTTTCTTAATGATATTCCTTTTAAATTCAAAGGTTAAATTTTAAGAAGTTTCAAGAAAGAGATGAGATTTGACATTTTAATACAAGATAACTTAGAAGGAAATTCTCTTTAAGATAGCCTAACAGTGAGTAATTCTTAAAATACTATTTTTATGCCTTTTTAGGTTAAAGAAGATAATCAGGAAATAGCTAGCATGGAGAGACAGTAAGTACATTTATACAAGGACATTTGTATTCCTTTCTCATCTTTTAAATTTTAAATGTACAAGAGGTGTATATTGTTACAGTAACTTTTGGTGGTTCACATTGATAATATTGATGCAACTTTCATATTTTCAGCTTTCACTATATTTCATATAATTCACATATTTAAAGCTTACAATTCAGAGGTTTTTTAGTATATTTACAGAATTATGTAAGCCTCATCTCAATTTTAGAACAGTTCAGTTACCCCAGTTTTATATCTCACCCCTTAATCATTACCCATCTCATTCCCCATCCAAGCTCTAGAGATCCACTCTTATTTTATGTTTCTGTAGATTGGTCTATTCTGGACATTTTATATAAATGGAATCATATAATATGTGGTCCAGTGTGGCTGGATTCTTTCACTTAGCATAATGTTTTCAAGTCATCTGTGTTGTAGCATATATCAGTATTTCATTTCCTTTTATTGCCAAATATTCCATTATGTGGATATACCATATTTATTTTTCTGTTCATTCATTAATGGACATTAGATTTTTTCTATTTTTGGCTATTATGCTGTTATGAAATTCATGTGCAAGTTTTTGTGTGGACATATGTGTTCACTTTTCTTGGGTATATACCTAGGAGTAGAATCAATGGCTCATATAAGAACTCTATATTTAATTTTTTGAGGAACTGCCAGACTATTTTCCAGTGCAGCTGCACCATTTTACATTCCTACCAGCAGTGTATGAGGGTTCCAATTTCCTCATGTCCTCACCAAAACTTGTTGTTATCTTTCTTTTGATTATAGTCATCCTAGTGGGTGTTAAGTGATATCTCATTATGGCTTTGATTTACATTTCCTTGATGACTAACAATGTTGACTTCTTTTTCTGTACTTATTGGCCATATGTATATCTTCTTTGGAGAAATGTCTCTTCAGATCCTTTGCACATTTTTTAATTGGGTTATTTATTTTTATTATTAAATTTCAATGGTTCTTCATTTATTCAAGACACAAATATTTTAACAGATAAATGATTTGCAACATTTTTGTCCCTATCTGTAGATTTTTTTTTTTTACTTTCTTGATTGTATCCTTTGAGAATTACAAAAGCTTTTAAATTGGATGTCTTATTTTATTTATTTTTTCTTTTGTTGTTTGTCATATCTAAGAAACCAGTGCCTAATCCAAAGTCACAAATACTTATGCTTATGTTTTATTCTAAGAGTTTTTAATTTAGTTCTTATATTTAGATGTATGATTCATTTTGAGTTAACTTTTGTATATGGTGTAAGATGGAAGTCCAATTTTATTCTTTTGTTGTGCATGCCCAGTTGTCCCAGCACCATTTGTTGAAATACTTTTTAACAAATATTGTTATTCTTTCCCCATTTAATTGTCTTGCACCTTTGTCAAAAATCAAATATAGCCCTGGCTGGGTGGGTCAGTTGGTTGAAGCATTATCCCAAACACCAGAAGGTTACAGGTTCAATTCCTGGTCAGGGCACATACCTAGATTACAGGTTTAATCCTCAGTTAGTGCGCAGGTGGGAGCCAACCCGTTGGTGTTTCTCTCTCCTAGCAATGTTTCTCTCCCTTCCTCTTTTTATAAAACAAAAAATATGTTTAAAAATACCCTTGGGTGAGGATTAAAAAATTCAATTATATATAGGTACAAGGTCTTATTTCTGAACTCACAATTCTATTTCATTGCTATATACATATATATCTGTCCTCATTCTAGTGCCACATTGTTGTGATTACTATAGCTTTATAATATGTACAATTGTTTTCTGTTAGAATTTTAACCCATATAATCTTCTACTAGTGGTAAATTATCTCTTATTTTCTAATTTTTGAGACTAATTTGCAAACTTAGTTCAGTTTAAACAAACCTACAAAAAGAAAGTTATTAAATATTTTTCACTTTCTTATTGTTTTAAGTCAAGCTCAAAAAATCTAGGGAAGCATCTGCTCTTGAAGTCAGACAACCTAACATTCTCAGCATATACTTGCAGCCAAATGTGAATCATGAAAAAATGATCTCAAAAAAAAATTTCTCTCTAAATGTGTTGTATTATCCACAGAATAGGGCATATTATTTCTAGATGTTATTTATGCAGCTTAGAAAAGATTTAAGATTTTTCTAGAACATCATCATTAAATGTTTTCACCAAATAGCTATATTATGTATCATAAATTTATTAAATAACATTTTCAACAGGTTAACAGATTTAAAAGAAAAAATAAATCAATTTAATGAAGAAATTAGACAACTTGATATGGATTTAGAAGAATACCAAGGTAATTTTTCTGATATTTTTTATAACAAATATTGACAGTTACATAGCAGTATTGATACAGTGTTAATTTGGGCCTCGGGGACTATTTACCTAAAATTTATTATTTAATTCTTTGACATCACTAACATTAACCACTAAAATACTAAACTATAATACTAAATATTATAATTAATATTAAATTATTTAAACCAATTAAAAGCCTGAAATAACTGTAAATGATCATATAATGATAGGAAATGTATTTTCTTTGGCAAAGCAGTTTTTCAAAAAATGAAGTAAAATGGTTTCATGTTGTTAGAGATTTCTATGCTATACTTTCTCAATATAGTCAATTATTAATTAACTGGGTTAACTGGTAGAGTTGGGAGATCAAGGATCAAGTCACACATAATCCAGAAAGAAATAATTTTCTAGGGGACCCAGTAATGAGGTTTTTTCTGACAACCTTCCAGTTTATACTAGCAGCACAATTTGAAGAGCCAAGTTAGGAACCAGAACACTTGGGGAAGCCTGGGATCTAAACAAGTAGAAATTCTGTGGTGGGGTTTTGGGATCTATAGTGTATGTATAGTCAGGGGAAGAGGTTGGGTATTACAGTTTCATAACCAGCTTCTCCCTAGTAAGGGGTAAGGGACAGAAAGGTGAGTTTCTTGTGGCATTTTCACCATAGATTAATTGCAAACCAGTTAGTATGCTCTTGGATTATCAAGAATTGATAGTATATTTTTATGAGTTAGGTGTTGCATTATAAACAGTGTGCCTGTATATGTATATCTATTATGGCTAAAGAAAAATTTCTAGCAAGGAAAAAGAATATTTTATTTCTGAACTTCTTTACTTCAGTTTTAAAGTCAGTGCATTATTTATGTTTTCTTTATTTATGAACAATAGAACTAGCTACTATTGATTACTTACCTGATCTTTGTAAAACTCTTTGAAGAATTGTAACACCCTTTGCACTTGCTGAAGTTCAGAGAAGTTATTCAAATTGTCACAACTAGTAAGGGATGAAGTCTAAATTTAAAGCAAGTTCACTTTGACTGAAAAATTTTAGTTCTGTTGCCCAAACGTAATCTTGGCTTTTTGATATGAAGTTCTGCATTTGTGAAACAAATATATTCTTATGAAATGCTTCCATAGTTTTATTTACAAATGGCTACTAATGCCTTTAAATAAGGCATCTAAAGGCAGACAAACTTTAAAGCCCAGTATTTAGATAAGTAAACTTACCTGTGATTTCATTTTCTCATCTACAAACTGAATATAATCATCCTATGATTATGAATATTGAATGGTATACATAGCAAGGTAAGCTCCCAATGTTAGATGAACATCATGTTTTCTTTTCTTATTGCTTTTAATTTATGTATATATAGTATTCTAGATTTTCTTTATTAATAAATTTTTCTGGGAAATTGGATGATCTTGATTTTAGATACTTTATAGGGTGCATTTTAAATAATTTTCCTTTTTATAAATGTAAATTTCTAGCAACATTCAATTGATTTTTTAGTAAAATAACTTATTTGGGGGTAACAATAATTGCTAGTTCTAAGATAAATAGAATGCTTTGAATTTTATTTTTATTTATTTAAATTATTTTTTATTGATTTTGCTATTACAGTTGTACCAATTATTCCTTCTTTACCCCCCTCTACTGAGCACCCCCCACTACATCAGGCCATCCCCACACCATTGCTCATGTCCATGGGTCATATGCATAAGTTCTTTGGCTACTGCATTTCCTGTACTGTACTTTACATGTCCATGGCCATTCTGCAGCTACATATTGTACTTCTTAATCCCCTCACCTCTTCACCCATTCCCCCACTCTCCCCTCCCATCCAGCAACCATCAAAATGCTCTCTGTATCCATGATTTTGTCTCTGTTCTTCTTGTTTGCTTAGTTTGTTTCTTTTTTTTAGATTCAATTGTTAGATATGTGTTTATTGTAATTTTATTGTTCGTCGTTTTGATCTTCTTTTTCTTAAATAAGTCCTTTTAACATTTCATATAATAATGGTTCGGTGATGATGAGAATTCCTTTAGTGTTTTCTTATCTGGGAAACTCTTATCTGCCCTTCAATTCTAAATGATAGCTTTGCTGGGTAGAGCATGCTTGGCTGTAGGTTCCTGCTTTTCATGACTTTGACTATTTCTTGCCAATCCCTTCTAGCCTACAAAGTTTCTTTTGAGAAGTCACCTGACAGTCTAATGGGAGCTCTCCTGTTGGCAACTAACTGTTTTCTCTTGCTCCTTTTAAGATTCTATCTTTATCTTTAACCTTTGGCATTTTAATTATGATGTGTCTTGGTGTGGGCCTCTTTGAATCCATCTTGTTTGGGACTGTCTGTGCTTCCTAGACTTGCATGTCTATTTCCTTCACCAAGTTAGGAAAGTTGTCTTTCATTATTGTTCCGAATAGATTTCCAATTTCTTGCTCTTCCTTTCTCCTTCTGGCATCCCTATGATACAAATGTTGGAATGCTTGAGGTGGTCCCACAGGCTGCTTATCCTTGTTTTCTTGGATTCTTTTTTCTTGTTGTTCTTGCTTCCTTAGGTTCTGAATTATTGACTTGATTCTTGGTTTCACCCACTCTACTGTTGTTTTCTTATAAATTGTCCTTTATTTCAATTAGTGTATCTTTTGTTTCTGATTGGATCTTTTTTATGCTATTGAGGTCCTCACTAAGTTCCTTGAGCATCCTTATAACCAGTGTTTTGAACTCTGCATTTGATAGATTGATTATTTCCATTTTGTTTAGCTCATTTTCTGGAGTTTCAATCCTTTCTTTCATTTGGGCCATGTTTCTTCGTCTCCTCATTTTGGCAGCCTCACTGTGCTTGTTTCTATGTATTAGGTAGAGCTGCCATGACTCCTGTCATAGTATGGTGGCCTAATTTAGTAGGTGTCATGCAGTGTCCAGTGGCACAGACTTCTCTGTTGCCAAGCTGGGTGTTTAAGGTACACCTTCTGTGTAGGTTGAGTATGTCCTCCTCTTGTAGTTGACCTTGATTGTGTTGACAGGTCAATGGGAGGGAATTATCCAGGCTAGTCAGCTGCAAGGACTGGCTGTGACCACTGACCACTAACCTCTGCCCTCTTTAGAGGATCACCTTTGCTGGGGCAGGGTGGTGGTGCTCTGACGTGGTCTGTAGTTACAGTTGTACATTGAGTGTACAGGCTCTGGGGTTTCCTGGGTGGTGCAGGCCAAGGTCAGCCCCCACCTGTGTTTTGCCTGGGGCCACCCTGCATGAGTAATAAAGCAGTCTAGGTGGCTTCTACTTGTACTGGGCTTGAAGATTCTCAGGCAAAGCCAAACTGTGAACCTAGGCTGGCTGCTGCTAGTGCTGGGCCTGGGGCCACTTAGCAAGAGGTACAGGGGCTGGGGGCTCACTGAGGCTGGCTGTTGCTTGCTTGATAGGATGTATGAAGTTGTGAAGCATGAGCCAAGACCCGCCATTCACATGGAAAAGTCATGGTTCACAGTTTGGCTTGGCCCATAAGTTGGGTAGGAGGGAGTCTCAGGGGATCTCCAGGGCAGGGCACACAGTGTTAGCCTGGTTGATAGAGTCTCAGATATGGCACCAGCTTGCCAACTTTGTGGCTCTGTGAGGGGAATGCTCAGAAAATGGACAATGGCCTCTGCCCACCTTTCTGACTAAAAGAAAATAGTTCTTCATCCCCTGCCTTGGTGCCAGAGACTTCAGTTCTTCCCTGTATGCCACCAATGCCTATCAAGCTGCCACCCCAGTGCTGGAACTCAGAGGGAGTGAGTCTGAGTAAATCTGTGTGTGGCTTCTTTTTTTAAATGTATTTATTTATTTGTTTTTCTATTTATTTATTTATTTATTTTTAGAGAGAGGGGAAAGGAGAAAGAGAGGGAGAGAAACATCACTGTGTGGTTGCCTCTCACTCACATCCCCAACTGGGGACCTGATATGCAACCTAGTCATGTGCCCTGACTGGTGTGTGTGGGTTCTTTAAGGGGAACAGCTTGGGACTCCAGAAGTTTCTTCCACTGACTCAATCATGCTAGCTTTTGCAGCCATAAGTTATGGAGATTTATCTTCCTGGCACTGGAACCCTGACCTGGGGGAGCCTGGTGTGGGGCTGCAACTCCTCGCTTCCGAGATATCCCTCCCAAATTTTTATCCACCACACATGGATTTGGGACCAGCCTGTTCTGTGTCTCTGCCCCTCCTACCAGTCTCGATGGATGTGGTTTCTTTAATTTCATAGTTGTCAGACATCCATTCAACTTGATTTCTGATGGTTCTGGATGATGGTTGTTCTATATTTTAGTTGTAGTTTTAATATGGTTGTGCAAGGAGGTGAGTTGTGTTTATCAATGCCGCCATCTCGACAGGAAGTCCCACTTTGAATTTTAGCTTCTTTTTTTTATTTTGTAACCTTCTTTGTTGTTTTTGATTAATGTAGAAAAAGACAATCTGTAATGTAATAGCAAGAAAATGTTTATATATAAAATATATGATACATAAATATTATTCATATATTCATATATATATCATTGCATTAGTTTTTTATTTTTTTGCCACACTGATCATTCTGGATTATTAGTACAACGGCAAAGGGTATTTTGTTAGAAGGTTACTTGTTACTTCAGGACCTCATTATTTCTTGCCTGCAGTAGCCTCCTAACTGGTCTCCCTACCTCCAGTCTTGCCCCTCTTCACCACATTACTGACAGAGTGACTAATGTAAAATGTGATTCTGTGTCATTCTCCTATTTAATGCAGGTCCCCATGACTTCTAAGATAAAGTTTAAGAATTTTTCCATGTCATTTTAGTCCCTTTGTAATCTGGTCTATACTTTGTCAGTGTCCTCTCCCACCCCTCATCATCTCTATGCTTACATTTTAATATAACCTACTTGTGGTGGCCCACACCTCACCCCTTTTAACATACATCAGACTGTTTCCGGCTCAGTCCATTGCTCCTCCTATTTGTTCTCTTGTCTTATATGTTCTTTCCTGTTACTGCCATTACCATTTTCTTATTTTTAAGATCTAGCTCAGGTATTCTTTCATTTAGTATAAAAACCCTAACTTCTCTCCCTAACCTACTTCTGGACTGAGCTAAGTGAGTGACCTCTGTTATCAGAGCATATTGCATATAAATGCATCACTGTATTGATCATATTATAGTAACAATGTCTACCCAGGTGTATGTCTTCTCCTTCAGGCTCAAAGATCTAAAGGATAAGGACTGTGTCTTTGTCTTACTGGGAAAGTAAACACTCAGGGTCTGTGGAATGAACTAAACAGTCCTATATTTTAGCAGGGAAAGAATTATGAAATGAGCTAAAGTAAAAGTTGGGCTCTAATCACTTCTTTGGGTCCTTTAGTTCTTTGGATATATGTTTACACTTTTTATCAAGAAAGTTTGATTAATTAGCAAAGGTTTTATGAATTCCTAGAGAATTTCTATCCTGGATTGATGATTTCCAGGAAATTGTTAGATTCTTATCTACGTCTGTTTTATCGGTAGTCCTTGACTCAAAATTTTGGATAATCCACTTCTTGAGATGTAGAGGATAATCAAATTATTTTGACTTTGTGGTTCGTACTTATCTCTGCCTCTGGTTTTATTCCCTCTGGCCCTCTTTATTAATTTCATAGATGCCACCTGGTTTCTTCCAGTTATAGTACCTGTTTTTAATCCAACTGGGCCACCTTTACCTTGTAGGGGTTCTGGTTAAAATAGTATGAAACCATAAATGATGTTTATGCATGTCTAACTTTATAGTAGTTGCTTCAACCTTTTAGGTTTATTTTTTTATGGGTCCAAAATTTATTTTTTTAAGTATATCTTATTGACTATGCTGTTATTTTTGTCCCAATTTCTTTTCCCTTTGTTGCCCTCTGCCCAGTACCCCTCTTCCCTCCAGCAATCCCACCTACCTTAATTCATGTCCATGTATCATGCATATAAGTTCTTTGGCTTCACCCCTTACTATGTTATTTTAACTTCCCCCTGTCTACTTTGTACCTGCTAATAATGCTTCTTAATCCCAGCACCATTTCCCCATTTGTCCCCTTCCCCCTCCCAGTTGATAACCCTCCAAATGAACCCCATACCTATGATTCTATTCCTATTCTGGTTGTTTGCTTAGTTGGTTTTTATTTTTAAGATTCAGTTGTTGATAGTTGTGAGTTTGATGTCATTTTAATTCTCATAGATTTAATCTTCTTTTTCTTAAGTAAGTCCCTTTAACATTTTCTATAATAATGGCTTGGTGATGATGAACTCCTTTAGCTTTATCATGTCTGGGAAGCACTTTTATCTGTCCTTCCCTTCTAAGTGATGGCTTTGCTGGAAAGAGTAATCTAAGTTGTAGGTCCTTGCTTTTCATCACTTTGAATACTTCTTGCCAGTCCCTTCTTGCCTGCAAAGTTTCTTTTGAGAAATCAACTGATACTCTTATGGGAACTCCTTTGTAGATAACTCTCCCTTTCTCTTGCTACTTTTAAGATTCTCTCTTTATCTCGAACCTTTGGCATTTTAATTATGATGTGTTTTGGTGTGATCCTCTTTGGGTCTAGCTTGTTTGGAACTCTCTGTGCTTCCTGGACTTGTCTATTTCCTTCGCCAAATCAGGAAAGTTTTCCTTTATTATTTTTCCACATAAGCTTTCAATTTCTTGCTTTTCCTCTTCTCCTTCTGGCACCCCTATGATTCTGATGTTGGCACATTTAAAGTTGTCCCAGAGATTCCTAAATTCTCCTCATTTTTTAAAATTCTTGTTTCTTCATTCTGTACTGGTTGACTATTTCTTTCTTATGTTCCAAATCATTGATTTGAACCCCAGTTTTCTTCTCTTCACCACTGGTTTCTTGTGGATTTTCTTTTCGTTTCACTTAGCATAGCCTTCACTTCTTCCCTTCTGTGTTTACCGTACTTAAGCGTATCTATCAAGTCTGTGAGCCTCTTTATCACCAGTTTTTTGAACTCTGCATCTGTTAGGTTGGCTATCGTTGCATAGTTCTCCCACAGGAACCTTGATAAGTTCCCTCCTTTGGGCCATACTTCTCTGTCTCCTCAACTTGACAGCCTCCTGTGTTTTTGCCTCTGTGTCTTAGGGAGAGCTGTCCCACTTATTACATTGTAAGGGGAGGAGCCTTAGGTATTTGTCAGTACAGGGTGACCCATTTCACCACCTTGTGGCACCGTATGTGTGGGAGGGGTCTGAGAAGGAATAATGCTGCTTGCTCAGCACTCGTCCCTTTTCCAGGCACTTCTTCCACTTTCTGTATGGGACTGGCGCCTCTCTAGCTGTTGCCCTGGCCGTGGTTCCCAGTATGGGTGGGTCTGCAGATGATCTAGGACCATGAGGGCCCTCTAAACAAAGGGACTCTGCTGAGAGACCAGCAGTTTCTTCTTTCTGCCCCACCCCCACCTGTTTTCACAGTCAGAAGCAATGAGGCTTTATTTTCCTTGGCACTGAAACCATGAGCTGTGCAGTCTGGTCTGGTGCTGGGAGCACTCCCCAGTTGTCCCTCCCTACTGTTTTTTTAATGTGTGACTACACTTTCTGCCAGTGGGCCACAGTCACTGTTGCCACTGCCTCCTCCACACCACATCCTCTCTGCCCTGGCTCTGCCCCATTTACCTGTCTGGATGAGTATTTCTTCCTTACGTCTTTGTTGGTTGGACTGTCATGCAGCTTGATTTTCTGGTACTTCTGGTTGATTCCAATTTTGTGGTAGTTGTATTTCTTCTTAGTTGTGGAGGGATACGCAGCATGATACCTATGCCTCCATCTTGATCGGAAGCCTCTCAACCTCTTAGTTTTTAAATAAACTTTAAAAATGTTCGCATCATGCATTCTAAATACAAAGGCATCCTTAGATACTGGGTAAGGTACAATTATGTTCTCTGCTAGATATTAATGGTGGCATTATAATCCAACAACTTCCTCAAGTATATTATCCATTCATTTTAATAAAAATTTAAAGTTATGATTTATAGAGGTTATATTGAGTAATTCTGTCTTAAAGTTAGTTAACTGTTTTTTTACAACTCTGTGAAAATTTTCATTGTTTCATGATGCTGAGTTATCAGTTCCTGTGAAAATCTGGAAAACAAAAAAAATCCTCATAATACACTTAGACTTTTATCACTCTAGATGGTCTTCTTTGTTCTTAAATCTTTACTTAGTCTATGTGACTTAAACATAAAATAATCTCATAACAAAATACTCATTATAATAAGAGATCATTGCTTTTAAAAAATTTATGGGGTTTTAATTCCATCCTGTTCCATATTTACTAGATTTCACCTATATACATAGTTTTACTTTATTGATGGATCAGGTAGTTTTGTTATATGCTTCTAAATATATTTAGGTTTAAATGTGTATACTGTCATATATATTAGTGAGGAAGGAATTGTTGTTACTATTTTTGCTAGAAGCAATGAAAGATGGCTCTATTGAAAGTTGTTATATAGTTTAGCTACAAACTGCATCATTAATAAAGCACAGCATTATTGGCAGGTGCCATGCTACTTTTCAGAAGAGCCCAAAACCATTTTGATTTTTCCTTTCTCAGAGGAAGTGCAAGTCATTAAATATTTGTTTAATTATTGCTTTTTAAAATGCTGCATCTGAACAACAAACTTGACAGTGATCAGAGGGGAGGGGGCCGACACATAATGGGGTAAAGAAGAGGAAGGGTCCCTGGCTGCTGTGGCTCAGTGGATTGAGCGTCGGCCTATGAGCCAAATGTCGCTGGTTCGATTCCCAGTCAGGGCACATAACTAGGTTGCACGTCAGGTCCCTAGTTGGGGGCACGAGTGAGAGGCAACCACACAGTGATGTTTCGCTCCCTCTCTTTCTCCTTTCTCCTCTCTCTAAAAACAAATAAATTTTAAAAATCTGTTTAAAAAATAAATAAATAAATAAATAAATATGGACTCTCCTTTTTAAATAAAGGGTGTTAGGGAAGAGTCTACTCAAGGAACAAGTATAAAGGACTCATGGACATGGACAACAAGGTGGAGATTGACTGTGGGAGTGACGGTGGGGCAGGGCAGGGGAGAGCAAAGGGAAAAATTGGGACAACTGTAATTGAACAACAATGAAAAATAAATAAATAAATAAATAAATAAATGCTGCATCTGTATGAGAAAGGTAGAGTAATGGAAAGAGCTTTGTTGCTTTGGGTAAAAAAAACATTAAAAATAGATAATAGTGTTTTATATTCTCATACGACACATGATACCATATTTGATAAAAATCCTTTTACCTCACAGTTTACTTATATAGCTGAGTGATTTGTTTTTGATAAGGTGATTGTTGACTAAAAAAGTTAAGGTTCCTCAAAGCAAATGTTTCTTGGTCCACTTACATCAGGCCCTCCCTTTACTCGAAGAATAGTGTTATTATTTTAAGATATGACAAAATCTTTCCTGGAATAGGAGCACCAAATAAGTGGTCAGTCTTCCATGCAGAATTCCTGAGCCTTTTGAAATTGGGTTGGTTCTCAGCTTTACCCAATGTTGGCTTAGGGTTATACAGGCTTTCTGTCACTCGTCCATCTGCTTCTAGGTTCCAAAAACTTATTACTATTGTTTTTTTCTTTTTCTTGTTGCTAGGAGTTTTACTTTAAAAATTCTTTATTCTATAGTTTTAGCAGTTTGGCAGAAGGGAGTGGGATTCTAATTAGATGTGCATGTTCCATCTGCCATCTTTCTCAGGAAATTACTGGTTATAAACTTCACTCACCCAGAATTTCTTTGAATCACCTTGAATGTATTTCATTGTGTGTGTGTGTGTTTTGCTTCAAATAAGTTTTTTCGTGTGCTTTCATTAACTGAGCAATTAGCCTCAGCATGTAAGAGCGTACCTCTTCCTGTTTTTTAAAAGCTTTTCTTTAACGAATTTTTAAACTCCAATTTACTTTTTACAATTGTGTGCTTTTTATATATGAATATGGTATGTGCTTTTGTGAAAATTTTAAGCAGTACAAAGTTTATAAAGTACAGTAAATCATCTCCTTTCTTCTCACACTCATCCTAATCTTCAGAGGTAATCATTGTTTATAATTTGATGTTTAGCCTATTAGACTTTTTTCTATACATCTGCAAGCATATATTTTAAAAATATATCTAATACTATATAGTTCTTCTGAGCTTGAGTCTTTTTATTTAATTATATGTAATGCAGATTCTTCCGTATAAGGATGTGTACGCAGATATATCAAGTACAGCATAGAGAATATAGTCAATATTATTGTCATAACTGTGCATGGTGTCTGATGGGTACTAGACTTATTAGATCATTAACTTATTAAATTATATAAATGTCTAATCACTATATAGTACATCTGGAACTAATATAATATTGTATATCAACTGCAATTGAATTTTTTTTAATTTTTTAATTTTCAGAAGTGAAATTTTGAGAATATTACTTATATTCACAATTTTAATTGTTTTTACAAATTTATTTCCAGAGAAGTTGAACCATTTTATACAACCACAGCAATATGTGAAAGTGCTTCCTTACCAATGCTAGTTGTTATAAATTTCTTAGTTTTTGTCAGTCAAGATAATATACACTTATCTGTCGAGTCACTGTTCTCAAAGGCCTGAATATGTGATACTACCATGATCCACAAGGTGGCGCTAATTTTCTCAGTGCCTACATATACAGATAAGGTTTAATGAATAGTTAATAAAAATCTAATCACCTATCTCCCCAACAAGGATTTTGGAGCATTATTACTTACTACAAATTATTCCTTCATTTTTAGAGTCTAGTATCTTCCCAGAGATTGATTAAATTGTAAAACTGACTATCATGTGATTATTAATATAGCAAATACAGATATCTAAATATCTAACTGCTGCAGTGTGATAAATATGTATCATAATAGAAGTATACATAAAAAGCTATAAGATCATTCAGTTACTGTTGTAAACTCTGAATGATCTCATTGCAATTTATTCTATAATTTATATGTTTCTTTCAAGACTAGTAAAAATATGAAATACTTTTTTTTGTTGTTTGTCTATAGGATAATTCTTTATACTCAAAGTTCCAAGGCCTAGGTTAGAAGCTTTTATTCTTTGGTTATTTCATATGAAATGGAATTTATAAAGATAGAATTTTATTTTAGAGCCCAAGTTCTGCTACCAGAATGCCTATATTCAAATCTGGGCTGTGCTATTTTAGTCTGATCTTAGAATTGGTACTTGACCTTTATGTACCTTAATTTCCTCATCTTTACAGTGGAGATAATAATAGTAGCTACATACCTCTTGGGGTTGCTGTGAGAATTAGATGGTGTGTGTGTATGACTCAGAATAACTTTCCTGGTGATTTTTCCAAAACATATTTTGGAAAGTATTTTCCCACTAACATTTTCCCCAGAACATAAAAATAATCTACTTAATTTCAGTGTGGTCTGTTTTCTGTTTTATGAGTTCCAAATAGCATATATTCATTGCTATTGTAGTTTCTCAATATACATTCAGTGAAGAAGAATGGGTCATTGCTTATTGTCCTATTTGGAGATTGGTTAAGTACACTTTATATTTCTCATTAGAATGGTGGAATTATATCCAGGCCAAGTGTATCAGCACCACCTGAAACTTATTAGAAATATGTTCTTGGGTACCATCTAAGACCTACTAAATATGAAACCTTGAGGATAGCCATTTCTTTCAACAAATCCTCCTGGTGATACTAATGCATGCAAAATTTCATAATCAGTGCTATAGGCACTAATTAAGACTTTATATTGTGTTTAGTACATGCCAAGGACTCCTCATTATAGCATCTCGTATTTTTGACATTACTCCATTGAAATAACTTCTACATAGTCCTTTTTTTTTTAAATCATGAGACTTTTAGCAATAATTTAGCTTTTATGTGTTTAGAAGTTACTATATATATTTTAAGTGCCTTCAGTGTGTAGGAATAGGAATCTTGTCTGCATAGATGTAAAGAAGCTTCTCTGATAAAATTTAAAACATTTTGCAGAGAATGCATCATTGGTAAGTTGGGTTAAACCTAAAGGCAAAAGTTAGTTTAAAACATTACATTTATATCTACTCATTTTAACATATTAGTCTAATAGTAGTTGGTAAACTAGTTTATTTACTGCTATAATGATATGTGAAAAGTAGGTCGGAAAGAGAGACAATGTGAAAGGAGAATTTTATAGGACCTCAAACTAATTAAAATTGAGTAGGAGTAGGGGAGGAGAAAGTGTCCTGGCTTACTAAAATATGTGAAAATGCCCTAGATTGCATTAACAAAAAAGATGAATATACAGACTATGGGAAGTGATAGTCTCCTTGGAATCCTAAGTTTCTTGGCATCATATTTAAAAGGGATGAAGAAGAACTGGAACTCATTGAGTAGAATGAATAATAAAGAGAATGAAACCATGCTACATAAAGAACACTCAAAGGTACTAGGAGACTTCGCTTGCCTCAGAAGGACATAAAGTGCTGGAAAGGAAAGAACCTGGATATGTAAAAGTCCTTTGGGGTTTATTCCTACACCACATCTCTAATTTTATTTGCTTCTGCTACCCTTTCAACTCCAAAATCAGTAGGCCTGCCAAGTTGGGGGCTTAGAGGCCAGGAGAGTCACTACTGTATACCTTGTTGAGTATTGTTCAAGAGAGAAGATTTGGCTAACTACTTATTCTGTAAAGTGGCAATCAGATCTTTTCTAGGGTTAGAAGTACTTCTCAGAATATGAAAGCAAAAATAACTGAGGAAAGATCCAAGATAGTAGAGAAGTAGGTGGAAGCTACACTAACCTCTTCAGAGGACAAAACTGGAATTACAACTAAATTATAGAAAAATCATCCTGAATAATTAACTGAACACTAGCTGTAGAGAAGCCTTATAACCAAGGAATTATGGAAAAAACCATTTCACCACACCATGACTGAGTACTCCCTTCCAAGCGGTGTCAACCTTAGGGGAAGCAATAGCCCTACCCTCAGGAATCCCTCTCACCCCACCTTATGGAGCTTAAACCTCGGGCTGCTAAGGAGTACAGCTGGAAACTGGGTAGAGAGCAAAGGGGTTAGCGACCAGGATCTCTGTACTGAGTCACTGCTCATACTGCCAAACCCACCTTTCTTGGGCATAGCAATCTCTGCCATGTAGCATCAGCTTGGGGAGAAGCAATAACCCCACCCGCAGGAATCCCTCTTGTCCTTTCCTCTGGATCTTAAGCTGAGTTGTTGTAGAGTACAGCTGGAGGCTATTTCAGTGACAAAGCCTAACAGAAAGCCTGCAGAAGAAGGCAGATCTCTGGGAGATCTGAGACTTTAGCTGACTCTCCCCAAGACGGGTGCTGGTAAAAGCCAGCCTTGGTGCACAGCTTGGTTTATTTCTGCACACACCCAAGGCCCAGCAGAGGGACCAACAAGCTGTGGATCCCTAATAGATCCTAAGAGGATGCCCAGGGCCAGTCACAGGCAGCATCTGACTTAAGGCTGCACCAGAGTCTGTGCTGATCTACCTAACACATAGAAAGAAACAAGCACAGAGACAACCAAAATTGGAAGACAAAGAAACGCGCCCCAAATGAAAGAACAAGAGAATTCTCCAAAGAAGAACCAAATGAAATGGAGGTAAGCAATTTAACAAGTATAAAGTTTAGAATAATGATTAGTAGGATACTCAACAGCACAAAAAAAGACATAAGAAAGGACAAGTCATAAATAAAGAATGCAACATCTGAAATAAATAATACACTGAAAGAAAAAAGCACTAGCTTAGGTGAAGTAGAAGATCAAATCAGCAATTTGGAAGGCAAGGTAGAAAAAACACCCAAGGAGAGCAGCACAGAGAAAAAAGAATTTTTTAAGAAGTGAGGAAAATTTAAGAATCCTTTGAGACAACATGAAGCATAACAAAATCCACATTATGGGAGTACCAGGAGAAGAGATTGCACAAGGGATCAAAAACCTATTGGAAGAAATATTTACTGAAAAATTCCCTCACCCGGTGAAGGAAAAACACACGTAAATCAAAGAAGCACAGAGAGTCCCAAACAAGATGGACCCAAAGTGGCCCACACCAAGATGCACAATAATTAAAATAGCAAAGCTTAAAGACAGGAAGAGAATCTTAAAAGCTGTAGGAGAAAGATAATTACCTACAAGGGAGCTCCATTATGGCCATTTGATTTCTCAACAGAAACATTTCAGGCCAGAAGGAAGAGGCATCAAATACTCAAAGTGATGAAAAGCAAAGACCTACAACCAAGACTACTTTACCCAGTAAGACTATCATTTAAAATTGAAGGAGAGATAAAGAGCTTCCCAGACAAGAAAAAGCTAGAGGAGTTTGTTAACACCAAACCAGTACTGCAACAAATGTTAAAGGGCTTGCTTTCAGGAGAACAAAAAGAAAAAGAAAACTACCAGTCTCTCAGGAGAGTCTGTTTAAAGGACCGGCAAGGTTCTAGAACATATGCAAACCCACCCACTGTGGGAATCACCACGAGAGCAACAGCCAGAAAGGCACCAGTCACATACAGGAAGTGGGTAAAGTGACTGGAAATTAGGAAGGAAGCTGGAGTTCAAATCAGTGAATTGGAACATAAGGAAGAAACAAAACAGTCAACCAGCACAGAATAAAGAAACAAGAATTTTAAAAAGAGAGAGAGAAAAAGACTCTGGGACATCTCCAAAAGTGCCAACATCTGAATCATAGGGATGCCAGAAGGAGAAGAACAAGAGCAAGAAATTGAAAACTTATTTGAAAAGAATAATTGAGGAAAACTTCCCTAAATTGGTGAAGGAAATAGACATAGAAGTCCAGGAAACACAGAAAGTCCCAAACAAGCTAGACTCAAAGAGGACCACACCAAGACACATCATAATGAAAATGCAAGAGGTTCAAGATAAAGAGAGAATCTTAAAAATAGCAAGAGAAAAGCAGAGTTACCTACAAAGGAGTTCCCATAAGACTACCAGTTGATTTCTCAAAAGAAACTTTACAGGCAAGAAGGGACTGGTAAGAAGTATTCAGAGTGATGAAAAGCAGGGACATACAACCTAAATTACTGTATCCAGGCAAGCTATCATTTGGAATGGAAGGGAAGATACAGTACTTCCCAGACTAGATAAAGCTGAAGGAGTTCATCATCACCAAGCCATTATTACATGAAATGTTAAAGGGACTTATTTAAGAAAAAGAAGATCAGCCCTGGCTGGTGTGGCTCAGCAGACTGAGTGCTGGCCTGCGAACCAAAGGGTAGCCAGTTCGATTCGCAGACAGGACACATGCCTGGGCTGCAGGCCAGGTCCTCATTTGGGGGCTTGTGAGAGGCAACCGCATATTGATGTTTCTCTTCCTCTTTTTCTCCTTCCATTCCCCGCCTCTAAAAATAAGTTTAAAAAATATTTTTTAAATGACAAAGAAGATCAAAACTGAACAGTAAAATGACAACAAACTCACAACTATCAACAACTGAATCTAAAAAACAAAAACTAAGCAAACAACTAGAACAAGGACAGAATCATAGATATGGAGATCATTGGGAGGGTTATCAGCAGCGAAGGGAAGGCAGAGAATGGTGGAAAATTAACAAGCATAATTGGTAGGTACAAAATAGACATGGGGATGTTAAGAATAGCATAGGAAATGGAGAACCCATAAACATGAACTAAGTAGGGGATTGCTGGAGGGAAGGGAGGTACCAGGCAGAGGGGGGCAAAGAGGAAAAAAGGAAAGTTGGGACAACTGTAATAGCATAATCAATAAAATATCATTTAAAAAAATAAAACTGAAAAACACAAAGACATGGAAGCTAAATAACATGTTGTTAAACAATGAATGGGTCAACAACAAGATCAAGAAAGAAATCAAAAGATACCTTGAAACAAATGAAAATGAGAACACAATGACCCAAAACCTATGGGACAAGGGAAAGCAGTCCTAAGAGGGAAGTTCATAACATTACAGGCATATTTCATGAAACAAGAAAAATTTTAAATAAACTTTACACTTAAAGTAACTAGAAAAGGAACAAGCCCAAGGTGAGTAGAAAGAAGGAAATAATAAAGATCAGAGCAGAAATAAATGGAATAGAGCCTGAAAAAATTGAAAACATCAATGAATCCAAGAGCTAGTTCTCCCAAGAGGTAAATAAGATTGACAGACCCTTAACCAGACTCGTCAAGGAAAAAAAAAGAGAGAGGACCTAAGTAAATAAAATCAGAAATGAAGGAGGAGAAATAACAACCGAAACCAATGAAATACAAAGGATTGTAAGAAAATATAACCAACTGTATGCCAATAAATTAGACAATCTGGATGAAATTGAGAAATTTCTAGAAACATACGATTTTCGTAAACTATATCAGGAAGAATCAGATAATCTGAATAGACAGATTACTCCTAGTGAAATTGAAGCAGTAATCAAAAAACTCCCAACAAACAAAATCCCTGGGCTGGATGACTTCACATGTGACTTTAACCAAACATTCCAAGAACTAATACCTCTCCTCAAACTACTTCAAAAAATTCAAGAGGTGGGAAGACTCCCAAGCTCATGTAATGAGGCCAGCATTATCCTACTTTTAAAACCATATAAAGACACTACAGAAAGAAAACAATAGGACAATATCCCTGATGATCCTCAACAAAATATTAGACAGTGAATACGTCAAAAATATCATACACCATGAATAAGTGGGATTTATTTGGGAATGCAAGGTTAGTAAAATATTCACAAATCAATAAATGTGATACATGACATAAAATGAAAAATGAAGAATAAAAACTACATGATTCTAAGCAGTTCCTATCAAAATACCAATGATGTGTTTCACAGAACTAGAACAAATATTTCAAAGACTTTTATGGAACCACAAAAGGCCCTGAATAGCTACAGAAACCTTGAGAAAGAACAAAGTTGGAGGAATCATGCTACCTAATATCAAACTATACTATAAGGCCATAGTAATCAAAACAGTGCAGTACTGGCATAAAAACAGACATCTAAGTCAATGGAACAGAAGAGAGATCCCAGAAATAAACCCACACCTTTATAGTCAATATTTGGCAGGAAGCAAGCATATACAATGGGCTAAAGATAGTTTATTCAATAGATGGTGTTGGTAAAATTGGGCAGATATGTACAAAAGAAATGAAACTAGACCACCTTATTACCCTACACACAAGAATAAACTCTAAAAGTGGATTAAAATGTTAGACCGGAAACCATAAAATTTCTAGAAGAAAACATAGTAAAATCTCAGACATTTCTCATAGCAATATCTTTTTCTGATATATCTCCTCAGACAAGGGAAACAAAAAATAAACAAATGGGACTACATCAAACTAAAAAGTGTTTGGATGGCAATGGAAACCATTAACAAAATAAGTAGATAACCCACTGAATGGGAGAACATATTCACTGATACTTCTGATAAGGGGTTAATATCCAAAATTTGTAGAGAACTTATAAAACCCAACACCAAAAAAACAAACATTCTAATTTAAAAATGGGCACTTCTCCATAGAGGACATACAGATGTCCAATAGACATATGAAAAGATGCTCAATGCTACTAATCCTCAGAGAAATGCACATTAAAACCACAATGAGATATCACCTCACACTTTCAGAATGGCCATCATCAATAAATCAACAAACAAGTGCTGGTGAGGATGTGAAGAAAGGGAAACCCTAGTGCACTGTTGGTGGGAATGCAGATGGTGCAACCATTGTGGAAAGCACCATGGAGATACCTCAAAAAATTAAAAATGGAACTGCCTTATGACCCAGTGATCTCACTTCTGGGAATTTATCCTAAGAAACCTGAAACACCAATTTGAAAGAACATAAGCACTCCTATGTTCATTGCAGTGTTATTTACAATAGACAAGATACAGGAAGCAGCCCACGTGTCCATCAGTAGATTAGTGGATAAAACAACTGTAGTTCTTTTACAAAGTGGAATACTACTTGGTCATAAGAAGAAAGAAAATTTTACCCTTTGCAACAGTGTGGATGGACCTGGAGAACATTATGCTAAGTGAAATAAGCCAGTCAGAGAAAGTCAAATACCATATGATCACTCATATGTGGAATCTAACAAACAAAGTGATCTAACAAGCAAAATGGAGACATTCTCATAGATAGCAGGCTGACAGCTCTGGGGGCCAGGGGCTAGGTGATCAAGGGACCAAGAAAAAAGGAGTCATGGACACGGACAACAGTGTGGTAATTGCAGGAGGCAGGGGCTATAAAGAGGATAAAGGTAATGAAAAAAATACAATAAAAAAAAAATAGCAAGGAGCACATGAGGGGTGGTGAGGACGCTCAGTAGATGGTGCGGGACTGAAAGGTACCTTCCCTGCAACTGCCATGTGTAGGCACAGGTTTCCCCCTCCTGCAGTAACCCGTGAAGATGGCCTTGACCTTCAGCTTCTTAGCCAGGTTCAGCATCCAGTGCCCATTGCTGAAGAAGAGTTTGCCTCAGGTGAACTCACCCACCTCCCCTGCTCAGCTACCCCTCTTCTCCTGCCACGCAGTCTCCAGGAGGTCAAGGCCCATCTTCACTGCCTCCACTTCCTCCGCTCAGCCCAGGGTGATGTGAGCACAGCTCCCCCAGGGCAGGCTGTTGGAGGGAGACAGCTTGTGTCATTTGGCCACAGCAGCAGCTCCTACTCACTGAGCTCCACCTGCGCTCCCATTGTCTTGGGCGTCACAAAGAGGGCGGAGATGGTCAGCGTGAAGGCCTTGGAGTAAGACTTCTTTACCACCTCCTGCTGGGCATATTCCTCTGGGAAGGGGGTTAAGAGGCAAGCACACCCTCTGCTTGATCTTTTTAAGATTTTTTTTTACTCAGTTAACCTTCCTGTAACTTTTTAAGAACTTGTAAAATGATTGCCCCTCTTTTTCTGTCTATCCTCTTCCTTTCTAACACTCAAGCTTTCAACACAAAGGGCTGGGGGGCAGGTACCATTCAGGAACGTGGACCAAAGCTGGTAAGGCTGGGCAGAGCTGGGCCTGGAGCTGCAGCCACAACCCTGAGCCTGCTTTCAGCTACTACTGCCCTTAGGGCTAGCTAGTGGGAGAGAGTCCTCAGGGCTACCTGTCCCTCAGCCATGGAACACTGGTGGCAGACGTGGATGTGAGAGGGGAGGATCCCTGGGCTTTGGTCCCATTTCTTAATCAGTGTAGCCGCACGAAGGCTGGGGTTATTTACTAGTGTAAAAAAAGGGGCTTGCCTCCCACCTTGGGTCCTGAGTACCTATCCCTTCCTTCTTCACACTGTAATTAGGTAACAGTTTGATAGCTAGGGAAAAAAAATAAGCAGCAGCCACACCCCGGGCTGGCTGCTGGCTTCACCCCAGGAAGTGGATGGGGTGGCCATCCTTTCCAGTGGTGTAGCTCTGCTGTATGGATGGGAGACCGAGGCCAGACAGTGCTTGGTAGGGAAGCCACAGTCTTACAGTCCGCCCAGCCCATCTTGCCTCCTTGATGCCTCTGGAGGCTTCTGTGTCTCCTCCAAAGGGGGCTGGTGGGCACTAAGCCAATGGAGCAGACTCCTGGCTGTTAAGGGCTAAGCCCCACTTGGTGCCTCCTGGGGCGCCCTCCACTACCCTTTGCTCCATAACAGGGCCTTGCTAATTAAGTTGTCACTTGACAAAAATAATTGGGATTTGAGTTACCATTCTGGCTTTGCCCAGCTTCAGCTACTTGTACAACTGATAATGAAATAAATCATATTAATCCTAAAAAAAAAAAAGCCAGCTCTGTAAGCCCTGAATAACGAGAACATCATTTGATGACAGAAAGTAAGAGTCAGGTGAACATACTGACAAGGAGGACAAAGGTGGTGTGGTGATACTCAGCCCCTTGGTAGTACAGGAAGATTAGATCTCCCTTACTCCAGTGGCTGGCTAGCAGAGAGTACCAAAAAGCAATAGTGTCTTTTCTGCAATATTCCAATTCTTTTGTAACAGTACATTCCCATGTTTTCTTTTCTCCCTCTAAGGGAAGGAAAGGCCTGAATTTATAGTGTAAACTTTGAGGTACTTCAGTAGATTGCCCTGGCTGGTTTAGCTCAGTGGATTGAGCGTCGGCCTGCGAGCTAAGTGTCGCTGGTTCGATCTTCCAGTCAGGGTACATCAGAGAAGGAAAACCCTGACTCCAAAAAACCTCCGCTGCCTTGCGGCATACCTCTTCAGGGGAAAGGCTAAGGGAGTAAACCCCGACAGAAAATCCGGAGCCGGAGTCCCTAAGGCGGTTTGACGTTGTAGTCAACACCGGCAACTCCTGCGGCGCACCTGAACCCAAGCTGTATCGACTCCGTCTTTCCCTTGGACCCTTCAGCTGCGAAGAGAGGGGGGGTCTGCTGCATGGGCAACAGCAGACCCTCCATATCACCCTGCCCAGGCTCTGTAGCTTCAGCGTCATCGCAAGATGTCGATTCAACACGGGAGGAGACAGATACCATGTCACTCCCGAGTCGGACTGCACAGCCATTCTTGGCGGTGCAGATAGACTCTGAAGAAGCTACACCATCGTCTCTCGAGACGGACGGCTGCCGACGACGACGACGACGACGACGACGACTTCAGTAGAGTATACACTTCTTGAAGGAAAATATATTATGCATCTCTAATTCCTACGTTACCTGTTAAAGTGCCAGGCTGATATGATACTTTATAAAATCCCCCTGAACTCTTTCCCCCATCTAGTTACTATAGTATTTCTTCTGTACCTCAGTTACAGCATTTATGTTGCATTGTTAACACATTGCATACCGGGGAATTTAAATGCCTTTTAGAAATGATGAGAATTCTCGCCACCCATACGCAATGTGTTAACTTATTACTTTTGAACACCTAATAGATTGTAAGTCTTTCTAGAGTTCATTTTGATATCCGTAGCACCTGGCAAATAGTAGGCACTGAGTAAATTTGGAATACATTATGTGCAACCATGATCACATCAAGTGCTCAGAATTTGAAAGCAGTTCTGAAATCACCGTGTGTCCTTTTCCTCTTCTTTGGTCTCCTTAACCTTGATTTTACTATATTAGATTTTTTTGCTTGCCTGCTATGTACCTCCAGTACTATACACTGATCAGCTTCCTGGTATCTATGATCTTGTTCTCTCCTGTGCTAAGGATAGATTTGCTAACTCCCTACCTTAGGATATCCCACACCTGTACATTGCCTTTCATGAGCCCCTCACATATTAATCCTCCAATTGAGAAATCACAAAATACAGCAGTTCACCAGTGCCCTGACCTCTTTTCTCCTTAACAACAGTGGTAAGGGAGGAGGTTTTATGAAGCTTGGGAATCTGTCAAGATGTATGGGTGCTCTGTCCTGTGTAATCCCACTGGCAGCTCTATAGCTGGAGACATTGACCAGATGTGTCTTCAGCTCAATTTGATGGCAACTAGAAGCATGGATTTGAGGGGAGCCAAAGGGAGGAATCTCACAGGTTTCTGACTTGGATAATAAGTGTTTGGTGAAGAACTTCTAAATGTAATCGGGAATGCAGAGGGGTGGAGACCATGAGGAGGAAGACTGATGAGTTAAATTATGGCTATACTAGTATTAGGATGTCCTTAAATGCATCCAGATGAATATTCAATATATCTAGTAAGCAGCTGGATAAAACAATCTAAAAATTTGTAAAAAGGTCAAATTTAGGAGTTCTTAAACCATAGGAATGAGTGGGATTGCCTTGGATATAATGTAGCATTAAAAGTCAACTAACAGCAGAACCAATAATTTAAATAAAGAAAAAGAGAAAGCTATGAAGAGAAGAAAGAGAAGGAATTATCTAAGAGTAAGAAAACCCAGTAAAACTGCCCCCAACAAAAAACATGAGAAAAATTGAAAGAAGGCAAGATGTATCATAGCGTCAGATAATGCAGAGTAAGAGTTGGAAACTGCCCCTTTGATTTGATAATTGAGTAATGAGTAATATAATCTTATTGAGAACAATTTCATTGGAATGGCAGGAGGTGAAGCCTCATTGTGCTGTCTTGAGATCTAATACAGAGCTCCCCATCCTCAGGGCTGCGGACCTGTACTGGTCCAGGCCTGTTAGGAACCAGGCCACACAGCAGGAGGGGAGCATGAATGTAATGCACTTGAATCATCCCAAAACCATCACCTCCCAACCCCAGTCTGGAAAAACTGTCTGCCACGAAACTGGTCCCTGGTGCCAAAAAGGTTGGGGACTGCTGGTCTGATAGCAAGATGAGGAACTAGAAACAACATGTGTAGGAGATTCTCTTAAGTTTAGAGGAGGTGCCCTGGCTGGTGTGGCTTATTTGGTTGGCGCATACACCTAAAAGTTAGGCGTTCTGTTCCGAGTCAGGGCATGTACCTAGGTTGCAGGTTTGATCCCCATTTGGGGTGTGTACAGAATACAACAGACAGATGTTTCTCTTTTTCTCCCTCTTCCTCTTCCTCTCTAAAATCAATAAATATATCTTTAAATATTTTTTACTTTTATTTTTAAGAATATTTTATTGATTATGTTATTATAGTAGTTCCATTTTTTTTCCCTTTGCTCCCCTGTGCCCATTACCCCCCTTCCCTCCAGCAATCCCACCCCACTTAGTTCATGTCCATGGGTCGTGCATATAAGTTCTTTGGCTTCACCCTTTTCTATATTATTCTTAATTTCCCCCTGTCTATTTTGTACCAACCGATTATGCTTCTTAATCCCTACACCATTTCCCCATTTTCCCCCCTTCCCCCTCCTAGCTGATAACCCTCATTCTGTTCCTATTCCGGTTTGCTTAGTTGGATTTTGTTTTTATTTTTTAGAGTCTGTTGTTGATGGTTATGAGTTTGTTCTCATTTAAATGTTCATAATATGACCTTCTTTTTCCTAAGTTAGTCCCTTTGACATTTCATATAATAATGGCTTGGTGGTGATGAACTCCTTTAGCTTTACCTTGTCTGGGAAGCACTTTATCTGCCCTTCCATTCTAAATGATAGCTTTGCTGGGTAGAGTAATCTTGGTTTTAAGTCCTTGCTTTTCATCACCTTGAATACTCCTTGCCAGCCCCTTCTTGCCTGCAAAGTTTCTTTTGAGAAATCAGCTGATAGTCTTATAGGCTTTTTTTCTTGCTGCTTTTAAGAATCTCTCTTTATCTTTAACCTTTGGCATTTTAATTATGATGTGTATTGGTATGGTCCTGTTTGGGTCTAGCTTGTTTGGGACTATCTGTGCTTCCTGGACTTGTATGTCTGTTTCCTTCGCGAAATTTTGGAATTTTTCCTTCATTATTTTCTCACATAATCTTGCAATTTCTTACTCTTACTCTTCTCCTGGCACCCCTATGGTTCTGATGTTGGCACATTTAAAGTTGTCCCAGATGTTCCTAAGCCTCTCCTCATTTTTTTCAATTCTTGTTTCCTCATTCTATACTGGTTGACTGTTTTTTTTCTTCCTTATGTTGCAAGTCATTGATTTGAACCCGTTTTCTTCACTTCACCATTGGTTTTGTGTGGATTTTCCTTTGTTTAATTTAGCATAGCCTTCACTTCTTTCCTTATGCATTTGCCGTACTTAAGCATATCTGTCAAGTCTCTGAGCATCTTTACCACCAGTGTTTTGAACTCTGCATCTGTTAGGTTGGCTGTCTCCTCGTTTGTTAGGTTAGCTATCTCCTCATTGCTTAGTTCTCCCATCGGAACTTTGATCTGTTCCATCTTTGTGGTCATACTTCTCTGTCTCCTCAACTTAACAGGCTCCTGTGTTTGTTTGCCTCTGTGTCTTAGGTAGAGCTTTCACACCTGTTACGTTGTAAGGGGTGGAGCCTTAGGTATTTGTCATGCAGCTTGATTTTCTGGAACCTCTGGTTGTCTCTAGTTTTGAGGTAGTTGTGTTCCTTCTTAGCTGTGGTGGGAGACACACAGCATGTCTGTCTGGGCCTCCGTCTTGGCCGTAAGTAGAGGATCAATCTTAATTCATCTATAATATATATATATATATTTAAAACTTAATTCTTTACAGACTTTGTCATTAATTACGAATTTTCTCTTTCCTCCCCCTCACAACTAATCATGCTGCATCAGCATGCTCTGAGACCATTGTTTTTCTTTTGAATTGAATAGTAGTCCAGTCAAGTTGTGAATGAATTCAAAGCCTTAGCCTGCGTGAACCCAATGTTTCCTCTTGGTTCTGGGTGTTCTCTGTTGGTTCTGGATGTGGAATCCAATGAACAAAGTGATCTAACAAGCCAAATAGCTAGGAATTCATCATCCCTGGGTATTTATTGTACTGTCCTTACACAGTAGCTTTTATTTTCCACATTTTACTACTAGTACTGTTTGGGGGACCTTGACAAGATTTTCTGTGTATCAGGCCTGCAATAAGCTTGGGAGAAATATTTTCAGACCAGAACAAAAAAAAGCTGTTTGCTGACCCAGGTCTCTGACTTTGCCTTCACCTTCATGTAGTCCTAACTCATTTCCTACCAACGAAGTCTGTATACAGGTAGAAATCCATGCTTCCATGTTATTAGGAGCACTACCTGATTATCTTCTTTTATACCCTAACTTTATTGCTACTATAGCCAGTACTTGGAAGAAAAACTACATACCTTATAGGAGCATATATGGATCACAGGCTAACCATTGGGTTTTAGCCTCTTAACTCTAACCGTCAGCTCCCCCATTTTCTTTGAACACTTCTTCCTAAAGTCATTCTAGATGCTGGTACTTCATTAGGAACCCCCTTAGGAATCCCTAGCCTATTATTCCCACCATCCTTGCTGGACATTATCCTAATAAGCTTTCTTAGTCTCTCTAGAACTGAGAAAACACAAAATTTATTCAGCTTACTTTTCCTGGAGCCTGGGGGAAGCAAGGCTACAGCTATCTCAACAGTCCAAGAAAATACCATGTAACTCCAAAACTCAATTTTGGTTACACTGAAAACCCTGTTAAAAGTAATTGTGATCCACCTCTTCTAGTGGCCCATTTATGCGGCTAAAGTGTCAGATTCCACCCATCAGTCTGGCCCTCAGATTTTTGCCCTTTTAAACATGTCTTTTACATATGTTAAATGAAACATGTCCAAAATGGCTGTAAGTAACTTCCTCAACTTGCTTCTCTTTTTAGTTAATACCGCCATGTCCTCAGTTGCTCAGATAGAAACCTGGGAATCATATTTGACTTCTCCCTGTCTAACCCTCACCAATATCCATTCACTCTGGCTCTTAAATGCCTCAAACACGTATTCACAATCTTACATCCACTCTGCTCCAGGCAACCTTCATCTTTCACTCAGATTATTGTGACAAACTCCTAACTAGTCTTATTACCTCCATCCTACTTCTCTTTTATTCTTCAGAAATATTTTTCAGAAATGCAAACTGACCATTTTTTCCTATGTTAAAAGTAAGTAATTTTACCATTGTCCTTAAAAGGAAACCCGAACTCTTATGTGTCTTTTAAGATCTCTCATAACCTAACTAATCTTTGTGCCACTTTTTCACTTAACATTCTCTGCCTCAGCCATACCACTCTTTCAGTTTTTCTATTGTATTCATCCTCACCTTCAAATTTATGTATTTGTAATGCTTTGACTTTGAAATTAATCTTCTATATTTTGACCAGGTAACTCTTTCTCTTTTATTCTCTATAATGCAGTCTCAATAGTACTTCTTAAGAGAAAATTTTCCTGAACCCTTCAACTAAATTAGTTTTCCTTGCTGTGTACTTCTCTAGTACCTTTATTTTTTATGATAGTACTTAGTACATTTTAATTTTAATTGCTTGTTAAATACCTAGACTTTAAGCTCTGTGGAAGGAGTAACCCTGCTATCTTGTGTGCCAATGTGAACTATTCAAAGATGGAATGAACTTCCTCAGGAGTTTATGTTTCCCATCACTAGTAGTGTTCATGTGTAGGTTGACTAGCCCCAAGTTGGGGCTGAAATAGAGAACCATTGGAAAGCCTTTAAGTCCTTTCCAGTCAGGGGATTCCTTTTTTCCAAGTAGTCAAACACACAAATACAGCTGTTTTAAGAGTCTATAAGTCATTGTACAAGAATTACTCCTAATTGACAATATTGAATATTCAATGACTAATGACATATGGAGTACCTATGAGATATTTCTAATTTAGAGCATTGTATCTGGAGTTTTTGAAATTAATGTTATATTTTGTATCTTTTATAGGTGAAATGAATCAGAAGTACAAGGAGCTAAAAAAAAGGGAGGAAAATATGGACAGTAAGTGTTAATATTATAGATATGAAAATACTGTATTTTCAGGTAGCTGTTCATTTAAATCAGAGATCTCACTTGGGGCAGATATAATGGCTAATAAATGCAGAAGTGCCTTGAAGGATTACTAAACATCTAGCATAGTAAGGGGATAGGTAAAGAATTCTGAAAAGGTTTGTACATGTGTATGTGTGTGTATGAGAGTATGTTAGGAATAGATTCTAAATCTAGTACTCATAGTCTGCATAGGGAATCTACAGACCTCTTACTGATTGAATGTTGAATATTCTCTTTTATATGTTTCACTATATTCACCTTTAATATCTTTCGCCTGTTTTGTAGCTTTCACAATATTTATTTAATTATTTATTGTTACCTGGTTCTATCACTAACTAAAATTCAGTAGCTTTTAGATGTAGCTTCTCTAAGTCTGCTATCAATAGTTACCTTCAAAGAACCATGCTATACAGCAATAATTGCCAACTCTGATTTAACAATATGTATCCAAATTTTAGATCCTATATTAACAGAATTTATTTTCCTGATCTCCTTTTTATCAACTGTTACTTCTAGGTCTATATAAATGTTTAGTTTACTTGTATCATGTAAAGTCATAACAATTAATCTTAAAGGTTTGAAAGTATGCAGAAATGTTCTTATTGAGTAATTACCTTTGGTTTAATAAAATACTAAACATTGATAGTTTAATATTTGCTTTTCAAAAGTGTATTCTTAAGACCTACAAATCAGAGTTTATATAGTATTAAATATGTCAGTAGTAGTTTCTTGTCATATTTCTCAATTGGCAGCTTTTATTGAGACTTTTGAGGAAACTAAGAATCAGGAACTGGAACGGAAGTCACAGATAGAAGCCAACATTGTTGTGCTTTTGGAGCACAGTAGTCGGGTAAGTATTATGTACCTGTCCTGATATTCTCATTAATTTTTACTGTTATTACCTTTTCTAATAAAACTAAAAATATATAGTTGTGTGCTATTACATTTGCTCATTTAAACTGTTTCCTTTAGCCCTGACCAGTGTGGCTTAATTGTTTGGGCAGCATCTGGCAAAGTCAAAGGTTGCTGCTTTGATTCCCAGTCAAGGCACTGGCCTATGTTGTGGGTTTCTCTCTCTTCCTCTCTTTCTCCCTCCTTTTCCCTCTCCCTATAAATAAATAAATAAATAAAATCTTGTAAATGCTAAGTAAATAAATAATGTTTCCTCCCAATTCTCTTCTTGTTATTTTATTTCCTTAAGCTATTAATTTTTGTCTTTCTAGCAAAATTCAGCTAATTAATTGGATGATGGGGAAAAGGATGACATGTCAATATTATATATGTATATAATACCAATATTCAGCAGTAAGTGAGGGAATAATTCAGCAATTATTAAGATTCTCTTCCATTGTTAATCTATCTGAACTTTTAGAAGGGCATTAGCACAGATAAACTGTGAAATTATATTGAAAATTGTTAATATATATTTTAATATACTTTTGCACTGTAATTTGTATAAATAGAAGGAATTCTGTTCTTGTAAGGATCTACAAGAGAATGAGATATCTAATTAGTATCTTTGATTCAGCAAACATGCTAATTGAGCAGCCACTAGTGTGTGGTACCATGGCAAGAAAAATGCATGATTTCTTTTCAATATTCTTAGTGTTATAAGACTCAAATCAGTCCTTAAAATGGTGTTGTTGAATTATTTTTGTGCAATTAAATAAAGCAAATGTAAAAAAAAAAATTGAATTTGAATTTAGTCTGTCCTTACTGAGAAAACCTGATTTGAATCTCACTGTATTCTTTTATAAAATATATATAATAAATGATATATTTAAAAACCCAGTTAAAACAGTCAATCCTTTAGCAGTGTTTTCTAAGAGGTTTATTGGAGAGTTAAATTGGTGGAATTTTTTCATTTTATTTCTCTGCAAATACAGAATATAAGTCGTATGAAACAGATATCCTCTATCACCAGTCAAGAGCTGAAGATAATGCAGGATGATCTCAATTTTAAATCTACTGAAATGCAGAAATCACAAAGTACAGCTAGGAATTTGACTTCAGGTGAGAAAATGATCTAGATTTTAAAAACTTTTTTGTCTGTAACAAAATGGAACTTTCAAAATCTACTAATGTTATTCTCTTTGATTCTTTTTGAAAGACTGAGGATATAATTTATAAATGCCTATTGCTCCAATCATTTATAGTCTCAGAATTTCGTCAGACTTTTCACATCAACTATTTCATTGGATAGTCTTCCTTTATGCCTAGGCTATAACTTGGGTATTTCCAGATTAAAAAAAAAAAAAAATTCCAGTCTCTTTTCTCAGGGAACTTACAACTTGGGGGAATGACAAGTGAACAATTAAAATATAATGAAATAGTGCTATGATAGAAGCAAGGGAGCAATGGGAGTACATACATAGGGCTCATATTTATCTTAGTCTGAGTAGTTAGCAGAGGTATCCTAGAGGAGGTATTGTTTTAGTTATAATTGCTTTCACCCATGTTGACTAACATGAGAACAGAGCAACACTGTCTAACCAAAATGAACTGCTGCCACATATATAATGTTAAACTTCCCAGTAGCCATGTTAAAAATCACAGCAGATGAGTTTTAATAATATATTTTACTTAACCCACTGTCTTCAAAATATGATCATTTTAACATGTAATCAATATGAAAATGATCAATGATATTTTATAATCATAGCTCATCTAACTTTGGGCTAGACACAGTCAAATGCTCAAAAGCCATATGTGTCTAGTGGCTGTCATTTGGATAGTACAGGCAGAGATTAGAAACTGATATACAAAATGGACCTCAAACTCATGTAAGAATTTGTATGGAATCTTTAATTTTTGAACTAGTGGATTCTAACTATGGGTGTTCTTTATGTTAACACATGTGGTGACATTGAATTAGCTATGTTTTTATTTGTCTACTTGGAATTACTCTGGCACTTAATGTACTCATGGGGAATGAAACTTAATATTTACTCACTTAAAAATGTTGAAAGATTCTTGAACTATAATGATGGATCCATAACGTCCATTTATCTGGAATCTCAAAATCAGAAAAGCTCTTGGTAGCAATACCTAATGTGACCTGAACTGACATGAATCTATTTGTAGTCTTTAATGATCCTACCTAGTGTGACCATTCATACTTTTTACTGCAGCAGTGTTCATGTACTTGATCACAGGATGCTGATTCAGACCCTACTGTGGGAGTTATATAATAATCAGTACGTGTACTGTATTACTTTTCTAAAATCAGAAGAATTCTGCATTCTAAGCCACAAACTCCCTAGGAGATTTATTTAAGGGGTTATGGACCTATAAACACACACTGAATGCTATTAATATGCAGTTGAATTTAGATTCATGATATAAGTGGGCAATTGTTATTATTCTACACATTAAAGTATATTTTATCTACCCAGATATATTTAGAGTCTGTTTACCATAGTTTTGTTTGTATACCTGAATTATATGCAAAACAAGTAGAGGAGGTAATTCTAATTTTGATTACTACCTACTATTGATTTGATGATGAGTGTTTTTTAATTTTTATATTTTTATTGTCCTATTACAGTTGTCCCAATTTTCCCCCATTTTCTCCCCTACCCTAACCACCCCCAGCTCCCGTAGTCAATCCCCACCCTGTCATCCATGTTCATGGGTCATTTATACCTGTTCCTTGACTACACCCATCTTTCCCCCTTCTCCCCTTACCCCTTTCCCTCTGCTCACTGTCAGTCTGTTGCTTGTTCCCATGCCTCTGGTTTTATTTTGCTTGCTTGTTTCTTTAGGTGAGATCATATGGAATTTGTCTTCCACTGCCTGGCTTATTTCACTTAGCATAATCTCCAGTTTCATCTATGCTGTTGCAAAAGTTAGGAGTTCCTTCTTTCTTTCAGCTGCACAGTATTCCATTGTGTAAATGTACCACAGTTTTTGATCCACTCATTTACTGATGGGCAGTTAGGCTGTTTCTAGCAGTTGGCTATTGTAAATAAGGCTGCTATGAACATATGGATGTATAAGTTCCTTTGAATTGGTGATTCTGGATTCTTGTTGTTTTCTAGTTCTTTTAACCCTCTGAGTGCCATGCATAATTCAAAATTTGGATCAACATGAGAAAAAATTATATCAATATATAACCTGAGGTACAAAAAAAGAGAACAAAATATAACATACAAATTATTCCATTGTTATTTATATTTATAGCCATCGAAAAAAGAGTCTCTGGGAGTGATGCTGGCACATTTGGGGAAATTTGTCAGTGTCATTCATAGCAACGTTGGCACTCAAAGGGTTAAGTATAAAGTTAGATTGTTCATTTGAAATTTTTCTTGTTTCTTGAGGTAGTCCTGTAATGCTATGAATTTCCCTCTTAGGACTGCTTTTGCTGTGTCCACAGATTTTGGGTTGTGTTCTCATTTTTATTCATTTCAAGGTATCTTCTGATTTCTTCCTTGATCACATTGTTAACCTGTTCATTGTTCAGTAGCATATTATTTAACCTCCATGTCTTTGTGTGTTTTTCAGTTTTTTTCTTGTGATTGATTTCTAGTTTCATACTATTATGGTCAGAGGAGATGCTTGATATGATTTTAATCTTAAGTTTATTGAGAATTATTTTGTGTCCTAACATGTGGTATCCTAATAAATATTCTATGTGCACTTGAAAAGAATGTATATTCTGCTGCTCTGAGGTAAAATGCTCTGAAATTATCAATTAGATCCATCTTATCCAGTGTGTTGTTTAAGGCCACTGTTTCCTTGTTGACTTGTGTCTGAAAGATCTTTCCATGGATGTCAATGTGGTGTTAAAAGTTCGTACTGTGACTTCATTACTGTTGATCTCTTTCTTTATATTCATCAAGATTTACTTTACATATTTAGGTGATCCTTTGTTAGGTGCATAAATGTTTACAGAGGTTATATTCTTTTGTTGAAGTTATCATTATGTGTGTCCTTCTTTGTCTCTTATTATAGCCTTTGTTTTAAAGTCCATTTTTGTCAGATATACGTATGTCTACCCCAGTTTTATTTTTCATTTTCATTTGCATGAAATATCTTTTTCCATCCCTTTACTTTTAGTTTGTGTGTAATTTTTGATCGGAGGTGGATCTCTTATAGACAGCATATATATGGGCCTTGTTTTTTTATCCCTTCTGCTACCCTGTGTCTTTTGATTGGAGCATTTACCACTTAATATTTAACATGGCTATTGATAGGTATGTATTTATTGCCATTTTATTCATTATAACTATGTATCCTTTTTTCTTTTTTCTTTAAAGAAGTACCTTTAGCATTTCTTGAAGACTGGTTGAGTGGTAATGAACTCATTTAACTATTTTTTTTCCTGAGAATCTCTTTATTCTTTTATTTTAAAACATAGCCTTGCTAGGTACAGTAATCTTGATTGTAGTTCACTGCTTTTCATCACTTTGAATATTTTGTGCCAATCCATTCTGGCCTAAGTGTTTCTGTTATGAAATCACCTGACAGTCTTATGGGAGCTTCCCATAAGAAAGGTAATTGTCTTTCTCAAGCTGCTTTTAAGTTTCTCTCTTGGTCTTTAACCACTGCCATTTTAATTATAACGTGTCTTGGCATGGGCCTCTTTTCGTTCCTCTTGTTTGGGACTCTGAGCTATCTGGACTTGTGTGTCTTTTTCCTTTACCAGGTTAAGGAACTTTTTAGCCATTATTTCTTCAAATAGGTTCTCAATCCCTTGCTCTCTTCCCTTTCTGGTACTTTAAGCTGTTGACATTGTTACACTTCATTTTAATCCAAAGGCCCCATAAACTATCCCCATTTAAATTTTTTTTTTCTTTTTGCTGCTCTGATTGGATGTTTTCTTCCATTTTGTCTTCCAAATCACTAATTCGGTCCTCTGCTTTTTCCAACCTACTGTTAATTTTTTTTCTAGATAATCTTCATTTCATGCACTGTGCTCTTCTTTTCTGAATTATTCTTTCTTATGTTTTCTGTATCCTTTTTCATGCTCTTATAGTTTTCACTAAGTTCCTTGTAGTTCTCACTTAGTTCCTTGAGGATTCTTATAACAATTTTTTTGAATTCTGTATCTGGTTAGTTGCTTGCCTCCATTTCATTTAGCTCTATTTCTATAGATTTCTCCTGTTCTTTCATTTGGGGCATATTTTTTGTCTCCCCATTTTGGCTGCCTCTTTGAGTTTATTTCTGTATATTAGGTAGATAAAGTATGTCTCCTAGCCTTGGTATGGTGGCCTTCTGTAGTAGGTGTTCTTTGGTAGCCAGTTGTGCGTCTCCTTGATCACCTGAGCTGGGTGGTCCAGGAATGTCCCTTGGGGGAAGGGGTAGTAATTGAGTCTTGACTGCTGTTGGTTCATTTGTGCATGGGTTCAACTCTCAGGCTGGCTGACTGTGACGGTCGACCTTAAGCACAATGTTTAAGCTGTTGTGTATACAGCTGACCACATCAGCAGAATTTGTTTCTGCAGGGTCTGGTGCCAGCCAAGATCTCTTTTTGGACATGCTGCTTGCGAAGTTAACGAAATCCTGTTCTGATTTTGCTTAAAGCTGTTCACTTGGTGTGTTGTTTCTGGGGCCTCTTAAAAGGGACTCTGGTACAGGTTAATGTCAGATACTGCTTGTGACTGGCCCTGGACAACCTGTTTCGACTACAAAGCTGTCCACAATGTATGGCTGCCTTTGCTGTGCCTGGGTGTTTGTGGGAAATACCAAGCAGTGCACCAAAGATGGCTTTCACCAGTACCAAGTCCTGGGCCAGATCAGCAAAAGGCCCAAGGCACCCTGAGATTTGCCTCTGCCTGCTTCCCACCTGCTGGCTACCTTTTACACTCAATCACTGAAAGAACCTCTGGTGATAATGATGTAGGACATCACCAGGTAGGGGAGAGTGGTGTTCACCTGATTGATAAAGTTTATTCTCAGTGCCAGTGGTGGGTCTGAGGTCACTCAGCAAAAGTGTTAGGGTATACCAAGTCTAGGTGCTACCCACCAGGTATATGCAGACCTTTTCAGGAAATCTTCAGGGTGAGGCCAGCAGGGTTTATCTGACCCAAACAGACCAAGATTTGACTGTGTGAAAGGACAGCTCTGCACCATTTGGGCCTACAAGGGAAAAAGGGCCCCTGTCCTGGAGCCACACAACTCTGTCCTGATTCTGCTGGGAACCTGACTTCAGAAGGGCAGGGCCTCTGGGCATCAGGAGGATTGGGCTAGTGTATCTTCCATGAGGGGAAGCGCAGGTCAGGCTTAAGGGAAAGAGGGGGGAGTGGCCTCCACCCAGAGCAGCACAGCCCAGTCTGCCTGGACCTCTATCCCCAAGCCAGGCAGCTCACTCAGCAGCGTGTGAGCTCTGCAGGGTAGGGCAACGGGAGTCCAAAGGGTGGGGCTGTTGCATTCCCCCAGGCTGATGCCTTAAGGAGGGAAGTGCTCCATCCAAGAAAGATGGTATCTGTAGTTTATGAGAACAACTCAGCAGAGGGGCCCTGGTGGCTTTCCCTTTAGTTCTCTCCCCAGAACCACAAACTCCAATTTTACCTCACAGGACTCTAGTTGACATCGCCCTCCCTCTACCGCAGCCCTGAGTGAGTGGCTGTGAATGAGATGTTTGTGCATTGGCCCTTTAAGAAGGCACCTGTGTCTCTAGCAGACTTCTGTCTCTCCCTGGCAGACAGAATCCCCACTGATTTTCACAGCCAGATGTTATATGTGAGCCTCTTCCTAGCTCTGGTGTCTGGGCTAGGGAGCCTGGTATGAGGTTGAGACCCCACACTCCCCAGGGGGAAGCTTTTCACCTGAGATAGCCATCTCAGCTGCTGCCCATGGGAGTGGGGCCAGCCCTAGTCACATCTCCACCCTTCCTACCAATCTCAGTATGGCTTCTTCTGTAAGTCCTTGGTTATAAAACTTTTGTTCAGCTAGTCTTTGGTTGGGTACTCAAGTTGATTGTTCTTTAATTTATCTATCATTGTTCTATCATTCACATATGATCCTGGGAGGAAGGGAGTGTCACTTCTACTTACTCTGCCGCCATCTGTGTGTCCTCTGTGGTGAGGTGTCTGTCCAGCACTTATGCCCATTTTTTCAGTTGGGTTGTTTATCTTATTGTTATGGTTAAGAAGTTTTATACCAGTTCTTTATCAGATCTGTATTTTGAAAACATTTTCTTCAAGTCTGTGGCTTATGTTAAATTTGGTTAGGAGATTGACATCCACAAAAATGTCCTCCTCCCCCCTCTCTTCTACTCTTCTTATCAGAACTTCTCTCTTCCTCCAGGTAGAGCCTGGTGTATCCCCATGTCCTCTGCATGAAGGGTCCCATTTCTGGGCAGACAAGAGAAATGTCACTGACTGTGGCCTCACCTGGCATCCTCAGACCAAATGCACTCACCTGACCTGACTTTGAAGGAGATGAGGGCTCCTCCCTCATCCCCACTGAGCAGAGCCCCCCTCACAGAAAGTGAATGTGCTGAGAATGTGGGCTGGGGCCAGGGGCAGGGGTCACTCCTAGGGGATCCTGAGGTGTGATTTGGGTGCTGTGGCCTGCCCTAAAGCCTCGATCCTGATGCTCTGACCTTCTGGCACCCTCTATGAGGCCCCTTGTAAGGTGAACAAGCTCATGTGGGTCCTGCTGTTGCAACTGAGAACTTCACCTGGATAGAGCATGTTCACCACAGTGGTCCTTGTGACCAGCTGAGCTTCCCTAGACCTGCTTGCTGACTGAGAGGAAGGGTCTCTGCACTTAGAGGGACAGGGAGCAGGCCAGAATATGCAGGCCCACACCCTCCTTTTTCCTGAATGGCGGGGCCAGGCTGCTCAGCTTAGCTGAGTTGTTGAGCAGAGCAGGGTTTTGTGGGCTAGAGGTTGGAGGTGGGAGGACATGGGGTGTGGCAGAGGCAGGATGGATGGGACCTTCCAGCTGGGCGTGTCATTCCCAGATACCTTCAGCTTCTCCACTTTCAGCCCCTCCTGTCTCCCTCCCCCAGGTCTCAGCACCCTGCACCCCTGCTTTCTCAAACAAGACTCAAAGTGGACAAGGTGACAGCAGATATAAAGAACTGCCCCCAACAACCTTTAAATCGTTCTTTACATTAGACTTAAAATCTCCACTTCTGGAGACCTGTCCTAAATAAACATTTATGGATGCAGATGTTCCCTTCAGTACGATGATGGGATTGAAAAATCAGAAGTGGCTCCACAGCAGGGGCTTCGGAAATTCTGATGTAGGACACAGAAAATGCTAAGGAGGAAGAGGACTGGCTAGTAGGGCCATTCCCCCAGGGAAATGAGGTTCTGGAAAGGCACATGTCTAGGAATCCTCTACACCCAACACCCACAGGTGTACACACACACATACATGAACACACAAAGGTATACACATGTGCACATGCCAACACTACCTGCACACAGGGAAAGGACTCACACAATGAGTACCCCATTCTATACTTGATTCTGAATTGCTTTTGAGTGCACTATTGTACTATAATAAACCTTCATTATTTTGTCATAAATGCTTTAAAAGTAAAAACTAAATAATGTGCTTTTGTCCATATGAATAATAAATGGATAACATTAAACACATGACTTTAATGTTTCTAGAACTGTCAAAGTCATACATGCATTGTAAAAAATTTAGACATCACCTCAAGGAGAAGATGAGATTTGCAAATCCCACCCCAGGGGTGACCATTATGAGTGGCTTCATGGGTACCTTTCAGGTTCTACTTTTCTCATTCTGTTTTTGTACCTCTGTCACATGCAGGCTCATTCTCACATATGTGTATATGCATATTGAAATTACACATATGTGGTCTCACAGGTAAGACCCTGGATGTACTCAGTTGTATGTGTCTCATGTAAGAGGACCCCTGAGGTCTTTATTGGCTGGCACATAGAGACCCCTGCACCCACATTAGCAGCTGCTCAACATCCCTCCTCCATGTGGACCAGGATGTGTGGATCCCATCCCCTCTCCATGGACATTAGTGTTTTTCCCAATTCCCAAGTATTTCATCAGTGCTCTGATGGGTAGTCTCAAAAATACATCTTTGAAAAATTGTGCAAGAATTGCTATGGGGTAACCTCCCAGCCTGAGACCTGTAGGGGAAGGTGAGCACCCGTGGGCCTCTGACAGGTCCTGCACACTGTTCTCCCAGAGGAGGGGCCTTACCACCCCCCTCCAGGAGATCTGCTGGTGCCTCTTCTCCCTCACTTTGTCCCCAGGGCTGGCATTCAGCAGACCAGAAGCCTGCCTGTCTGATAGTGACAGTGCTCTGTCCCCAGTGTTTACAGTGGTTGTGTCCGCATCGGGGAGGTGGGGCATCTCTGACATGCAAAGGCGTGTGCACTGCCTCGCGCTAGAAGTACATGTGTTTGCCCTCTGTCACTGTAGAAAACACCACCTTTCGAGCATTTTCTAAACCACATGGATGTTTAACTTTTCTCTGGCCTTGGGATGTGAGGAATGCTTTCCAGCTTGTGGTTTGTCTTTTCAGATTTCTGCATTTTTCTCATTTTTGTATTGGACATAGGAAGAGCCAGATTGACTGGCTTCTGGCCTGAGGTCACAGTTAGTACAGTGGTCTCTACCCTGAGCTGATACTTACTAAAAGGGCTTCTCTTTTTAAATCTGGTCTCTAATGCATCTGGGATTTCCCTTTCAATAACAACAATGGGTTTCAAATAAAAACAAATAAATAAATGTGAACAGACACAAAAAAGACAACTATTGTAAGAGTCCATTTATAGAAAACACCCAGAATAGGCTTGAATTCTGCAACCATAGTGACTGGCAGCCAGTTGGGAGGTCTCAAGACCTGTCGAGCCCTAGTTGCTGCTACTTTTGCCTACTGGACCTCTGTTCCCTGGTAGGCCCAGGCCGTGCCCCTGTGTCTGCACAGACCTCCATCCAGAGGAAATGCAGTTCACCTCCAGAACTGAGGATGAACCTCAAGCAAAGGGTGCCACACATACTCGATCTTCACCTAGCCAGCCTTGACCTGGCGTGCGAACATGGCCGGCCCACCAGGCTTCTGACCCTTCCTTCGCCTGTTCTTGTTCAGGACAGGCCCTCCCCATGTAAATCCCCTTCCATGCACAGATTGGGACAGGGCATAGAGCTGCTTGGGTGGGATCAGAGTGGTGGCCCAGTCCCAACAAAAGCACCTGAGCTTCCCTGTGTTACCTCTGGGTCCCACTGTGAAAAGGGCCTCAGGTATCAGGGCTGAGTCTGGAGGACCCGTCTGTGGCAGTATTCGAACATACCAGCAGGGCTGCCTTTTGTTTGCTGGGAGTTTTGATCACTGGTTTGATTTCATTAGTTGTAAACAGTCTATCCAGATTTTCTGATTCTTCCTGATTCAGTTTTGGAATATTGTATGTTTCTAGGAATTTATCAATTCCTTCCAGTTTGTGCAACTTGTTGAAATATATTTGATGATAATAGTTTCTTAAAATCCTTTGTATTTCTCTGGTGTCAGCTGTTATTTCTCTTTAATTTCTGATTTGATTTATTTAGTAGACCACCTTCTTATATTATGCACGAGAATAAACCCAAAATGTATTAAAGGCTTAAATATAAGACTCAAAGCCATAAAAATTCTGGAAGATACCATAGGCAGTAAAATCTTGGACATTTTTTATAGCAATATTTTTCTAATATATCACCTTGGACAAGGGAAACAAAAGGAAACAAACAAATGGGTTTACATTAAACTAAAAAATTTTGCACAGTAAACCATCAACAAAGTGAAAAGACAACCCACCAAATGGAAGAACATGTTCACCAATGATACATATGGTAAGGGGTTAATATCCAAAATTTATAAAGAACTTATAAAACTCAACACATACATAAACAAAAAACAATACAATGAAGAAAATGGGGTAAGGAACCGAATAGACACTTCTCCAAAGAGGACATGTATATGGCCAATAGACATTTGAAAGGTTGGCAAATATCACTAATTATCAGAGAAATGCAAATTAAAACCCCAATGAGCTATCACCTCACACCTGTCAAAATGGCTTTCAATAAATCAACAAACAACATGTGTTGTTGAAGATGAAGAGATAAGTGAGCCCTCATGCTCTGTTGGTGGGAATTTAGATTGATGCAAGCACTGTGGAAAACTGTGGATTTTCCTCAAAAAATTAAAAATGAAACTGCCTGATGACCCAGCAATTCCACTTCTGGGAACATATCTGAAAAAAACACCAAAACACTGATTGGAAAGAATATAAGCACCCCTTTGTTCAATTTGCAATATTATTGGCCAATAGCCAAGATTTGGAAGCAACCCAAGTCCCCATCAGTAGATGAGTGGATAAAATGCTGTGAAACATTTACACATTAGAATACTCCTCAGCCATAACAAAGGAAATCTTTACCTTTTGTGACAGCATATATGGACCTGGAGAGTATTATGCTAAGTGAAATTAGCCAATCAGAGAAAAAGAAATACCATATGATTTCACTTACATGTGGAATCTAATGAACAAAATAAACAAACAAAATAGAAACAGACTCATAGATACAGAAAACAGACCGACAGCTGTTGGAGGGGAGGGAATTGGAGGACTGGGTGGAAAAGGTGAAAGGATTAAGCAAAAAACAAAAACAAAAAAAGCACAAAAACACAACTCATAGATAGAAACAGTACAGTGATTACCAGAAGGAAAGAGTGGTTGGGGGGAGATAGAAGAGGTTGAAGGTTGAAGGATAAATGGTGACAGAAAAAGACTTGACTTTGGTGGTGAACACACAATACAGATGATGTAATATAAAATTGTACACCTAAAACATACAATTTTATTAATCAGTGTCACTCCAATAAGTTCAATAAAAGTTAAAATGTTCAAGAAAAACTGCTATAGTGCATGAGTAAAGGGGCAAGGAATCTGTCAGCAATAGTTTTTATTTATATTTTTGGAAAGGAAACTCCAGGGAATAAACAGATGCACTGATGGCAGAATATTTGAGAAACATTTCCCCAGGTCAAAGTGGTTTCTTCTGAGATTTTGCTACTGTGTACACACTGCTTGGTAAACTTTGCAGCTTCAGAGCCTATCAGAAGGAACTGGTCTGCATCCTCTTCCTGTCTCTTCCCTGGGAGAAGCTTTTAGCTTTTCATCAGGACCTGCTGTGAAAGGAAGATAAACTTTACCCTATACCAACCAACCATTTTCTCCCTTTCGCTAATAAAAAGCAGTTTGTATAGCTTCTAAATGTATTTCCCTAATCTATCTTCAAATTAAACTTGTAGTTAGATTTCTGTAACTTTTCACTGAATAGTCAAAATATACAAACTATATACATTACTTATTTAGAGCATTGATACTATAAGCCTAAGTTGACTTGTTTAGCACTTTAATTCTCATCTTAACTATTTTCTTTTTACATTTTAAAAGGTTTTAGTTATTTATTTTTAGAGAGGGAAGGGAGGGAGAAAAAGATTGATATGGAAGAGAAACATTGATCAGTTGCCTCTTGCAGTCCCCCAACCAGGCACCTGGCCCACACCAGGCATGTGCCCTGACTGGAAATCAAACCAACAGCCTTCGGTTGGCAGGCCAGTGCTCAACACACTGACCCACACCAGCCAGGGCTCTTTTCTAAATTTTTAAAAAATTTTATTAAATTTATTGATACAGATCTTGTATCATAGAAAAGTACACTGGAAACCTATATGATCCTATTAAGCAATGTCACCCCAACTATTTTCAACCTTAGAGATGTGAAACCAACTAAACAAAGCCCTCTCAACAACATTTAAGTCCATGTAAATATGTTTTTTAATAACATATGTCAATATGGTTGAGTCTTAAGACTCAAAGGGACAAAAAATGTTTGTTTAGTTACACCAACTTAAAAAAATTTGGTTGCTAACAGCCTTCTTTCTTAAGTCAATGTCTTTTTTTTAATTATTTATTTGTTTTTATTTACTTGTTTATTTTTAGAGAGAGGGGAAAGGAGAAAGAGAGGGAGAGAAACATCACTGTGTGGTTGCCTCTCACTTGCGCTCTTAACTGGGGACCTGACGGGCAAACTAGTCATGTGCCCTGACTGGGAATCCAAAGTCAATGTCTTTTGAAGCATTTTTTTTACTATTTTATATTTTATACTCTGTATAATAATTATTATATTTGCAAGTAGACTCACCCAATTCTTGAACATGAGATTTTTATTACAATGTCACCTTCCTGGTATATTTTAATCAATAATCTTACTGCTTCATTAGAGATGAGAGGAAGGTTTTATAACAGCTTAGTATTTGATGTTTCTATTAGAGAACCTGTATAGATAATAAAACTTAATTGCAAATAAATTTTGCTAAATCTTATATGAAGAAACCAACTAATTTACTCATTGCCTGCCCACATATTAGGGAGACATAGAAAGAGACTGAGTGCCAAAATCTTTGTATAAGCATACCTTGTTGTATTGTATTTTGCATTATTGCACTTCACATATACTGTGTTTTTATCAACATCTAGGCAAGATCCTCCACCCAGCACAAAGATTGTAACTCACTAACGGCACAGATGATGGTTAGCTTTTTTTAGTAATAAAATATTTATAATTCAGGCATGTATGTTTTTAGACATAATGCTACTATACACTTAATAGACTACAGTATCACATGAACGTAAATTTCCTATGTCCTAGGAAACAAAAAAATTGTGACTCACTTTATTACAGTGGTCTGGAACCAAACCTGTGATATTTCTAAGGTAAACTTGTATAAACTCTACCCAAATTCTGATCTGACTACTGAACAATGTATGCATTGGGTAGACTTTAGGGGACCTAGGAAGAAACAGCAGCTAGAAGTTGAAAGACCTGAGTACAGTGGTTCCAGGTGGTACCCACTCCAAAAGAGAAAAGTTTAGTGTTTTAGTTCAGTGAAGCTTATTGCTCATTTATAACACAAATAATTCTTGAAAAGAGCAGCAGAGTCTCTGTAACTGCGGTCCCCAACCTTTTTGGCACTAGGGACTGGTTTTATGAAAGACAATTTTTCCATGGACCAGGGGTGGGGATGGTTTCAGGATGATTCGAACGTATTATAGTCAAGCTTATCTGCTGGCGTCCTGATTCCTGACAGGCCTGGACCAGTGCCAATCTGCAGTCTGGAAGTTGAGGACCCCTGGGGAGAATAACATTTACAATGCCCATTATATATCTCCTAGGGCAAGGGAAATAAAGGAAAAAATAAACAAATGAGACTACATCAAATTAAAAAGCTTCTGCATGGCTAAAGAAACCATCATCAAAATGAAAAGTGAACTGACTGTATGGGGGAACATATTCACCAAGGATACATGGCACAAGGGTTTGATCTTCAAAATATGCAAAGAACTCATCTGACTCAACACCAGGAAGACCATCCAATAAAAAAATGGGCAAAGGACCTGAACAAACACTTCTCCAAAGAGGACATACAGAGGGCCCATAGGCATATGAAAAGACGCTCAACATCAGGAGCCATCAGAAAGATGCAACCTAAAACCACAATGAGGTATCACCTCACACCAGTCAGAATGGCCATCATCAACAAATCAACAAACAACAAGTGCTGGCGAGGATGTGGAGAAATGGGAACCCTACTGCACTGTTGGTGGGAATGCAGACTGGTGCAGCCACTATGGAAAACAGTATGGAATTACCTCAAAAAACTAAAAATGGAACTGCCTTTTGACCTAGCAATCCTGCTGCTGGGAATATACCCTAAGAATCCCAAATCACCAATTCAAAAGAACTTGTGTGCCCCTATGTTCATAGCAGCACTATTTACAAGAGCCAAGTGCTGAAAACAGCCTAAGTGCCCATCTGTAGATGAGTGGATCAAATAACTGTGGTACATTTACACAATGGAGTACTATACAGCAGAGAGAAAGAAGGAACTCCTACCTTTTGCAACAACATGGATGGAACTGGAGAAAATTATGCTAAATGAAATAAGCCAGTTGGTTAAAGACAAATACCATAAAACCCTACCTATAAGAGGAATCTGATGAATAAAATAACAAGCAAAATAGAACCAAAGACATGGAAACATGGAGCAGACTGACAGCAGCCAGAAGGGAAGGGAAAGGGGGATAATGGTGGAAAGAAGGGGAAGGGACTGGTCAAAGAACATGTACAAATGACCCAGGGACATGGACAACAGTGTGGGGATTGACTGTGGGAACGGAGGATGGGCTGGGCAGAGGAGGGCAAAGGGGGAAAAATTAGGACAACTGTACTAGAGTAACAACAAAAAATTTAAAAAAATAAAATGCCCATTATACTATAAAAACTTACTAGACATGTGAAAAAATAGAAAAATGTGAGTCAAGGGAAACGCAGTCACTATACATTGAACCTAAGATAATCTAGATGTTGAAATTAAAAGAAAAGGACTTTAAAAGTTTATATATATATATATATATATATATATATATATATATATATAGATTTACAGACTTAAAGGAAAGTGAAAAATGAACAGAGAATCCCACAGAGAAATGGAAATTTAAAAAATAACCAAGTGAAAATTCTAAAATTGAAAATATAAGTAAAATGAAAAAAAAATCACTTAGTGACCATAATTGAAGATTAAATACAGCATAAAGAAAGAATTGGTGAAGTTGAAGATAAATCAATAGAAATTATCCCTTCTAAGGAATAAATAAAAATGAACAGAGCCTAAACGACCTGTGGGACAATTTCAAGCAATCTAACATACATGTAATAGGACTCTCAGGCAAAGTGGAAAGACAGAGAATGGGTGATAAAAGATAGTTGAAGAAATAGTGGCTAAACTTTCCCAAATTTGATGAAAAACTTAATATTCTAGATCTAAGAAGTTCATTGAACCCCAAACAGGATTAATATAAAAATCCCTCACCTAAGCACATATAGTCAAACTGCTGAAATGCAACAATAGAGAAAACAATGAAAGGAGCCAGAGAAATACATATGGGGAACAAATATTTCACTATAAGGTTAAATTTTATCATTAAAAATTAATTTTAATTTTGCATTTTACTCCAAAATATGCTATTTTAATATAAAAATATTTCACCCCTAAATCTGTACCTCATAAAAAGATGTTTGCTTGGCTCTGGCACTCTGAAATACCACTGTAATTTTTCTGAGGACATTCATATTCCTACATACATGTATATATATATAAGTATACATATAGATAAGTATATATATATGTATAATCCTCACCTAAGGACGTATTTTCATTGCTTTTAGAGAGAGAGGAAGGGAGAGAGAGAGAAAGATCGATATGAGGGAGAAATATAGATTGACTGCCTCCTTTTTGCATCTGGACCAGGGATCGTATGCACCCTGACCAGGCACCCAACCCACAACCTGGGTTCATGCCTTGACCAGGAATTAAACCTGCAACCTTTTGGTTACAGGACAATGCTTCAACCACCTGAGCCACACTGGCCAGAGCTCTCTACTTTAAAATAGAGGGAAAGTGAAGGCAAAATGTTCTCTAACATAAAAATGTATTACTATATGCCTCTGTCTACAATAAGTAACTACTGGATGTGTAGGATTATTAACACTCCTAACTGAGAACACAAGAGAGAAGAAATTGGCCAAATCTGAATTCAGATTTCTGTATTGGGTATGCAAAAAAAAAAATGTATTTTAGTTCCATATTAGCATCCATTTTTGAGTTAGCTCTAATCGGATTTTACTTTGGTAGCTATAAGGAAAGCCAAAGAATTATGCCTTGATGAAAGGAGCCTGCAGTAGCAAAATCAACCAAGTGTTATTTTTTTCTCTTCCCATACCTCACCGTTGCTCATGGTAGCATCTTTTTTGATCATAAAGTAATATTGCTACCTTAAAAATGAACATTTCATAAGATGCTTCCTCTCACTCTTGGTCCTGTTTTTTTCTAAGAAATTAATTCTCAACAGATACATCAAGGTCCTCCTGGCTGGTAAATCCAACACATATTTTGCAATCTTTTTTAAAGTAGTATTCTATACTACAGACTACTTCTTTATTCTTGAAATGTCTTTCCCCAAGGCTTCTCATTTTCCTTTTATTTCTCTGACTCTTTTTTATTCCTTTTTATAGGATCCTTCATGTCAATTTATTCATATAGGTTTTGTAATGAATCCTTTTCTCACAAAGATTTCAGACATTTGTGTAGCTTCAAGTCATCTCTATGCTGAATATTTTAAAATCTGTATCTTCAGACTTCACAGGCCCAGACATGGACATCTTATCTCTATTTGGATGTTTCTGAGGTATTCTAAACTCACATTATCTTAATTGACTTCAACCCATCATCTCACTCCCTTCCCCAAACAAAAGTTGGTGTCCCTCTCTGCCTATTTCACCATCCACTCATTTACTCAAGTTGGAATAGAATTCTGCTTTGACTCCTTGATCAACCACTGTGTCCAATCAATTGTTTCATTAATCCCAAATCCCTAATATGTCTCGAGTCCCTCAAGATCCCGCCTATATTATTTCACATTTATTTCCCTCTGACATAACTGTATATTCCATATATATAGTCCTATGTTTTATTCATTGCTATATCCCCCGGGTTTAGAAGTTTGGCACATAGGGAGCATTCAATAAATATTGTTTAATTTAAAAATTCCTAAATTGACTACACCAGTCTATGCCTATATTTCTTGCCTAGATCACCGAATCAGCTTTTAGCTGCTTATCCTGCATGTAGTTACACTATTCCAATTAATCATCTATGTTGCAAGCAAAGTGAACTTTCTAAAATTTAATAATGCCACATTCTGATTTAAGACTCACTGATGACTTGCCCTGGCTCTTAGAATAAAGTCCCAGTGCCCTATCTTGACTTTAAAAGCCATTCTTGAACTGAAATCCTTCTAATTTTTCAGTTTTACCTCCTACCACCACCGAGTTTGAACTTCGAGTTCTAGTCATACCGAACTTTTGTTATTTGCTAAAAGGTACCATGCTTTCTTACGTCGAGACTTTTCACGTGTTGTTTTCTCCGGAACACTTTTACTTTCTCTTTTGTTTTGTTGATTCCCAATCCTTAAGACCTCAGTTAAAAAGCATGGTTTTGGAGAGCTCTTTTGACCATGCTCTTATGGTACTCGGTATACTTTTTCTTTTTTAATACTCACTTAAGTATATGTTGACTCATTTTAGAAAAGAAGGGAGATAGAGAAACATTAATCAGTTGCCTACCACACATACCCAGACCTGGGCTTGAACACATCCTAGGTATGTGACCTGACCGGAGCTTGAACCTGCAACCTTTTGGTGTATGGGGCAATGCTCCCATCAACTGAGCCACCTATCCAGGGCTATATTACTCTTTACAGTAGTCATTCCTTATCTGTAATTTTGCTTTCTGTGGTTTTAGTTAACCATGGCCAACTGTGGTCTTAAATATGAAATGCAAAATTCCAGAAATAAACAATTCATAAGTTTTAAATTGCATGCCTTTCTGAGTAGCGTGATGAAATATTGTACTATTCATCCTGCCTAGGACGTGAATCATCCCTTTGTCCAGCATCTCCACGCTGTATGTGATACCGGCCTCTTAGTCATTTATTAGCCATTGCTGTTATTAGATCAACTGACTCAGTATTTCTTTGCTTGTGTTCAAGTAACCCTTATATTACTGTTATAATCATTCTAAGTTATTACTATATAGAATAAATTATATATTAATTTAAAAATTAAACTTTATCATAGGTATGTATGTATATGTGGGGGAGAGGGGAGCATAGCATATAGAGGGTTCAGTATTATCTGCAGTTTCAGGCGTCCAGTAGGGATCTTGGAATATATTCCCCACAAATAAGGAAGGACTACTGTAGTTATCTAATTTATTGTAAATGCTTATTTATTGCCTGGTTCTACTTCTAGAATACAGCTCCTTGAGCACAGTAATGTCTGTTCATTTCCTTTATATCCTTAGCAGCTGGCACATAGTAGATGCTCAATGCTTTTTTTAAGTATATTTTATTATGTTGTTACAGTAGTCCCAATTTTTTTCCCTTTCATCCCTTCTTCCCAGTACCCCCCTTCCCTCCAACAATCCCACCCCCCTTAGTTCATGTTCATGGGTCATGCATGTAAGTTCTTTGGCTTTACCCTTTTCTATATTATTCTTAACTTCCCCCTATTTTGTACCAACCAATTATGCCTCTTAATACTTGCACCATTTCCCCATTTCTCCCATTCCCCCTCCCAGCTGATAACCCTCCACATGATCCCCAAACCAATGAATCTGTTCCTATTTTGGTTTGCCTAGTTGGATTTTGTTTTTAATTTTTAGATTCAGTTATTGATAGTTGTGAGTTTGTTGTCATTTTAATGTTCATAGTGTTGATCTTCTTTTTCTTAAATAAGTACCTTTAACATTTCATATAATAATGGCTTGGTGATAATGAACTCCTTTAGCTTTACCTTGTCTGGGAAGCACTTTATCTGCTCTTCCATTCTTTGTTTGTTTATTTGTAGAGAGAGGGGAAAGGAGAAAGAGAGGGCGAAAAACATCACTGTGTTGTTGCCTCTCATTCGCACCCCCAACTGGGGACCTGACGAACTGACGTGCAACCTAGTCATGTGCCTTGACTGGGAGTCAAACCAGCGACACTGGGCTCGCAGGCTAACGCTCAATCCACTGAGCCACAGCAGCCAGGACCTGCCCTTCCATTCTAAATGATAGCTTTGTTGGATAGAGTAATCTTGGTTGTAAGTCCTTGCTTTTCATCACCTTGAATACTTCTTGCCAGCCCCTTCTTGCCTGCAAAGTTTCTTTTGAGAAATCAGCTGATAGTCTTATATGCACCCTTTTGTAGGCAACTCTCTGCTTTTCTCTTGTTACTTTTAAGATTCTCTCTTTATCTTTCACCTTTGGCATTTTAATTATGATGTGTCTTGGGGTGGTCCTCTTTGGGACTAGCTTCTTTGGGACTCTGTGCTTCCTGGACTTGTATGTCTATTTCCTTCACCAAATTTGGGAAGTTTTCCTTCATTATTTTTTCACATAAGCTTTTGATTTCTTGCTCTTCCTCTTCTCCTTCTGGCACCCTTATGATTTGGATGTTGGCACATGTAAAGTTGTCCTAGAGGTTCCTAAACCTCTCCTCATTTTTTTCAGTTCTTGTTTTCTCATTTAGTACTAGTTGACTGTTTATTTCTTCCTTATATTCCAAATCATTGATTTGAATTCTGGTGTTCTTCCTTTCACAATTGGTTTTGTGTGGATTTTCCTTCATTTTACTTAGCATAGCCTTCACTTCTTCCCTTATGCGTTTGCCATACTCAAGCATATCTGTCAAGTGTGAGCATCTTTATCACCAGTGTTTTGAACTCTGAGTCTGTTAGGTTGGCTGTCTCCTCATTTCTTAGGTTGGCTATCTCCTCATCTTAGTACTTTCACTGGCACCTTGATTTGTTCCCTCTTTTGGGCCATACCTCTCTGTCTCCTCATCTTGACAGCTTCCTGTGTTTGTTTGCCTCTGTGTCTTAGGAATAACTATTGCACCTGTTATGTTGGAAGGGGCGGAGCCTTAGGTATTCATCAGTACAGGGCAACCCATTTCACTACTTTGTGGTGCTGTGGGGGGGGGGGTCTGAGAGGGAACAATGCCACTTACTCAGCACTTGCCCCTTTTCCAGACACTTCTCCCACTTCCCATATGGGACTGGCGCTCCCCTAGCTGTTGCCCTGACCATCGTTTCCAGAGTGGGTGGGTCTGCAGATGTCCTGGGACCATGAGGCCCTTTAAACAACGGGACTCTGCTGAGAGACTGGCAGTTTATTTCTCTACCCCATCCCCCACTGGTTTGCACAGTCAAGCAATGAGGCTTTGTTTTCCCCAGAGCTGGAACTGTGAGCTGCTTGGTCTTGTCTGGTACTGGGAGTGCTCCCCAGGTGTCCCTCCCTACTTTTTAGGATGTGTGACTGTTTTCCACTGGCCTGCTCTTGTCACCACTGCTCACTGGCCTGCTCTTGTCGCCACTGCTGCTGCCACCACACTGCTTCCTCTTCGCCCCTTCCTACCTGCCTGATGAGTATTTCTTCTTTATATCTTTGTTTGTTGGACTTCCATGCAGCTCAGTTTTCTGAAACTTCTGGTTGTCTCTAGTTTTGAGGAATTTGTATTCCTTCTTAGTTGTGGAGGGAGATGTAGCATGTCTGTCTAGGCCTCCATTTTGGCTGGAAGTCCTCTCAATGCTTTTGAAACAAAGAACTGACACACATTAATGAAAAAATGCACAATCAGTACTCATTATTCATGGATTCTGTACTTGTGGATATACCTACTCACTAAAATTAATTTGTAACCCAAAAGCAGTACTTGCAGCACGTTCATGGCCATTTTTGCACATGTGTAGACTGGTGAAAATTTTGAATTGTCTGATGTGTGCATTTCAAGTGGAGATGAAATAAGGCAAGAATTTGTTTTAGTTCTCATCTGTAAATAAATCCTTTTGTGATATATTTAGTGCCACTTTTTTTCCCCCACAGTTTTATGCTTTCTGTGGTGGTTTTGCTATTTAAGATGACCTCTAAGCATAGTGCATAAGTGTTGACTAGTGTTCCTGAGCACAAGAAGGCTGTAATATGATGTGATGTGCTTTATGGAAATAAGCTTTTTTCAAGTATAAGCTGGCAGTGAGTTCAATGTTAACAAATCAACAAATATATTAAGTACGGTGTGTTTAAACAGAAATACATAAAGCAAGGTTATATATTAATCAGTTGAAAATATTGTGACCAGAGACTCACAGAAACTTAACCCTGTATTTCACCTAGGGGCAGTAGTTCAGGATTTGCTAACTCAGTGTTCATGGTGACTTTATAGACTATAACTACCACATATGATGAAAATTGACTGTGTATGTAATTATAAAATTAAACTCTATATATAATGTTTTATAACTAGCTTTCCCCCTGCATAACTGTATAGGGGTCATACTCATATTTAAAATAATGGCACTTTATCTCATAATATATGTTATATTATTAAGAAGAGAACTGTATCATCTTATACAAGGTGGGGACCCCCAAAATGGAATTTATTTATTAAAAATGTTTATTTATTCTTACATGTTTAAGTCTCAGTCACCTTCAAAGTACTCTTCATTTGATGCAATACACCTATTGAGACATTTTTTCCCACATTCAAAGCAGTTTTTGAACTCATTGATTTTGATACCTTTTAGTGCTTCTGCCATTTTTTTATTGTTGTTCCACTGCCCCCATTGGCAAAACATTTCCCTTTGAAGACTTTTCATTGGGGAAACAAAAAAACTCACTCAGAGCAAGACTGAGTAAATAAGATGGGTGGGGCACAGGGGTCATGCCATTTTTGGTCAAAAAACTGCTGGACACTCAGTGCAGTGTGGGCAGGTACACTCATATATCAAATCACCCACCACAAAATGGGCAAATACATCAAAAGAGTCTTCAAAAAAATTCACTGAAGCCAAAGTCAGCCTCTCACAATGACGCCAGGTGGTACACTGATACAGATGGGCTCCTAGAATACTCACCTCGTGGAGGAAGCCTGTACTACAAGGGGCCCACCCTCCAGAAGATAATTCCATTTTCTGGAGGTCCCCTTTCATATGTTCATATGACCATGGAGACAATAGCTAATATACATTATATATCAGATTATGTTGATTACCTGAGGGATGAGATTTTTTTTTTCTTAATATATCTTTGTATTGTCTCACTGGTTGCAGTGAATATGTTTCTTTTACCAATACTCTTATAAAACATGATTTTTAATGGTTGCATTGCATTTCCATTTGTGAAAGTAATAAAGTTTTGACTAATTATGGACTTGAATTTTCCTGTGTTTCAGAAAGTCAGCGTCTACAGTTGGATCTACAGAAAATGGAGCTTCTGGAAAGTAAGATGACCGAAGAACAACATTCTCTAAAAAACAAAATTAAGCAAATGATAATTGATCTAGAGACATTTAATGATTTGCCAGCTTTAAAATCATCAGGTGAAGAAAAGAAAAAGGTAACTGGTATAAGAGTATTACAAAATTCTAATTCAAGTTGATTTTTCATTATCAAATTTAATATATGTTGTTTGTAGGGGAAAATAAAGGTGCTTGTTTACGTATATAGTAGGACTTCAGAGCAATTTAAGTTTTAAACCAAAGGCAAAAATTGAAAAGCGATGGATAGAGCATTTCAACAAATACAAACTTTTTAAGTTCCTATTTAAGACCTGTCAGTGGCTTTTCATTGCCATTTACATTAACGTAAATTTGGAGGGGTAGGAATAGATATGGCACCCTTAAGAGAGTTATTAATATAGTTAATATTAATTTAGCTTATTATGTATCTAAGGATATTTTTACAAACAGTTTTAGAGTAATTATAGCCTTGGTAGAATTTTATTAGAATAACATTGAAAGTATTTGTCAAACTTAACTTATATTGGCCTACTAGATACTGCTAAAGCCTGTTATTTACTTCTATTTGGATCTACCTAGAAATTGCATCAGGAGAGAACAGTATTATCAACCCGCAGAGATGCCTTTAAGAAAATAATGGCGAAGCTAAATGTAGAATACGAGACTCTAAAAACACAATTGCAAGAAAATGAGACACATTCTCAGGTAAAAAGAAAAAAAACTCTGAAATACATTTTTATCTTTAGGTTATCTGTCATGTTCTCTTGATATTTGCACCCCAAAACTGTCCTTTCCTTTTTTTCACCTGTTTTATTTACCTTCCAGATTTTTTGGTTTTGTAGATAGTGGGTAATCTCCACTCAGAATGAATTTACTCCTGCTTTCCTGCCTTCTATAAACTACATTGAAGGCCTTCTTTAGGCTAGGCACTGTTCTGGGCACGGCCATTAGCATTTAAATTTTTCAAAAGTAAAGCATTTTTAATGCAGCAACTTTGCTAGATCATAAAATATATAAATAAAAAAACAAATCCTAATGACTAATATTCCACCACCCAGATTTTATGTGGGTCCTTCTAGTCTCTATGAATGTTACATGTATACACACTTTGTGTGTGTGTATGTACACACACATTTATTTTTATATATTTATAGAAACGATATCATTTTGTACATGTTATTTAGAAACTTGTTTTTCATTTTTTAAATTAAATTTATTGGGGTGACATTGGTTAATAAAATTATATAGGTTTCAGGTATACATTTCTATGACATATGATCTCCATATTGCATTGTGTGCCCACCACCCAAAGTCAAATCTTCTGTCACCACATATTTGGCCCCTTCTACCCCTTATTACCACCATCCATCCCTCTTCCCTCTGGTAACAACCATGCTGTTTGTTTTCCGTGTCTATGAAGTGCTTTCAGTTTTATATCCACATAATGAGTGAAATCATATGGTTCTTAACTTTTCTTGTCTGCCTTATTTTACTTAGCATAATATTCTCATTGTCCATCCATGTTGTCACAAATGTCAGTATTTCATCTTTTCTTATGGCTGAGTAGTATTCCATTGTATATATGTACCACATCTTCTTTATCCAGTCATATATTGAAGGATACTTCAGTTGTTTCCATGTCTTCGCCACTATGAATAATGCTGCAGTGAACATAAGAGTGCATATATCTTCACAAATAAATGTTTTCAAATATTTGAAATAGATTCAGAAGAGGGGTTGCTGAGTCATATGATAACTCTATTCTTAGTTTTTTGAGGAACCTCTATACTCTTTTCCATAGTGGCTGTACCAGTTTATATTCCCACCAACAGTGAACGAGGGTTCCTTTTTCTTCACAACCTCTCCAACACTTATTACTTGTCTTGTTAATAATAGCCATTCTAACTGGTATGAGGTAGTATCTCAAACTTAAAAGCTTATGGACAGCAAAAGAAACCACCAGCAAAACAAAAAGGCAAACAACTGAATGAGAGAAGATATTTGCCAACTACAGCTCCAAGGGGTTAATATCCAAAATATATAAAGAACTCATACAAATCAATACCAAAAGAACAAACAACCCAATTGAAGAATGGGCAGAGGACCTGAACAGACACTTTTCCCAAGAAGACATAAAAATTTACAACAGATACATATTTAGGGAAATGCAAATTAAACTACAAGGAGATATCACCTCACCCTTGTTTTTCATTATTAACTATACATTACAAGTACTTATCCTTGTCTGTAGATATTTTTAAAATATGATTCTTTATAATATTTGACTACATGTACATTGCATAATTTACTAAACCAATTATGTATTATTGGACATTTAGGTTATTTCTAAATTTTAAAGTTACTCAAATAATGCTGTAAAGAGCAGTCCTATCCTTGAACTTCTGATTTGCATCTATGATTATTTACTTAGAATGCACAGATAAGCTCTGTTTTCATATCACTTATTCTACTAATAATTACCTGAGCAATATCTGAGGTCTTCTAGCCTGAGACCCTCTGTCTGAGATGGCAGAGATGATATTTGTTCCATTCATTTTTTCCCCAGAACTTTACTAGTGGTTGGCACATCAAAGAAGTTTTATTAGTATTTGTTGTAGCATTAAATGAAGTATGTGTGTCATGTACAAAATCAGTAATTATGGTTTTATAAAGATTAGTGATTCTCATATCTAATTAGTCCATATTAGCAATTTGCAACTATGATTTATTAATGCTAAATACATTCACAATTTTTCCTTTTTTATATAGTAATCATGATAGATTTTGTTAAAAATTTTGCTATAGCATTTTGTAAACTTTTTCTTTGCAGTTATACACTATATTAATTACATTGTTTTTCTGAAATATAAAATCATGCTAAGCATTTATTTTCTTAAATATTTTCAAGCTCTCTTGTGATTACATTTTATGACATCAGTTATTTCATTGTATGGATGTAACATTAAAAAGATAACCTTATATTCTTGAATGGGGTAGAAGCTCACGAGAGTTTACATAATTCCAATTTATCAGTCAGTTATTCTGTCTCTATAATATGTGAATCTCGATATAGACGGGTAAGTGGTATAGTTATCCTAAGATATTTAGAGTGGGGATGGGTGCTGGAGAAGAAGCCTAAAAATTGTTTATGGGGTCATCATCTTAAATGGTTCTCAGGAAAAAATATTGATGTTTCTTATGGAATATTGGCCCTACTCTTTCACTGAATAGACGACAAAAGGAGGAAAACACTTAACAAACACAATTTCTTAGAGCCAGTCAGTAGCTACCTTATTTCCTCATGAAGTACTAATAGTATTTTTATTTTTTTAAGATTTCATTTATTTACCTTCAGAGAGGGGAAGGAGGGAGAAAGGGAGAGAAACATCAATCAATTGCCTCTCAAAAGCCCCCAACTGGGGACCTGGCCCCCAACCCAGGCATGTGCCCTGACTGGGAATCGAACCGTTGAGCTTTTGGTTCACAGGCCAGCGCTCAATCCACTGAGCCTCAGCAGCCAGGGCCTAATCATATTCGTAACCTCATATACTGATAAGAGGAATTCATAACATAAGCCATAATGTACAGTCCTTCTCTATTATTTGTTGCCTTTTGTGAATACCAAATAATCAAATCCAATTCTGATCTCCCTATCTTTTACAATTATTCTATGGAAAACTATTTTTTTACATCTATAAATAATTTTACATCACAGACTTTTTTTTAATGAATGCTGTTATTTGAAATCACTTAAATATACTTATACTGAAACAACTGTAAAATTCATAGAACACATAGGGGCATTAGTCTTGGCAACAATTTTTTGGTACTGCAACAAAAGCACAAGAAACAAAGGCAGAATAAGTGGACCTACATCAAACTAGAAAGAATCTGTTCCTTTCACAATCAACAAAATGCAAAAGCAACTTAGAGAATGGGAGAAAATATTTGCATATCATATATCTGATAAGGGGTTAAGATCCAAAATATATAAATTACTTATAACAGATGTTTTGTAAGTTGCCGGAAATAAACAGATTTGTGCTTCAGAGGTTTAAAGGCAAGTCTCTAATATAGGTGTATAATATAGAAGGAATTTGACCATCTGGCGGTGTTGCTTTTATAGTATTATTCATGTAACACTTAAGAGGTCTGCTGCTTTATAAGAAGGCCACCTCTTTGTGTGAAACAAAGAGGGAAAAGTTTGGTACTTGACTTTTTAAAAGGTTATTAGAGATTTATTGTCAAAAAGTGCTGACTGCTTCCTTAAGTGCACCTTCACTTAAAGGTCCTATCTGGGGAGCTAGATCTGATTTAATAGTGTTAACTCACAGCACCTAAAGTTCACATGATTTATTCGTTATGATTCATCCTAATATCTAGATTTATCTCTTTGAAGGAAACAATAGGATGGATGCTACATTAAGTCCAAACTTATGCCCCCAAAATAATTTTAGCATGAGAGTATGAAAAAATATGAAGGAAAGCTGCCTCAATTATCAGATCTTTTAAGATGATAATTACTTCTCGAAAATGTCCAAGCAGAACATTTTATGTTTCATTCTTCAGATGGCACTTTGCTTAGGGAAAAAACTATGTGCATCTTAAAAAAGAAGGACTATAGTCCGGAGTTGCAAGGTTAATTAAATCAGAAAAACAATTTAATTCTATAACAGTAAAATTGTCTTCTGAGGAAGCAACCATCAGTATAATATCCACATTAGCTTCCTGTTGATGCAGAAATTATTGTAACTGTGCCAGCTTTTCACCAGCCCTCCTATAATCTTCACGCTGCAGCTCTACTCTTATCACAGCCTGTGGAATCAGACAGGAAATTTAACCCTGGAAATAAGGAAGTTTCTTCTATATAGCTGAACCTTTGACAGTTTAGAATATATATTACATTTGTGGCACTAGACTTCCAGATTTCAAGGAGAGATCTCCATCATGTCCCATTCTTCTTTTCTAAGTTCTTTTAAGAAAGGGAAAAAACATAAACTGTCTTTCAGTTGTCATGTTCATTGGTATAATAAATATTTTAAATACTTTTCTACTAAAATAAAGAGTAAACCTGGTGTCAAAGTCAACATTGTATTTAATAATGAATTTACTATTATTTAATATTTTCTAAATTTCTTTTTTGCCTACCATTACTTTATCTCATGCAGGGAGTCAATAAGATTTAAAATTGAGTGTTGTTTTTTCTTATCTTCTTAAGTGTACATAATAATTTTTGTGAATATGGGCACTGGTTAACATTTTTTCCTTTGTGTTTTTAGCTTACAAATTTGGAAAGGAAGTGGCAACACCATGAACAAAATAATTTTGTGATGAAAGAATGTATCCTTTAAAAAGCTGCAAATGAACTTGACTGGGTGTTTTGTTTTTTTTTTTTCTAGTAATTTCTTTACAGACCGAAATGAAATAATTCAACACACACTTATCAAATATCAAATACATAATATGTACAAAACACTGAGCTAAATTATGTGGGGAATAAAAGAATAAGACTTAGTTTCCACTCAAGAATTGTTAGAGAGAGAGTGTGTGTGTGTGTATAGCAAAGTAACTGATAGAAAGAAGACTATATAAGTCATAGTGTGGCTCTGGACAGCGTGGCTCAGTTCATTGGACCATCGCCCTATAATGGAAAGGTTATGAATTCAGTTACCAATCAGGCACATGCCTGGGTTGTGGGTTCAATCCCTGGTCTGGGTGTGTTCGATCTCTGGTCCAGGTGCATACAATTCCCAGGTCAGGTGCCTATGGGAGGCAGCTGATCAATGCTTCTCTCTCACATCAGTGTTCCTCTCTCTCCCTCCCTTTCTCTCTAAAAACAATGAAAATATGTCCTTGAGTGAGAACAAAAATAAAATCATAGTATGGCATAGTGACTAAGTGCACAGGATATGGAGTCAGTAGATCTAATTTTAAATGTTGACTACTTCTTATAGGCCAATTTACTTACCATAATTTGTTTAACCCTCAATTTTTATCATCTCAAATATAGTCAATATTTCTTCTCATAGAATTGTTGGGAAGATTATATATAACCATATGTATGTATTTGTGAGTATGTATGTATGTATGGTTGTTTATCACTGTTTATATTGCTGTACTTGGATATGTGTGCAGCAAAGGAAGATAAACTAAGTAGTTTTATGAGAAATTTGACCTTCAAGCTCATCTGTGTTTCAGCCAATTCACCATCTTATTTCTACCAAGATGGTACCTAAGTCCCATCCTCGTGTTTATCCTTTTGTGTAATTATAGGAGGAAGCAGCTGCTGAGGACATATATTATATGGTGGTGTAAGAAACATTTCTCCAAAGTAGTGTTCTGTTCCCTTTCTTGACCCCATTTAAGGACATCTGTGCTTGGAGAATTAGATCTTGATTCATTGCAGCACAGGTTCTGCTCTAAGGCACGGCTGAATTTCAGCTCAGGGCTAGCAGAGACTAGAGCTGACCTCCAAATGAGATGCATTAGGAGTCTATCCCCAGAAGTCATGCAATTTAGTTTAAAAGCAAAAGACTCCTATTCACAATATGCTAATGTACAGCCCTCTAGTTTTGTGCAAATTCAGGTAGCTAATTTTGAAACGTGGAGCTGTGGAGTCAAGACACTTGCCTGAAATTCTTTGTGATACTCTAGAAAACATTGTTCTTTTGAACATTCGACTGTTCCGAGACCAGGATTAGATTGAGATGCATATGATATTAACTACAAAAAAGCTTTATATTGTAAGTAAACTTTTTTGAAACCAGTTTTGCTTGGCCTTTTAGGTTTCAACTGATATTCAACTTCTTAAAATAGTATATTGTTATTTAAATATATTCTAATTGTGCTTTTTCTGTACCATCTTCAGTTTTCAATAAGAAAAATACTAGTATGATTTAGTTCATTTCTAACACACACTTAGAATAATATTTTTATCAATAGTGTTCCACCTTAACTCATGTATTAGTCATAGCAACCAAGAGTCAAGAGAGTGATTACCAGTCAATTATGAAGAATGTGACCAAGCAGATTGCAGAGTACAATAAAACCATCATGGATGCTCTACTTAGCATGAGCAGAAATTGAATCTGAACCAACTGCAAGTCTATAAAGAAGCATCCTATTGCTGTTAAACTTTATACAAGCTGACTGAAAAAATAAAAATTAAAAAGCTTATCTTTGAAGGGTCTTAAGATTTTTTAATGTTCTAATTTTTGTGGCCTATTGGAAGAGTGATGTTTTAAATATAAGTTTAATAGTTCAATAAATAGTTTGCATTTAAAAAGTATCATCTCCTTTTATATTTTTGGTTTTTGCGAGTGATAAAAATGTCTCAAAGAACTAACAGATAATCAAGCTAAAAGTGTTCATTGAGAATCATTTAGTTGCATAATCCGTCTATGGCAGTGATTTTCAACCCTTTTCATCTCATGGCACACATAAACTAATAAAATTCTGCAGCACACCAAAAAAATATGTTTTGCCATCTGACAGCAAAATAGATATAATTTTGATTGACTTACAAAAAAATAGTAATTACCTAACCTTTGTGCTCTGAAGTGACTTCTTAAGAAATCAGGTTGTTATACTTGTACATAAAGATTTCTGGTACCATCTTCCAGCCAAGTTGGAGGCTTAGACTGACACGCTTGGTCTCCCTCTACAACTAAGTAGGAATACAACTACCTCAAAACAAAAGATAACCAGAAATTCCAGAAAATAAAACTACATGGAAGCCCAACATACGAAGTTATAGACCAGCGGTGCTCGTCCAGACAGGTAGGAGGGGCGAGAAACCGCGGTGCTCTTTGTGGTGGCAGCGGGGATAGCGGCAGGACTGCGAGAAACGCCAGGGGAGCAATCCCAGCTGCAGTTGAGACCCGGCAGCTCGCAATTCCAACACTAGGAAAGTCAGCACCCCCATTGCCTCGAACGGTGAGGCCCGGAGGGCAGGGGTACGATCCTAGTCTCTCAGTGGAGAGTAACGGCAGGAATCCATCTTGGGCCCCCGCCCCCACACAAAGCGCCATAGTACAGTGAAAAAAGTTGCCGATCGCCACCGGTCACTGGGTTGTGACGAGTGCACGGAGCTCCGCCCCCTACAGCCTGCCCAGGAAGCAGAGCTAAACACAAGACGCTCAGGCTGAAGCAGACAACTATTGAAATCCAGTGACACAGCTCACCCGGCAGCAGATGCAGGACCTGAGAGAGAAACAAATAGGAAAACTTTCTGAGGCTCAAGTCAGAGCTATAGTCATAAGGTGGCTTACAGAATTAACAAAAGATTTGGAACAAGATAGGGAAGGAATGAAACCTAATCACACTGAAACGAACGAAAACATACGAGACAAGTGGTGAGGAAATAAAATCCAGAGATCAAATCAACAAATCAGAACATAGAAAAGAAATAAACAGTCAACCAGTGCAAAACGAGAAAACAGAAAGTGAGGAAAGTGAGGAGAGGCTCAGAAACCTCTGGGACAGCTATAAGCGAACAAATATTAGAATTATAGGTTTGCCAGAAGGTGAAGAAGAAGAACTAGAAATTGAAAAATTAAGTGAAAAAATAATGAAGCAGAACTTCCCTAACTTGGGGAAGGAATAGACTTATAGGTCCAGGAAGCACAGAGAGTTCCAGAAAAACTGGACCCAGGGAGAACCACTCCAAGACACATTATAATCAAAATGTCAAAAGTTAAAGATAAAGAGAGAATCTTAAAAGCAGCAACAGAGAAGAAAAGAATTATGTACAAAGGGGTCCCAATTAGACTATCAGCTGATTTCTCAAAGGAGACCCTGCAGTCAAGAAGGGACTGGCAAGAAATATTCAAAGTAATGAAAAGCAAAAACCTACAACCATGATTACTCTATCCAGTGAAGTTGTCATTCAGAATAGAAGGGCAGAGAAAGTGCTTCCAGGACAAAGTAAAACTAAAGGAGTTCATCAGATCCAAACCACTGTTATATGAAATGTTAAAGGGACTTGTTTAGGAGAAAGATGATCAAAACTATGAACATTAAAATGAAAACTGTATCACAACAACCAACAACAGAGTCTAGGGAATCAAAACAAAGGCAAACTAAATAGGCAACGAGAGTCGAAAAAGAACTATAGGTATGGGGAACATATTGGGGGGAGGTCAGCAGGGAGGGGGAAGGGGGAAAGGGAGGGAGATGGTACAGGAATTAGGAAGCATAGCAGGAGGGAATGGAGTAGACAGGAAGATGGTGAGAAGAACTATATGTACAACCAATGGACATGGACTAAAAGGGGGGGACAACTGGGTGGAGGGGAGCAGAGGAAGAAGAAATTGGGACAACTGTAACAGCATAATCAATAAAACATTAAAAAAAAATATTTCAGGTACCAAGCATTAACTAATTATGGTGTGACCAAAAATATGCAACTCTATTATATGGTTCAAGACAGGGCATTCACACCAGGTGGCTATTGTTGTGTTGGCTGCTGTCATTTGTTTTACTTAACAATCCAAGGGAAAAGAGGTTATTTAGTGTCCCTGACTAAATAGTCAGGTGTTGCACGTTTTAAAAACTCTTGTGGCACATGGAATGAAATCGCTGACCCATGGCAGCAAATGAGATCTTTTCATGTGTCAGCTCTAGGAGAGGTGCATAGAGTGTGATTCTGATTTAGCGCACACATCAACCTTATCAATGTTTGCTTCTAAAAAAAGATGGTAAAATTAGAAGGTGGTGTTTAACTTGGAGCTATACTTCTCAAATAGAATATAATTTGATGTGTTTTAAGGCATATAAAGTCACAGGTAAATATATTACACATTCTTTATATATCAGATCTCAAAATTTGAAATTAAAAACAAAACTGTTGAATTTTAAAAACATTTCCTCACATGTATATGTTCGGAAAGACATGAAGTTTTAAAAGAAATGCTGCACTTCTGGTAGGCTGTTTTGGAATATGGCTGCTGCTGTTTATTTGCCAGAACATTTGAAAGGAAAACATCGAAGAGGTATAATTATGGAGTATGACTCTGGGAGACATCATTGTAACTAAAGATGTATCCTCTCTTGTGGTCAGGGATGAATCTCCTTGGTCCTCATAAAATATTCCTTCAAATTATCCTTTTTTTTGCTCTGATCTCCTGTTTCTCATCTTCATCAGGTTACTCAGTATTCCTAAAACACAAGCATATTGATCGGTGTCTGAAGCCAAGCTGTATTGACTCCGTCTTTCCCTTGGATCCTTCAGCTGCGAAGAGAGGGGGGGTCTGCTGCATGGGCAACAGCAGACCCTCCATATCACCCTGCCCAGGCTCTGTAGCTTCAGCTTCACTGGAGAGGACACTCCAGCGTCATCGCAAGATGTCGATTCAACACGGGAGGAGACAGATACCGTGTCACTCCCGAGTCGGACTGCACAGCCATTCTCGGCGGTGCAGATAGACTCTTAAGAAGCTACACCATCGTCTCTCGAGACGGACGGCTGCCAACGACGACGATTGATCGGTGTCTGAAAGAAAAGGCTTTATTGAGATAATTTACATAATATAAAATTACGTATGCATGTTGCTTTCTTGAAGTAAAGTTATCACTGTAAATTATTCAACTTTAGACTTGAGTTTAGGTAGAGGGGTGGACATTGTTGAGTTTGGTTAGCTCTGGATTACTAATATAGCTGAAGGTCCTGGACAGTGATTATTCTTAAGGTGACATTCCTAAAATGTGTTCCTTGGATTATTAATAGTTATTATACCACGAAAGGATTTATAGTCAAACAAGTTCAGGAAACACTGTTTAAAATAAAAAAAGGTCAATTATTGGCTGCTCAGAGCCCCTTTTACACAAATGTGTAATAAGTTAAAGAAGGGTGTATCCTATTAATACTATACTATTAATAATAAGGATTTTTCCCAAGTTGTAGGTTATTTTCCTTGGATTGTTGGTCCTTTCAAAATTATCTATGATGTATATATAATACTTAGAATGCAATAAAAATGCAACAGTACCTTTAACTTGTAGAAAGAAGATATAATAAGACAACTGTGTGATCTTTGAGCTAGATGTGAACCAATCTTCACCCAGAAGAAAAGCAGGAGAAAGATCATTTATCCATTAAAGAAACACTATGTGTTTGCATTATAACAGTGGGAAGTTTGGCAGAGAAAAAATGAAAATTTCTTGAAAAAAGCAAGGTTTCCAACTTCCGTTCTAAATTACTCATATATGATATTTGGGGAACATAATTGAGCAGGATTTCTTTAAACTAAAACATGTGTTATCTGAGGGAAATTCTCACTAATGTCTCTTCCTTCCTCTTGGAGCTTTTCAACAATTACAACAAGAATATTCTCTCTGCTAGGATAGAACTAGAGGCTACTATCGGCATGAACCGGTTCTTCCTCACTCAGTCACATTGCTCAATGACTTTCATTCCTGTTAAAATAACACCTTGTAAGTCATATGAAAAGAAGCTGCAGACTGAACAAACATTCTGAGTAGTTTTTTTAAAGAAGATCAACATGGGAAAGTTAGCAAGTCTTGTTTTTCCCATCCTTATCATTTATCAATACATAAACATGAGTTCTTGATACTCTTTTTCATTAACCAGGGGACCTCTTATTTGAACTATATCCTGGTCTTGTTAAAGTGAAAATTTCAGTGCAGGGTTACAGGATTAGAGCAGGGAGTAATGTCATTCACGCTAGGGAAGAAACACCAATTAGGTGTTCCAGAGGCAGGGGCTGTCCCACCCAATTTCTCGTAGCCCTTTCCTTTTGCTGTAGGGTTTGCAGCATAAATAACTTTTGTAAATGAGACTGTTTAGACTTAAAGTAAGAAGAAATCAAGGTGGACTACTAAATAATTTAATTTTATTTATTTTTTAAATATTTTTTTACTTCTCAATTACAGTTGACATACAGTATTGTATTAGTTTTAAAAGTACAACACAGTGATTAGACATTTATATAAATTACAAATTGATCACCCTAATAAATCTACTACCCATCAACACCATACATAGTTATCACAATATTATTGACTATAATCCTATGTGTACTTTACATCCTCACGACTATTCTGTAACTACGGATTTGTACTTCTTAATCCCCTCACCTTTTTTACCCATCCTCCAGCCCCCTCCCACCTGGCAACCATCAAAATGTTCTCTATCTATGAGTCTGTTTCTGGGCATTTGTTTTGTCTTTACATTCTACGTATAAGTGAAACCATCTGGCGTTTCTCTTTCTCTTTCTGACTTACTTCACTCAGCACAATATCCTCTAGGCCCATCCACGTTGTTGCAGATGTCAACATTTCACTTTTTTTCATGGCTAAGTCATATTCCATTTATGCACCACATCTTTATTCATTCATCTAGTAGTGGACACTTAGGTTGCTTCCATATCTTAGCTGTTCTAAATAATGCTGCAATGAATATCTGAGATACATGTGTCTTTCAGATTTAATGTTTTGGGTTTCTTCATATAAATACCCAGAAATGGAATTGCTGGGTTCTTCTTTGTCTGTTGCTATATATCTTTTATATTAAAGTCCATTTTTTTCTGTTATGAATATTGCTAACCCAGCTTTTTTCTTTTTTTGTCATTTCCATTTTCATGAAATACCATTTTTCCATTCCTTTATTTTCAGTCTGTATGTGTCTTTCAAACTTAGGTGAGCCTTTCAGAGACAGCATATGTAAGAGTCTTGTTTTATTACCCATTCAGCCACCATTTGCCTTTTGATTGGAGCATTTAAGCCATTTGCGTTTAAAGTAATTGTTGATAGATATGTTTATTGCCATTTTATTATTTATTTTTTATCTTTTTTTCTTCTTTCTCTTAAAGAAGCCCTTCAACATTTCTCATAATACTGGTTTGGTAGTGATGAATTCCTTTTGCTTTTTTTTTTGTCTGGGAAGCTTTTATATGTCCTTCGATTCTAAATGATAGCTTTGCTGGTTAAAATAATCTTAGTTGTAGGTCCTTGCTTTTCATTACTTTGAATATTCTGTATTGATCCCTTCTGGCCTGAGAAATGTTTCTGTTGAGAAATCAGCTGACAATTTTGTGGGAGCTTCCTTGTGGGTAACTGTCGTTCTAATGAGGCTCTTAAGATTTTCTCTTTGTCTTTAACCTTTGGCCTTTTAATTATGATGTCTTGGTGTGGGCCTTTTTGGGTTCATCTTGTTTCAGAGTCTGTGCTTTCTGGACTTGTATATGTATTTCCTTCATCAGGTTAAGGAAGTTTCCTGTCATATTTTTTCAAATAGGTTTTTAATTCCGTGACTTTCTCTTAGCCTTCTGCCCTCCTCCCCCGCCCCCCCACCCCACAATGTGAATGTTGGTACAGTTGAAGTTGTCCCAGAGGCTCCTTAAACTATTCCCATTTTTTGGATTCTTTTTTCCTTTTGCTGTTCTGATTGGATGTTTTCTGCTTCCTTATCTTCCAAATCACTGATCTGATCTTCTGCTTCATCTACTCACTGTTGATTTCCTGTAACGTATTCTTTATTTCTGATTGGTTCTGTTTTATGTTTTCTGTCTCTATGTTTCCTATCTCTTTGTTGAAATTCTCACCAAGTTCATTTACTCTTCCACTAAGTTTATTGAGCATTCTTTTCTTTAAAGATATTTTTTATTGATTATGCTGTTACAGTTGTCCCAATTTCTTTTCCCTCTGCTACCCTCCACCCAGTGGCCCCCCTCCCTCCAGTTGTCTCCTCCTTTTAGTCCATGTCCATTGGTTGTGCATATAGTTCTTCTCAACCTCTTCCTGTCTACTCCATTCTCTCCTGCTATGCTTCTTAATTCCTGCATCATTTCTCTCCCTTTTCCCCCTTTCCCCTCCACGACCTCCTCCCAATATGTTCCCCATACCTATAGTTCTTTTTCCCCTCTCGTTGCCTACTTAGTTTGCCTTTGTTTTGATTCCCTGGCTTCTGTTGTTGGTTGTTGTGATACAGTTTTTATTTTAATGTTCATAGTTTTGATCCTTCTTCTTCTAAACCAGTCCCTTTAACATCTCATATAATAGTGGTTTGGATCTAATGAACTCTTTCAGTTCTGTTTTGTCCTGGGAGCACTTCCTCTGCCCTTCTATTCTGAATGACAGTTTCGCTGGATGGAGTATTTGTGGCTGTAGGTTTTTGCTTTTCATTATTTTGACTATTTCTTGCCAGTTCCTTCTTGACTGCAGGGTCTCCTTTGAGAAATCAGCTGATAGTCTAATTGGGACCCCTTTGTACATGATTCTTTTCTTCTCTCTTGCTGCTTTTAAGACTCTCTCTTTATCTTTAATTTTTGACAATTTGATTATAATGTGTCTTGGAGTGGTTCTCCCTGGGTCCAGTTTTTCTGGAACTCTCTGTGCTTCCTGGACCTGTAAGTCTATTTCCTTCCCCAAGTTAGGGAAGTTCTGCTTCATTATTTTTTCACATAATTTTTCAATTTCTAGTTCTTCTTCACCTTCTGGCAAACCTATAATTCTAATATTTGTTCGCTTATAGCTGTCCCAGAGGTTTCTGAGCCTCTCCTCACTTTCCTCACTTTCTGTTTTCTCGTTTTGCACTGGTTGACTGTTTGTTCCTTCCCTATATTCTAATTTGTTGATTTGATCTCTGGTTTTTGTTTCCTCACCACTTGTCTTGTATGTGTTTTCGTTCATTTCGGCAGGGCTAGGGTTCATTCCTTACCCATCGTGTTCAATATCTTTTGTTATTTCTGTAAGCTGCTTTATGACTATAGCTCTGAACTGAGCTTCAGAAAGTTTTCCTATTTGTTCATCAGTTAATTCCTTTATTTGCTGTTTGGTGAGCTTCATGACTGGTATTTCAATTATTATTTTGTAATTCTGACCACTTTCGTTTATCTTTCCTTCTTAGGTGGGGCTGTCACACCTCCTACGCTATCGGGTACAGCGCCCTGAGCACTTGTCACAACCCAGCGACCTTTTTCACCACATTGTGGCACTTTGTGTGGTGGCGGGGGTCCAAGATGGATTCCTGCCGCTACTTTCCACTGAGAGACCGGGAGCCTGTTCCTCCATCCCCACACCCTCTAGGCCTCACAGTCCAAGGCTATGGTGGTCTGCCTTCCTCAGCATTAGAATCGCGAGCTGACGGGTCTGGACTGCAGCCGGGATTGCTCCCCTGGCATTTCTCGCAGTCCCACCACTATCCCTGCTGCTGCTGCTGACAGCACAGCCTGAACTCTCCACCCCAGTTTTGCCCCTCCTACCTGTCTAGAGAAGCACCACTGGTTTATAATTTCATATGTTTGACTTCCATGTAGTTTTATTTTCTGGAATTTCTGGTTATTTTTGGTTTTGAGGTAGTTGTATTCCTTCTTAGTTGTGGAGGCAGACAGAGCGTGTCAGTCCAAGCCTCCATCTTGGCCGGAAGTCTTATTGAGCATTCTTATACTAATGTTTTAAACTCTGCATCTGGTAGATTACTAATTTAGTTCTTTTTTAGAGTTTTGTTTCGCTCTTTCATTTGGGACATATTTCTTTATCTTCTCATTTGACTGCCTTCCTGTGTTTGTTTCTATGTATTATGTAAGCGTCTATGTCTCCTGGTCTTGGTAGAGTGGCCTAATGTAATATGTGTCCTGTAGGGCCCAGTGTCGCAGCCTGCCCAGTCACCACTCGTGTGTTCTGTGTACACCCTCCTGTTGTAGTTGAGCCTGGATTGCTGTTGACACTTCAGTGGGAGGGGTTTATTCCCAGGCTGATCAACTTCAAGGACCGGTCATGACCACTGTGGAGGATCTGCTGCACAAAGGCCAACCCCACAAAGTAGGACTTGCTTCAGTAAGGCTTTTGTGTCTGCCAAGTCTGTGCCTTGAGTGTTGTTCATGGAGGTGGTTGACTGGCGTTTCAGCATGGTCTGCTGCTGTCTACTGGCTGCACAGACTCTGGAGCCTCCTGGGAGGTACAGGTAAAGGTCATCCATTACCTGTGTCCTTTCTGGGGCCACTTGGCATGAGTTACAAAGTGATCTGAAGATGACTGCTACTTGTGCTGAGCTTGGATGTGCCCAGGTAAGGAACACCTGGGACTCCAGAAGCACTCTGTCTTGCTCAGCCACAATCCCACTGGTTTTTACAGCCAGAAGTTATGGGGGTTTCTCTTCTCAGAACTTGAGCCCTGAGTTGGAGGAGCCTGATGTGGGGCTGGAACCCCTTGCTCCTCAGTGGGATCTCTTCAGTCAAGATATCCCTCCTGATTTTTAACCACCACACATGGGTGTGAAACATGCATATTTCATGTCTCCACTCCTCCTACCAGTCTAGAAGTGGCTTCTTCTTTATATCCTTAGTTGTAGGACTTCTGTTCATCCAGATTTCAGGCAGTTCTGAATGATGGTTGTTCTGTACTTTAGTTGTAACTTTGATATGTTTGTGGGAGGATGCGAGTACCGCATTTACCTACTTCACCATCTTTACCAGAAGCCTATACTAATTATTTTAAAATTAATTTCTATCATTTGTTTCATGTTCTTTTTTAAATAAAAATAAGCTGTATCTTTAAATTACAGATCAGAAGATGAGATATAAGACTGAACATCTTTGAAATGACAATATTTAATACAGAAGTTGGAAATTTAAGACCAAAAAAATGAAAATAACTAACTTATGACCTCACCAGTCTCTTTAGATGTACATCTATATATTTGTCACACATACCTGTTTTATATATATATATTTATATGTAATATATGTATGTATATATATATATGTATTTCTAATAAAATTAAGATCACATTCTTAAATTTACTTTGTCTATTTGTAGTTTTTCAAACATCGGTCTATGTTTATATATTTATGTACAACATGTTAAATTGCTGCATATTATTCTATTATAGGAATACTTTTTGAAAAACCCAATATTATTTTTTAAGAGATTTTATTTATTTTTTTGAGGGGGTCGGGAAGGAGAAAGAGAGGAAGAGAAATATCAGTATGATAGAAAAACATCAATTGGTTGCCTCTTGGACACATCCCGACCAGGGACCAAACCCACAACCCAGACATGTGTCCTGACTGGAAATCAAACCAACAGTGTTTCCCTCTGCAGAACAGTGCCCAACCCACTGAGACACACCAGTCAGGGCAAAAACCCCATATTATTAAGTTTGTGGTATAGGGGTTAAGTGTAAGGTCTGGATAAGTTAACTGAATTTGAATTGCAGCTTCTACTACTAACTTGTATGACCTTGGGAAGTTACTTAGTCTCTGAATTTCGGTTTGTTTTTTTTTAATCTGTATAATGAAATAATAATCTTAACTCATAGAAATGAAAGCTTTTGACACAGAATCTGAAGCTGTTGACACAAAGGGCTTTCAGGAAGGTGGCATGATTTCCAAGTGCAAGAGTGCTTGTTTCCCTGCACACTTGCCAACACTGGTGTTATCCAAAGTGAAAATGCACTACCTTATTTGGTTTAATATTTTTAAATAAACCAAACTGCCTCCATTGCTATAATTAGAAATTTTATTTTGTTTTTATTAAGTATACAGTAGTCCCTCTCTATAGCACGGTTCACTTATCGCATCCTCACTGTATTGTGGGATTTTTTAAAATATATTTAATTATTTATCGCAAATTTTTTGCTATATCACGGGATTTGCGGTACTATATATGTATGTTGTTAAGTTATGTAGGTTTAAGAGTGTAGAATATGTTTAAGAACATAAGTATTGTTTATAAAAGTGTGGAAAAGGTTAATAAGGGAGTGGGAAAGGTTAATAAGGGACTGGGAATGGTTTATAAGTGTATGGGAAGGGTTTATAAAGCCTTAAAATATATATAAATACTAAAATAAATGTAAGGGTCCTACTTCGTGGATTTTCACCTATCGCGGGGGAGTCTAGAATGTAATACCCATGAAAAATGAGGAAATACTGTATGGAGAATGTGTTTTCATACTAGAAAGTCCAATTTTTTAAAATTCTGTTTTTAAAATATTTATTCATTCTAACCTTGTAATAACAAAAACTTAATGCTTACTGCTTTTTTTAGAAGATATTAGATTATACTTGTTGCCTCAATATCTTCTCATAATATTCTGTATGAACTGCTGCTCTGCAAACCTGACTGTATAACCTGGAAGGGAATAGGAGTAACCCCCCCTACTCGATAACCAAGGCCGTTCTGCTTGGACATATTCTCTATCCTCCTTTAAGTCGGAATAATGATACATAAGAAGAAGCTGTGTCATAGGAGGGACTCTAACACCCACTGAAAGTCCAGTACATGAGAGAGTGGAGGAAGCATGAGTTAGAAGAATTCCTGGGGTCTACTAAGAGAGGTTTAGACAAATTAGATAAGCTTGTTACAAGAGAAAGTTGAAAACTAAAATGGCATTTTCAAAATTCACTTCTGTTTTATTGCAAAATCTTTATGTATATTCTTGCAATGATAACAACATAGTAATACCATGGAAGAAAGGCAGACTTAATTAGTTAAAATTATATTTGGCATAGGGTCAAGAAAGAACTATTAAACAAACTGAAATAGTATCTCATTTTCTGTGTTATCATTTTCAACAAATAAACTCACCCTAGTAGAGGAAGCTCAGATTGACATGAAGGTGAAAATATTTAATACAGTCCGTAAGTTCAATGTGAATTTTATCAAAGGAAAATCTAGTTCATTTTTAAGAGTTTCTCTCAATCTTTAATTAGCTTATTGATAAAATGAACTTTCCCTTAGTTTACTGGAGTAGGGGAAGGCCACCTTAGAGTTTAACCAGCCCCACCCCCCTATAACACCCCCACCCCACCCCACCCCAGCCAAGGACAAAGCAGGGACCTTGTCTCAGGATTAGGGGAAATAGTTAAGAAGGAGAGGAAAAGAAAATTGCTTTTCCAGCTTCTCTAACTTCCCATGTAGTCTACAGAGAAAAGCAAGCATCCCTTGGGAGGAAATAACAAAAGTGCCAAATAGTAGATGGATGGATGAGGCCTGCATCCTTGCAGTGTACTGGAGATCTTGCCTTTATAATATGACAAAGACTCTTGTCCCTTGCTCTTGGTGGTTACCAGAAGGCCAAATGGACATTACCAGTGGGCCATGGCCCTTCTTCAGGACCTCTACCCTTGAAGCTCAGTTCCTTTGCCTACCAGAAATATCAGTCAGAGAAGGGGATCTGGTGAATCTGTAAGAGGTCATTGCCTTGTTTTCTTCTCCTATGTCACATAAAGTTAGCCAGTTAGATCATTAGATGCATCTGTAAGAAACATTAGAGGTTTAACATTATTAACCACTCCCTCCCTCCTTGAATCTTTTTTTTCTTTGCATTTTATGACATCACTTTCACTTAATCTTTCTACCTTTTGTCCACTCTTTATTCTTTTCCCCTGGGCATGTCTTCTTTTCTGTTTTTACAAGAGGCATAGGGAATTTTAGCTGTCAGATTAAACAGATTCTTTCCGCTTGGCTGTTGGAATCATTTCCAAAGATCCCTATGTGCCTATTTCATACTGTGAGAGTGATTTTGTGGCTGGGATAACAACATATTCAATGTAATGAAAACTGGATTAAGTCTACTTATTTCCCAAGGCTTCTGAAGTGTCACTAGTTGTAGATAATTTTCAGTAACTGTTAATAACATGAGTTTAGTACAAGCCTAACCTAAAGGTATAAAAAGCCACAGTAGCAGCAATAAAAACAATGAAACCCCATTACTAAGCAATAAAAACAACAGAACTCTATCACTAAATGTGTCCTGAATGCTAGTTGTATAATTGCAAAGTACCAGGGTCATTGTGCATCTTATCCTCATTTAGTACTACTTGGCAACAGTATTTTCTTCTTTCCTTTTTAAGGCAGATACCAGTACCAGGTGGTAGGAAGAACTCACTTATTTCTTTCTACTACACTATCAGGTCTCTCACCAGGCTGTGGGCTACTTGCAGATGGCGATGATATTTTAGTCACCTGTGTCCTCTCTGCCAAGCAGATCACTTGGCACATAAGCTCACAGTGAATAATTATTGAATTTAGTTTGGATAGAATATACTAAACCAAATTGAAAAGTCATGGGAGCCTCTTTGGAAAGTTGTGTGAAAGTTTCTTAAAAAGTTAAACATAGTTACCTTATTTCCTAACAGTTCCACTTGTAGGTATGTACCTGAGGGAGTTGAAACTGTATTGATGCAAAAACTAGCACACAAATGTTCACAGCAACATTATTCATAATAGTCTAAAAGTAGAAACAACCCCAATGTCCATCAACTGATTAATGGATAAATAACAGGTGGTATATACAGGGATGGGCAAAAGTAGATTTACAGTTGTTTGCATGGAAAATAATACAATAAGTAATAGCACAGTCAAACCTCGTTTCTTAAATGTCTCCCATCTCAAAGAATTTGGTTCTCGACCAGATTGTTCACGGGAAAAATGCCTCAGTTGTTGACAAAACTTCAGTTGACCCAACAACCCTTTCATGCTGATATCTGTATGATCAGTCACGCATCTCTCAGAGGACAAACAAAGGCAAGGATGCATGAGCATGAGTCAGTTTACCACTAAACCTCAGGAGATTGTACTGTGAATATTTTCATGTTTTTCTGCTTTTTGCTACTTATTAAATACTTACAGTAAGTCACCATGGATCCTAACAAGGTTAGTGATAGCAGCAAAGTGAAAAGGAAAGCTGTGAGAACAATGATAGATAGAGCTTTAAAAAGAAATAGTTGCCAGGTATGACAGAGGTGTCTGATCTGGCTCCCGAGTACAGCATGGCGAAATCCACAGTGAGCACAACTGTAAAACATAAAGAGGCCATGAGGAGTGCTGACGTTACTGAGGGTGTGAAAGAGCTCATGAAACAACAATCACAGACAACTGAAGAGGTACAGATATTGTTCTTGATTTGGATAAACAAAAAGCAGCTAGACCGTGATAGCATTTCGGAGGCAATGATATGTGAAAAAATGAAGATGTGGCATACTAACCTCATGAAAGACACTTCTGGAATGAGTGCTGAAAGTGATTCATTTAAGGCTAGTGGGGGTGGTTTGATAAATTTAAGAAAAGAAGTGCCATTCATAGTGTAGTGAGGCATGGGCAGGCTGCCAGCTCCAACAAAGTAGCTGCTGATCATTTCATGACAGAATTTCAGAAATATGTCGAGGCTGAGGGATTTTTTCCCCAACAAGTGTTCCATTGTGATAAGATAGTCCTCTTCTGGAAGAAAATGCCAAAGAGGACCTACATTACACAGGAGACGTCATTGCCAGGACACAAGCCAATGAAGGACAGGCTTATGTTACTGCTGTGGGGGAGTGCGAGTCCATGAGCTTGGAGGTGGGTGATGATGATGCCGAGGGGTTGGTGGAGGCCCACAACAGGGAGCTAGCTGGCCACCAGGAACTCCAAGACCTTCAGAGGGAGCAGCAACAGATAGCACCTGAGGGGCTATCTTTAAAAGAGGAGGAAAGGGAGGATATTTCCACTTTACTAATCAAGGAAATGCTTGATAAATGGAGAGAAATGCAAAATTTTATTGAGAAATATCACCCTGACAAAGAAGCAGTAATCCTTTCAATAAACTTGTTCAATGACAATGCAGTGTTCCACTTCAGGCACGTGTGTTAAAACGCAGGCCAACACAAACATCACTGGGTAAGTTTTTATTGAGACAGAGGCTCAGTGAGCCTGAGGCAAGTTCTGGTGAAGAAGAGAGATGAAAGAGAGAAAGAACCCCGGAGGAATGGCTACCTGACATTTTTATGGAAGGGGATTCCCCTTCCAAAAAACGACATTTCTCCACCACCACCCCCATCCCTATATTGCATATTCATTCATCAATAACTCTCAAGTGTGTACATAAATTTTTATTTTATACTGTACATTTTATTTCCTTGTTAAATTTTCATTTACATTTCCTGTCCTTTTTGTTTTTAAAGAGTTTTACATTAAACAGTACATCAGACATGTACTGTATATAAGAAAGTTTAAAACAGGGAATCATTTAGTGTTCTGAAATGTACTAATTCAATTTACATTATTTCTACTGGGAAAAAAATGATTCTGTTTTTGAACAAATCACTCTCGAATGGCCTTCTGGAATGAATTAAGTTTGAGAACCAAGGTTCCACTGTATGAGAATAAACTCTGTTTTGTATCCTCACTACTGTAAACCTCCTTTTCCCACCACTGTGTGTACAATGGAACATTATTCAGCCATAAAAAGGAGTGAAGTATTAGTATATGCTACAACATGGATGAATCTTGAAAACATGCTGAACTGAATGACAGACGCCAGTCACAAAAGGCTACATATTATGTTATTGTATTTATTCGAGTGTATAGAACTGACAAATCCATGGAGAAAGAAAGTTTATCAGTGGATGGGAAGGGAAAGTAGGTGATAACTAAAGGTGGAGCATTTATTTTGGGGTGATTAAAATATCTTAAAATTGATGTTTGCACAACTCTGAATATTTAAATGGATATAAAATGGATTTTATATGTGAAGTATAATTTTTTCAAATTATAAAACAGAAAGGTCTTTAAAAAATAAGGAAACCATATATAAAACTGGATTAAAAGTCTTTGGTTATTATGGAAGAAAATCCATAAAATTACTAATTTTTTTTTAAAGTGCACACATGGGGGTTGTGGGATACAGTTACTCAAGAGCCCTTTTAACGAACATTTTCTGATTCTGCAGAGAAGCAGAAATGTCTAAAATCATTCTTCTTGTCTCTCACTGCTATTATAAAACAAAGGGACCTTTATGAAGTTTACTGAAAGACAGGCCAGGTTTCTATTCCTCTGGGGATGTTTAGATAGATAGATTGATGATTGATAAATAGATAGCTGATACCTAGGTTGATATATGTAGAGATGATTTATGATTTATTGTACTTGGGGAAAAAATAAGTACAGAACTTTTCTTCTGTAAATATAATTCAGAAAGAGTTCTTTTTGTGGAACATTGATATTGATGAGAATTTGATAGCTTTTTTATTATAATATTTTTGACAATTGCAGCAATTGATTTAGTCTTGTCTTTTACTGTGGATGAGGGAACATCTTTTTTCTAGGGTCAATATTTTGGTTATTTCTACACAGGATTTTTTAAATAAAATGGAATATATACAAAGAAAAGTAAAAGGGAGGGCGTTGTGATGTAGTCTGGGTACACACTTAGATTCCCTGCACAACTTGCACAGTTGTCCGTCATTTAATACTCTCTGCAGGTGCATGTGGAAAATGGAGGACATACCTATCTTTCACAGAGAGCTAGTGATTAAATAGATGATGCTTTAAAATATTTTGAATTAAATATATTTTAATGCATAAGTATACCATTATTCATTCAAAAATGTATTAAGGGGCAAAATTCTCTGATTCTGTAGGAGGAAAGAATGATCAGGTCATTTATAATGCTGTTGTCTAATAGAAATATGTGAGCCAAATATGTAAATTAAAAAATTTCTAGTACCAACATAAAAAAGAAAAAGGTGCAATTAGTTCTTTTTCAGTTACAGCTGACATTCAATATTATGTTAATTTCAGGTATAAATCATACTGGTTAGACATTTATATAACTTATGAGGTGATTCCCCTGATAAGTCTAGTGCTCACTGACACAATGCAGTTATCACACTATTGACTATATTTCCTATGCTCTACTTTATATCACCATGACTGTTTTGTAACTGATAATCTATACTTTTTAATCCCTTCACTTTTTTCACCCTGCCCCTCCAACCCCCCACCTATCTGGCAACCATCAGTTTGTTTTCTTGTATCAATATATTTGTTTGCTTTGTTGTTTGTTTTGTTTTACAGATTCTACATATGAGTGAAATTATATGGTATTTGTCTTTCTCTGTCTGACTTATTTCCCTTAGGTATAATAGCCTCCTGGTTTGTCCACGTTGTTGCAAAATGATACGATTTTATTCGTATCATTTATACGATTTTATGGCTGAGTAATATTCCATTGTATACATGTATCACAACTTCTTTATCCAATCGTCTATCAGTGGACACTTAGGTCTTGTTTTCTTATCATTGAGCCACCCTTTGTCTTTTTATTGGACCATTTAATCCATTTACATTTGAAGTAATTATTTATAAGTATATACTTTTGCCATATTATTATTAATATTTTTTATCTTTTCTTCTTCTCTTCCTCTTCCCTTTAACATTTCCTGTCACACTGGTTTGATGGTAATTAAGGTCATTAACCTTTTCTTGTCTGGGAAAGACTTCATCTCTCCTTTAATTCTAAATGGTAGCCTTGCTGAATAGAGTAGTCCTGGTTGTGAGGCCATGATTTTCATCACTGTGAATATTTTGTGCCAGTCTCTTCTGGCCTGCAAAGTTCCTGTTGAGAATCCAACTGACATTCTTATGGGAGTTCCCTTGTAGGTAACTAACTGATTTTCTCTTGCTGCTTTTAAAGTTCTCTCTTTGTCTTTAACGTTTGGCATTTTAATTATGTGTCTTGGTGTGAGCCTCTGTGGGTTCATCTTGTTTAGGCCTCTCTGTACTCCCTGGACTTATATGTTTATTTCCTTTTCCAGTATAGGAAAGTTTTCAGTCATTATTTCTTCAAATAGGTTTTCAATTCTTGCTCTCTCTCTTATCCTTCTGGTACCCCTATGATGTGGATATTGTTATATTTCATGTTGCCCCAGAGGTCCCTTAGACTATAATCATTTTTAAAATTATTTTTTTCTTTTTGCTGTTCTGATTGGGTGTTTCCCACTACCTTGTCTTTCAAGTAAGTTACTGATTCGAACCTCTGCTTAATCTAGTCTACAGTTGATTTCTTCTAGGGTATTCTTTATTTCAGTTGTTATATTCTTCACTTCTGACTGGTTCTTTTTGATAGTTTCTTTGTCTTATTTATGTTTACTGTTTCTGTTGAAATTCTCACTGAGTTCATCTATTTGTCCCCTAAGTTCATTGAACATCCTTATAGCCAGTTTCTTGAACTGTGTACATGGTAGATTGCTTGCTTACATTTTGTTTAGTTCTTTTTCTGTAGTCTAATTCTGTTCTTTCATTTGGGTCATGGTTTTTTGTATCCTTATTTCAGCTGCCTCCATGTGTTTGTTTCTATGTATTAAAGAGATTTGCTATATCTTCCATTCTTCCATTCTTGGAAGGGTAGCCTTATGTAGTAGGTGTCCCGTGGGGCCCAGTGGTGCAATCTTTCATTATAATAATACTTTCTTCATTTACCCATATACCTAAATATTAAGCTTTAATTGCTGAAGTTTAAAAACTTTGAATTATGGAGCTATTCTAAGAAAGCCTCTAAACTGAGACCTACTTTGGAAAAAAAACCTGTAAAAGGGAGAGTTTTTTTTTTTTTTTTTTAGTCTCTCCTTCAATGTGCCTACTGGGCCTGTGAGTAAATACTACATTGAAAAAACTATTTACTAAGGGCATCTTTTTATTTCAAATATTTGGATTGAGAACTAATATAAGATAGATGAAGTTCAGATAGTTCTTAATAGGGATTTATTTTAACAATGTAATTTTTTGCCAATTAATAAATTATCAAATATTGCTAGTTAACAGGGTTTAATATAAGTTGAATCAAATAAACTTACATTGCAACTTGCCTCTTGAGTTCTGCATGAAGCTCTCCCTGCCCCCTTCCCAGTCACACTCTGGCTTCCCAGGCCTTCCTCTTAACCTCACAGATCTCTGGCACTGATCTCGGCAGAGGAAGGAGTAGGGATGGAGGCGAGTGGATTAGAACAATGGGGAGGGGAAGAAGACAGAGTAGGCAAAGTACCTTGTGACCTTAAAATAACGAGCCATGTTTTCCTGTGTGTCTGGTGAACTGTCTCTGAAGACAATTCCAAAAAAGAAGCTATAAAAATGTTTACAGTAAAGGCAACATCCTTTGGCTAAAAGCCCTCCCTATCAGGTTTGCTACTTTGAAGCTCAACACACATTTGAATGCAACAGAAAAGCAGATTTAATTATATTTGGAAGGGAAGGAGATGGGGGTGAGATGAGGATTAGTTTTACTACTTGAAAACCATTATTTATAGCTCATATTACAATCTTTTGAAATAATTGATAAAATAAATAGTATTTTTTCTGATCCCATTTATTACCAAAATTAATCAGGACTTCTGGGTTGAGATAGAAATAAATTTCCAGTTTTGTTGATTCAAGGTGAAACTCTGCTATGTATCTCCAAAATTTTCTAATTTTTCAATTTTTTTTACACTGAAACAACAACATAGTAAATAACAAAGAGTGAAAAGTAAGATTTCTAAATAACCATAGTACACAGAGTAATACCCTCCAAAGATGTCCACATCTTAATTTCCAGAACCTGTGAATATGTTTACGTTACATAGCAAAAGAGACATTGCAAATGTGATTAAGTATCTTGAGATGGGAAGATTATTCTGGATTATCTGGGTGGGCTCAGCATAATCACAAACATCTCTTTAAAAAGAATGCAAGAAAGTCAAAGTCAGATAAAATGTAAAGATTAGAAGTAAATGTTGGAATGATGCACTTTGAAGATAGAGGAAGAGACTGTGAGACAAGAAGTGCAGGAGGCCTCTGGACTTTGGGAAAGGAAAAGAAACAGAATCTCTCCTAAAACCTTCAGAAGAAATTAGCCTAAGACCTCTCAAAATTCTGACTTCCAGAGCTATAAGATAATACTTTTGGGTTGCTTTAAGCCACTGTTTTCAGTAATTTATTACAGTAATGACACATGCAACATGTGCCTCAACCCTTTGCAATTATTTTTTCACCAACTGTAGTTTCTATCTCCATACTTATTTATCATAATTTTATTGCCAATAACAGGAACTGCTAATGATGTGAAGACCATCATATGAGAAAAGCAAAACATATCTATATAAAGGCAACCATACCAGCAAGTAAGGCTGCCTATTTCCATTTATCAAATGTATTCAAATAATACTTATTGAAAACAGAAGTGACCAAATCAACAAAAATTCTTGCCCCCATGAAGCTTACATTCTAATGTAGAAGACAGACAATAAACAAATAATACAGTTTTATGGGATGATATCTCTTCTTGGCAAATGCAAACTGACAGATTTTGAAAAATGAAACCAAGTATCTCTTCTTAAGCCCAACTGACAAGTTCATGAACTCTTTGCTACTATATGACATGTTTTTTTTTTTTTTAAGAGGCATTCAAGTAAAACCTCCAGGGGTTCCTCAAGACTTGACATCTCATCTATTTCATATCAACTTTCTTAAATTTTATTTCTAAAAAAGAACGCATAAATGAATATATAGCCTCTGTTCTTGTGATCTACCTCTAGCCTAAATGCCATGTTCTGGTCATGTTAGCTTCGGAATCTTTGTATGAAAGGGTTTTAGAAAATGGTAATCTCGTTGAAAATGTGGCTAGGAGACTTTACCTTAAAGCTCTGTTTAAATAGCAAGCACACTATTTATTTGGGAGGAATAGTGATGTAGATTAGGGGGTGGAATTCAAAAGCTGCCTCTAAACCACTCTTTGGTTCTACCACTTTAAGACAGGTTAACTAGAGAGTTGAAGATCCAGTCACTGCCATGTGCAATTTGGGAGAAAGTCTAATCCAAACGAAGAAGATTGAACTCAACTGAATCAAAAAGCTTCATCCTCACCTCACCCCCATTTCCTTCCCTTCCAAATATAACAAAATCTGCTTTTCAGTTGCATTCAAATGTGTGTTGAGCTTCAAAGTAGCAAACTTGATAGTTCACTAGAAATATGGCAGGTACCAATCAAGCTCTACTAGTGAACCTTTGCATTACTTTGGAGTAGAGTACCTCCCAACAAGATGTGGAAGTATAATTTTCTTATCTATATGCCTGAAATGATTAACCAGTAATTTTCCCAAGAGACACTTAATGGAACTCTACAAGTATTTTCAGACTATCCATGTTTTTGCCCAACAAGATCAAACTCCAAGCAGGAAGTAAGTCTGCATGCAAAACAGATTTAAAGAGGCATCCTTTATTCCTTCCTTTCCCTTAATCCTTATATTCAATTCAACAGCAACTTCTAAAACTTTACCTCCAAAATATCACCTTACTAGTCTTTTTCTTTATATTTCTATTATAAGCCCAGTTTAAGCCACCATTTTGTTTTGCTTGGACATTCTTATCTCTTGCCTCTCTATAATTCATTCTTTAAGAGTAGCCATAATAATACTTTGATTTTACTGAAAAATATTTCTCTGGCTGGGCAGCTCAGTTGGTTAGAGCATCATCCTGATGCACCAGGGTTGCAGGTTAAATCCTGGTTAAAGCACATGCAGGAGTCAACCAGGACACATGCATGGGTGGGTGGAGCAACAAGTCAATGTTTCTCATTCTTTCTCTCCTTCTCTCTCTCTCTAAAAGTCAATAAATAAAATTCTTTAAAAAAAAAATTAAAAGTTTAGTAAATACAAAAAATTTTACAACATAAGTATACCTACCACCTAAAATTGGTAAGTTATTAATATTTTGTCATTACAGATATGAATGGCATTACATATGTGATATAAATACATATTAGAAATATGGTGATATCTTCTTTGTTCCTTTCCTCATTCACATAGCCCATACCTAATCACCTTTAATTGGTGTTTACTTTTTCAGGCTGTTTTTACACTTTACTTCATATATGTATTTATACACAAAATATAGGATTTTTCTGTATGCTTTAAATTTTTACATAAAAGTATCATTCAGTACCTTTTTTTCCCACTGAATATTACTTTGTTGAAAGTTATCCATGTTGATTCTTACAGATCTTTCTTTCATTTTAATTGCTGTATTGTGTTTTATTGTATGAATAAACCACAATTGACTTTTTGAAATTTTCCTACTGATTGATATTTAGATCGCTTTATATTTTCCTCTATTAGGATGCCCCAGTGGACTTCTTGGTATGTGACTCTTTGTGAGCATGTGTACTACTTTCATTACCTGGATGTGGAGTGTATAATTGCTAGATCACAGGGTAGGCACACTTTCAATTAGTTCTTCCCCAAGTGGTTGTGCTGACTCTCACTCCCACCAGCAAACTCCTGGACTTGGTGTTTTCAAACTTTACATTTTTTAAATTGATGTTTTAATGAGATTCCCATGATGACTAGTAATGTCAAGTGTCTTTTCTTATGACTATTGAACATTAACTTTTCTTTTATGAATTACCTGTTCATATCTGTTGCCTACTAGTTTTTTGGGTCATAATCATTTATGTTTTATATCTATCCTCTCTCAGTCTATGCCTTATCTAGTCACTTTGTACGCAATGTGGTCATTCAAATTTTTTAATGAAAGTGATATTTTAAAAACACAAATTAGTTCACAATTCTCCCCTGTTTAAAACATCCATTGGCTTCCCACTGCCAAACATTTTGCTTTGACCCATAAGTCTGTTCTTCACAATCTTGAGGAAGCCTTTTCTGATTACCCAAACTAAGTCACCTCCCAACACTCTATTTATATTATCCTTTTTTATTCTTTTAAAAATGTTTTTCTGATATAATCTTAAGTGTTTGATTAATGTCTGTCCCCACCTTCCAACCAAACTAGAATTTGAGCTCTGTAACAGAAGGGCTCTCTGGAGCCAGGTGGGCAGCAGGGCAGGTGAAGTCCTCAGTCCAACAGGGCAGAGCCTTTGGCAGCTCATTCCAAGGGAGATCAGTGTGGTGTGGAGCAGCACTCTGATGTGCAGAGCTCAGCAGTCTCAGCAGTGGTCTGAAACCTGCTACATTTATACCTTGAAAGTGGTGTACTCCGCCCTTCTGGATCTTTTTGATAAATGTTTTGGCACCCCTGATGCTGTGTGGAATTTGCCCAGGAACCTATCTATGGGTGGTCCTGCTCTGCAGATATGGCTTTTCTGATCATGTGTGCAGATATCTTGATTGTGTCTCCTTGCCAGATGTGTCTGCTCTGACTATGTGTGCAGATATCTTAAGTGTGTCCCCTTGCCAGATGTGTCTGTTCTAACTTAGGTAGTTTCCCTCTTGAACCAAAGTTCAGCCATTTTGGTTGACATCAGTGACTCCACTTTGTTTTATATACTTCATGCTATCTTGATCGGACCTATGCCATTTTATCGGCCCTGCTCTCCACATTTATTTTTTTAATGTTTATTTTTTAGTACATTTATATAAAATTTAAACCCTGGCTGCTGTGGTTCAGTGGATTGAGTGTTGGCCTGCGAACCAAGTGTCGCTGGTTCGATTCCCAGTCAGGGCACATGACTAGGTTGCACGCCAGGTCCCCAGTTGGGGGCACGTGAGAGGCAACCGCACATTGATGTTTCTCTCCCTCTCTTTCTCCTTTACCCTCTCTCTAAAAACAGATAAATAAAAATAAAATAAAATAAAATAAAATAAAATAAAATAAAGTAACCTTGTTAAAAATTAATTAATAAAATATTTATATGTGATTTTGAGTAATGCATAAATATGATCATATACATGCTTTTATAATCAAGTTTTTTTAAAATCTCATATCCTCTTTTCCCTGCTTCAGCTTTCTTACACCCCAGTCACATGATAATCCATGTTAACAGCTTAATATGTATCCATCATTTTTTCAGTTGATATATAAATTCAATGCAGACATAGTCACGACATACTTATATACACATGTAAATACAGAAGTTTTATGGTCATTAAACTTAAAAAATGGGACTACATTCTTAAGCTTTGAGAATATGTTGCTTTTCTCATATAACGATACCCAAAGGAAGTATCTCCAATGCATTTGAGTATAACATGAATTCATATTTTAATGGCAGCACAATATTTCATGATTTAGATGTAACATTGTCTATTCAGAAATCCCTAGCTGTTGAAAATTTGCTTTGTTTCCATGTTTTGGCACTATAAATAATGCTAAAATAAACATCCTTATATGTCTTTATCTACTGATATGTTTATTTTTTTAGGATAGATTCCCAGGAGTAAGACTGCTAGGTTGGTGGAGGATAAAGCATTTTAATTTTAATGGATATTGATAAATCTCTTCATTTTAAAAACATTGATTATGCTGAACAACAGATTTTATTTTTAATTTCCCCAAAACACTAAAACAGCTCATGGCACACTGATATATGCAATCCAAAATCCCGAAAATGGTTGTCTTATTTTGGGACTCCTTAAAAACTTACACTTTTAAGTGACCTTTATTAAAGTTATCTACAAACAACAACAAAAAGGAGTTATCTCAGAAAAACCTTAGTGTAAGAGATACCTCAGCTCCTGAATACTGAAAGCTTTCTATAGGGGGATATTTGAGGTGCCTCTCTATGACTGAGTCTTGCTCACTTCTGTTTCAGGTAACACTGCTAGGGTTCTCAGTTTGAGAAAGCTTTATTCTAAAGATAAGTCTAATATTACAACTTTCACTATAGGGCTTTCATTAAAATTGCAGTTCAAGTGGAAGGAATGGGAGGTGAGAAAATAAATCAAATTTTGCCATAGATGAAAACTATTGTACAAAACTGAGAAATGGTAAACAGTTCACCATCAACCCAGCAAGGCTTAGAGCAAGTACAGAGGGGCTGGCATGTATAAATACCCACTTTTATTAGATGATCAGAAAACCTGGAGTGATAGCATCAGGGAGCAGCCCTTCAGACTGGGTGTGAATGTGCACATATAAAGGACTTTATGTTCAATCTTTATGGTCTGCTTTTTATATAGCATATATTCATATTCTTCTGCAAATGTCTCCCAATCCTGAATGTCCTTCAAGCACAATTTAAAACATGCTCAAAAATTTCCTTCCAGATCAAGCAATTTTTCATGAGTTTAAATTCCACTTACTTGAAGTCTGTTTAGACATACAAACCAGAGCAGGAACTTAATGGAAAGAAAACATTCCAAGACAACTTTTAAAATCAATCTTACTAATTTTATTGCTTGGTTTGTACCTAACTATGGCATACTGGCTTTGTCATTTCAAAAGCTTGCACAGCCAGAAATCCCAGTGTTATCTGAAGATCATTTAAGGTACTTTTTACAACCAAAAGCATTCTCCTCTCTTCTGCTGCTTGCTCTGAGACCATGGACTTTGAACTGCCAGGGGAAACACACTCTGTCTTTTCAATAGAGAAAACTTCGGAATGTACGTGCAGTGTGTAGACAGGATAGAATGCAGGTGAACCGGTTCTGACTCAGAACTTCCGTTGTCAGGAAAAGCACTTGGTTCATCCTCAGAATTTTCCTTTTCTGACCTCGTTTGGTGCCCAAGGCTCTCCTCTGCCTGCACCGTCCTCTGTGACTATCAGCGGCCCTGGGCCCTCTTCCCAGTGGCCCTGGATCCTCCTCCCAGTCAGTACCTCCCCGGGGCCTCCTCGACACCACAGGATACCCCAGCAAAAGGTTCTTCTGCAGTAGCAAAAAACAGATTCACAGTCTCGCACTGTGCCACTGTGGAAGAGGAATGTCTTCTTACTGATTCTTTCATATATGGAAGCACTTTGGTGCCATCGTGAAGCAAGAGGTTGGCCTCACTCAGATCACTTTTCCAAAGATAACGTTTCATTTTGTGAATTTCCATGTACATTAACCAGAGGCTTATTCCTCCAGGAAGGTGCACCTGATGGGGAGGACTCTTTTGTGTTCCAAGGCTGCATAGTCACTTGTCCCAGTCATCTACCTGCACTTTTGAGAGGCAAGTGCAGAGTCCCTCTGCCATCCCTCATCCCGTGTTCTCTGTGCGGTGAGCCCCAGGACGCATTTGTGTCAGTTGGAGGAAGGTCTTCAATGGATCTCGATGTCAACCTGCAGGTGGACGTTGAGCATCATGGAAGTCGCGAGGCAGAGGCAGGGGATGTTGGTGCTCAGCCTTCAGGCCAGGGCTAGGAAGTTGAGCAGAGTGTGGGTCAGCCCCTTGCAGAAGACCCATAGAAGCGGGCTGCGGCTGAATGCAAGAGCCCCTGCAATATAGATCCGTGCCAGCTCAGCTGGGCCGCTGTTCTGCGCTTGGCACTGAGGGAGCCTAGGAGGTAGTGAGGCTGGCTGCCATAAATCCTTTTCACCAGCAATAAGAAATGTAAAAACATTTCACGTCAGTTTTATAGAAAATGACACTTGTACTTTACAGTTATGAAGCAATGTCAAACAAAGACATTCTGCTGAGATATGTCCTCTTTTATAATCAATGTAATTGGCAAGCGGAGTTAGGTGTGGAATGGGAACAGGGGACAGGAAACTGGAAGAAGAAAGAAAGCATTCCCCCTAAGATCAGCAACCAGACAAGGAGGTCCACTCTCTCCACTCCTATTCAACATAGTCTTGGAAGTCATAGCCACAACAATCAGAAAAGAAAAAGAAATAAAAGGCATCCAAATTGGAAAACAGTAAGTGAAACTGTCATTATTTGCAGATGACATGATAGTGTACATAGAAAACCCTACAGACTCCACTAAAAAAACTACTTGACCTAATAAGTGAATTTGGCAAAACAGCTGGGTATAAAGTCAATATTTAGAAATCAAAGGCATTTCTGTACACCAACAATAAAATATCAGAGAAAGAAACTAGAAAAAAAAAAGCCCACTTACTATAGCAACAAGAAAAATAAAGTAATAGGAATAAACTTAACCAAGGAGGTAAAAGATCTGTACATGGAAAAATACAGAACATTGAAGAAAGAAATTAAGGAAGATACAAATAAATGGAAGCATATACCATGTTCATGGATGGGAAGAATCAACATTATTAAAATGTCCATACTACCCAAAGCAGTTTATAGATTCAATGCAATCCCTATTAAAATACCAATGACATATTTCACAGACCTAGAACAAATATTTGAAAAATTTATATGGAAACAAAAAGACCCCCAATAGCCACAACAATCTTGAGGAAGAAGAACACAGTAGGAGGAATCACAATGCCTGATATCAAACTATACTACAAGGCCACTGTAATCAAAACAATCTGGCACTGGCATAAGAACAGACATATAGGTCAGTGGGACAGTATAAAGAGCTCAGAAATAAACCCAGGTCTATATGATCAACTAATATTTGACAAAGGGGGAAGAAACATAAAATGGAGTGAAAAGAGCCTCTTCAACAAATGGTGCTGGGAGAACTGGACAGGGACATGCAAAAAAATGAAACTAGATCACCAACTTATACCATACACCAAAATAAACTCAACATGGATAAAAGACTTAAATGTAAGCTGATATATTTTTGCTGATATATCTCCTATGACAAGAGAAATAAAGGAAAGAATAAACCAATGGGACTACATCAAACTAAAGAGTTTCTGCTCAGCAAAAGAAAACATCAGCAAGACAAAAATGGAACCAACCGTATGGAAAAACATATTTGCCAATGGTACCTCAGACAAGGGATTGATCTCCAAAATATATAAAGAACTTACATGTTTCAACACCAAAAAGACAGACAACCCAATTAAAAAATGGACAAAGGACCTGAAAAAACACTTCACCAAAGAGGACATACAGAAGGCCCATAGGCATATGAAAGAATGCTCAACATCACTAGCCATCAGAGAGATGCAAATTAAAACCACAATGAGATACCACCTCACACCCCTCAGAATGGCCATCATCAGCAAATCAACAAACAACATGTGCTGATGAAGATGTGGAGAAAAGGGAACACTGGTTCACTGTTGGTGGGCAGACGGGTGCAGCCACTGTGGAAAACAGTATGAAATTTCCTCAAAAACCCAAAAATGTAACTGCCTTTAGATCCAGCAATTCCATTGCTAGGATTATACCCAAAGAATCCTGAAACACCAATTCTGAAGGACCTATGTACCCCTATGTTCATAGCAGCACTATTTACAATAGCCAAGTGCTGGAAACAGCCTAAGTGCCCATTTGTAGATGAGTGGATCAAAAAACGGTGGTACATTTACACAATGGAATACTATGTAGCAGAAAGAAAGAAGGAACTCCTACCATCTGCAACAACGTGGATGGAACTGGAGGGAATTCTGCTTAGTGAAATAAGCCAGGCAATGAAGGAAAAATACCATATGATATCACCTAATAGAGGAAACTAATGAACAACACAAACAAATGAGCAAAATTGAACCAGAGGCATGTAAACAAAGAGCAGACTGACTGTGACCAAGGGGATTGGAGGAGGGGGAGAAGCAGGGGTAAGAAGGGGAAGGGTCTATTCAAGGAACTAGTATAAATACCCGTGGACATGGATAATGGGTTGGGGATTGACTGTGGAAGAAAAGGTGGGGGTGAGGGGGTGGGGAAGAACAATGGGGGAAAAAGAGGGACAACTGTAAGAGAAAAACAATAAATAATTTTTTTTTAAAAAGAGGCATGCTAAAAATATTTGTATATGTTTCACTTTAAAAAATATTAACTTTTTAAAGCACCAAAAACGGCTTGAGTTCCTTGTTTTTATCTTCTTTATAGAATTTATTGGGCTGATATTGGTTAATAAAATTATATCATTTACAGGTGTGAAATTCTATAATACATCATCTGTATATTGTATTAAGTGTTCACCACACAAGTCAAGTCTCCTTTCATCACCATTTATCCCCACCCTACTCTCGTCTACCTTCCCCTCACCACTTTACCTCTGGCAATCACCGTATTGTTGTTTGTGTCTATGATTTTTTTTTCTTAATACATTCATTTTCCCCACCCAGCCCTGAAACCTCTCACCCCTATGACAGCTGTCAGTCTGTTCTCTATCTACAAGTCTGTTTCTATTTTGTTTGTTAGTTTAGTTTGCTTTTTAGATTTCACACACGAGTGAAATCATATGGTACTTGTCTTTCTGACTGGCTTACTTTATTTAGCATAATGCTCTCCAGGTCCATCCATGTTGTCACAAAAGGAAAGATTTCCTTTTTTTTTTTTTTTACACCTGAGTAGTATTTCATTGTGTAAATGGAATACAGCTTTTCTTTTTTACCCTTTTTTACTTTACTTTTTAATTTTTTAAAGTACATTTTATTGATTATGCTCTTATAGCTGTCCCAATTTCTTTTCCCTTTGCTCCCCTCTACCCAGTACCCCCTTTCCCTCCAGCAATACCATGTCCCTTAGTTCATGTCCATAGGTCATGCATATAAGTTCTTTGGCTTCACCCTTTCCTATATTATTCTTAACTTTCCCTGTCTATTTTGTAACTACCAATTATGCTTCTTAACCCCTGAACCAATTCTGCATTTCTTCCCCTTCCCCCTTCCAGCTGAAAACTCTCCAGATGATCCCCATACCCATGATTCTGTTCCTATTTCAGTTGTTTGCTTAGTTTGTCTTTGTTTTTATTTTTATTTTAGGTTCTGTTCTTGACAGTTGTGAGTTTGTTGTCATTTTAATGTTCATAGTTTTGATCCTCTTTTTCTTAAGTGTATCCTTTTAACATTTTATAATAAGGGCTTGGTGATGATGAACTCTTTTAGCTTTACCTTGTCTGGGAAGCACTTTATCTGCCTTTCCATTCTAAATGATAGCTTTGCTGGATAGAGTAATCTTGGTTGTATTTCCTTGCTTTTCAGCACTTTGAATACTTCTTGCCAGTCCCTTCTTGCCTGCGAAGTTTCTTTTGAGAAATCAGCTGACAGTCTTATAGGCATCTCTTTGTAGGTAACTCTCTTCTTTCCTCTTGCTGCTTTTAAGATTCTCTCTTTATCCTTAACCTTTGACATTTTAATTATGATGTGTTTGGTGTGGTGTGTTTGGGTCTAGCTTGTTTGGGACTCTCTGTGCTTCCTGGACTTCTATGCCTATTTTCTTCACCAAATTTGGGAAGTTTTCCTTCATTATTTTTTCACACAAGTTTTCAATTCCTTTCTCTTCCTTAGGTATTCATCAGTATGGGACAACCCATTTCACTGCGTTGTGATGCTGTATGTGGGGGAGGGGTCTGAGAGGGAACAATGCCGCTTGCTTAGCACTCACCCCTTTCCCAGGCACTTCTCCCTCTTCCTGTATGGGACTGATGTCTCCCTAGCTATTTTCCTGGTTGTGGTTTCCAGAGTGGGTTGGTCTGCAGATGTTCTAGGACTGTGGGAGCCCTCTAAATAAATGGACTCTGCTGAGAGACCGGCAGTTTCTTCCTCTGCCCCAACCCCCACTGGTTTTCACAGTCAGAAGCAATGAGGCTTTATTTCCCCAGCACTGGAACCTTGAGCTGTGTGGTCTGGTCTGGTGCTGGGAGTGCTCCCCAGGTGTCCCTCCTTACTTTTTTTAAATGTCTGACTGCACTCTCACAGGCGGGCCACAGCCACTGTCACTGTCGGCACCACACTGCATCTTCTCCACCATGATTCCACCCTTTCTACTCGTCTGGGTAAGTAAGTCTTCTTTATATCTTTGTTGGACCTCCATGAAGTTTGATTTTCTGGAACTTCTGGATGCCTTCAGTTTTGAGGCAGTTATATTCCTTCTTAGTCATGGAAGGAGATGCACTGTGTCTATCTATGCCTCCATCTTGTCCAGAAGTCCAGAATACAGCTTTTTTATCCACTCATCTATTGATAAACATTTGGTCTGCTTCCAAATATTGGCTATTATAAATAATGCTACTATAAACATCAGGGTGCATCTATTCTTTTGAATCAGCATTTTAGGTTTCTTTGGATAAATTCCCACAAGTGGAATCATAGGGTCATAAGGCAGTTCCATTTTTAATTTTTTTGAAGGAACTGCATGTTTCCCACAGTGGCTGCACCAATCTGAATTCCCACCAGCAGTGCACAAGGGTCCACTTTTCTCTGCATCCTTGCCAACATGTGTTGTTTGTTGGTTTATTGGTGATGGCCATTTTGACAGGTGTGAGGGTATATATAGCTCACTGTGGTTTTAATTTGCATTTTTCTGGTAATTAGTGATGCTGGCCAGCTTTTCAATCGTCTATTGGCCATCTATATGTCCTCTATAGAGAAGTGCCTGTTTTTTAGTTAGAATTTGTGTGTGTGTGTGTGTGTGTGTTGAGTTTTATAAGTTCTTTATAAATTTTGGATATTAACCACTTATCAGATATATCATTGGTTAACATGTTCTCTCATTCAGTGGGTTGTCTTTTCATTTTGTTGATGGTTTCCTCTGCTGTGCAAAACTTTTTAGTTTGATGTCATCCCTTTTTGTTGTTGTTTCTGTATGTTTTATTGATTATACTGTTACAGTTGTCCCAAATTATTTTCCCTTTGCTTCCCTCCACCCAGCAATCTCCCTTCCTCCTGCAGTCCCCCTCTTAGTCCATGTCCATGGATCATATGTATAAGCTCTTCTCTGTCCATTCTGCACTCTCCTACTATGCTTCTTAATTTCGGCACCATTTCCCTTTTTCTCCCCACTTATCCCTCCCAGCTGACCTCCCCCCACCACATGCTCCCCATACCTATGATTCTGTTCCCACTCTAGCTGTCTACTTAGTTTGCCTTTGTTTCCATTCCCTAGCTTCCGTTGTTGATAGTTGTGATACTGTTTTCATTTTAATGTTCATAGTTTTGATCTTCTTTTTCTTAAATAAGTCCCTTTAACATTTCATATAATAATGGCTTGGGGATGATGATCTCCTTCAGCTTTACCTTGTCTGGGAAGCAGTTTCTCTGCCTTTTAATTTTGAGTGATAGCTTTACTAAATAGAGTAATCTTGGTTGTACATCCTCGCTTTTCATCACTTTGAATATTTCCTGCCAGTCTCTTCTTGCCTGCCAAGTTTCTTTTGGGAAATCAGCTGACAGTCTTACAGGTACCCCTTTGTAGGTAATTCTCCTCTTCTCTCTTTCTGCTTTTAAGACTCTCTCTTTATCCTTAACCTTTGGCATTTTGATTATGATGTGTCTTGGTGTGGTCCTCCCTGGGTCTAGTTTGTTTGGGACTCTCTGTGCTTCCTGAACCCATATGTCCATTTCCTTTCCCAAATTAGGGAAGTTTTTCTTCATTATTATTTCACATAATTTTTCAATTTCTTGCTCTCCCTGTTAACCTTCTGGCAACCTTATGACTTGGATGTTGGCACATTTATAGCTGTCCTAGAGGTTTCTAAGTCTCTCCTAATTTTTAAAAATTCTCATTTCCTCCCTCTGTACTGGTTAACTGTTTATTTCTTCCTTATGTTCCAATTTGTTGATTTGAAGCCTGGTTTCCTTTCCTTCACCACTTGTTTCATATGGATTTTCCTTCATTTCAGCCATGATAGCCTTCGTTCTTTCCCTGTCCTGTTTAATCTTTGCTGTCAAGTCTGTGAGCATCTTTATCACCAATGCCTTAAACTGTGCATCTGTTAAGCTCGCTATCTCCTCATACATTAGGTGTGCTATCTGCTCATTGCTTAGTTATATCACTGGGACCTTGATCTGCTCCCTTTTCTGAGCTGTACTTCTCTGTCTCCTCATCATGACAGCTTTCTGTGTTTGCCTCTGTGATTTGCATGGGACTGTCGAACCTTTTACTTTATAGGGGGCAGGGCCTTAGGTAATCATAGTGCTGCCAACCATTTCACCGAGTTTTGGTGCTGTATGTGGGGGAGGGGTCTGAGAGGGAAAAGTGCTGGTTGTCACCATTTTTCCGGACACTTCTCCCCCTTCCCATACTAAGCAAGCTGTCTCCTTTTCGAGACTATTTGCTTCTTCCTCCACTGCAGCTCTCACTTGCTTTCACAGTCAGAAGAAATGTGGCTCTATTTTCCCCAGCACTGGACTGTAAGCTTTGTGGTCTGGTTTGAGACTGGGATTGCTTCTCAGGTTTAAACTGTATGACTGTGTTTTTCACCCTGGGTACAGCTATCTGTACTGGCCAGCCACCTCTGCCTGCCAAGCACCACTCCCATAGCTGCTGCTCCACTCTTCTTTCTCTCTGTTCTGGATGCACCCCTCCTATGTTTCTGGCTGATTACTTCTTCTTTATTTCTTTGCTGAACTTCGCTGTTGTTTCAATTTTCTGGATTTTCTGGTTTTTTTTTTTTTTAGTTTTGAAGTGGTTGTAAATTTCTTATCAGTTGTAAGGAGATGCAGCATGTGTATTTATGCCTCCATCTTGGCTGGAAGTCTAATCCCATTTGTTCTTCTTTCTCAAGATTGCCATGACTATTTGGGGTCTCGTGGTTTTATATATATTTTTGAAATATTTGGTCTAGTTCTGTGAAATATGCCATTGGTATCTTGATAGGAATTGTGTTGAATCTATAGATTGCTTTGGGTAGTATGGACATTTTAATGATATTAATTCTTCCTTAGTCATCGATACAGTATATGCTTTCCTTATTTGTATCTTCTTTAATTTCTTTCATCAGTGTATTATAATTTTTCAAGTACAGGTCTTTTACATTCTATATTTATTTCTAGGTATTTAATTTTTTAATGAAATTGAAAATGGATCATTTTCTTTTCTGATAATTCATTATTAGTGTGTGGAAATGCAATTGATTTCTGGATATTTATTTTGTATTATGCTACTTTACTGAAATCATTTATTAGTCTTGGTAGTTTTTTTGGTGGAATCTTTAGGGTTCTCTATGTACAATATCATGTCAACTGCAAATAATGACATTTTTACTTCTTCCTTTCTAATTTGGATTTTTTCTATTTCTTTTTATTATCTGATTGCTCTGGTTAGAATTTCCAGTACTATGTTGAATAAGAGTAGTGAAAATGGACATCTCTGTCTTGTTCCTGACCTTAAGGGAAACGCTTGTAGGTTTTGCCCACTGAGTATGATGTTGACTGTGAGTTTGTCATATATGACCTTTATACATTGAGGTTCATTCTTTTCATTCCCATTTTGCTGACAGTTTTATCATAAATTAGTGCTGGATTTTATCAACTGCTTTTCTTGTACCTGTTGTTATGATCTTGTGTTTTTTTTCCCTTCATTTTTTTTGTGTGGTGTATTACATTTATTTTTTTTGCATATATTGTACCAACCTTGATTCCCCAGAATAAATCCCACTTGATCATGGTATATGACCATTAATATATTGCTGGGTCTGGTTTTCCAATATTTTGTTGAATATTTTAGCATCTGTGTTCTTCAGGGATATTGGCCTATAATTTTCTTTCTTTGTAGTGTCTTTATCTGGTTTTGAAATTAGGATAATGTTGGCCTGATAAAATGAGCTGAGAAGTTTTTCCTCCTATTGAATTTTTTGGAATAGTTTGAGGATAGGTGTAGTTCTTTTTGAATATTTTGTAAAATTCACCTATGAAGCCATGCAGTCCAAGACTTTTGTTAGTTGGGAGTTTTTTTATTATGGCTTCAATTTCACTAGGTGTAATCTGTCCATTCATATTCTCTGATTCTTCCTGGTTTATTTTGGGAAGATTGCATGTTTCTAGGAATTTATCCATTTCATCCAGATTGTCCAATCTGTTGATATATAGTTGTTTATAATATTTTCTTAGAATCCTTTGTAGTGTTTTGGTTGTCAGTTACTTTTCCTCTTTTATTTCTGATTTTATTTATTTGAGTTCTCTCTCCTTTTTTCTTGATGAATTTTGTTATAAGTTTGTCTGTCTTGTTTATCTTTTCAAAGAACCAGATCTTGATTTCATTGAACTTTTTCATTGTTTGTTTGTTTTTCGACTCTATTTTGTTTCTTTTTAAAAAGATTTTATTTATTTATTTTTAAAGAGAGAGGAAGGTAGAAAGAAAAAAAGAAAGAGAAACATCAATGTGCAAGAGAAACATAGATTGGTTGCCTTTCTTGCACCTCTAAGCAGGGATCTGACCCACAAACCAGGCATCTATCCTGACTGGAAATCAAACTGGCAACTTTTCACTTAGCAAGATAACACCCAACCCACCGAGTCACTCCAGGCACAGCTATTTTATTTATTTATACTCTCATTTTTAATATTTCCTTCCTTCAACTCACTTTGGGCTTTGATTTTTGTTCTTTTCCAGTTCCTTTAAGTGTAAAGTTAGATTATTTATTTGAGAATTTTCTTGTTTCATGAGATAGGTCTGTAATGGTATGAATTTCCCTTTTACAACTGCTTTTGTCATACAGATTTTGGGTTGTTGTGTTTCATTTCTTTCAAGGGAAGTTTTGATTTCTTCCTTGATCTCATTGTGTTAAATTGCTCATTGTTTAGTAACATGTTACTTAGCCTCCGTGTCTTTTTCAGGTTTTTTTCTTATGATTGATTTCTAGTTTTATACAGTATGGTCAGAGAAGATGCTTGATATGACTTCAATCTTTTTATATTCATTGATACTTGTTTTGTGTCCTAACATGTGATCTATCCTAGAAAATGTTCCATATGCACTTGAAAAAAATTTATATTTGCGTTCTGGGGTAAAATGCTATGAAATTTTAAATTAAATCCATCTGATCTATCATGTCACTTAAGGTCACTGTTTTCTTGTTGATTTTCTGTCTGGAAGATCTACATATTGATGTCAATGAGGTGTTAAAATACTGACTGTATTGCTGTCAGTTTCTCCCTTTATGTTCAAGATTTGCTGTACATATTTAGGTGCTCCTATGTAGGTGTACAAATGTTTACAAGGGTTACATATTTTTGTTGGACTGCTTCCTTTATCATTTTATAGTGTCCTTCTTAGTCTCTTATTATGTCCTTTGTTTTAAAGTCTATATTGTCAGTTAAAAGTATTGCTACTCAAGCTTTTTTTCCCCCTTTTCATTTGCATGAAATATCTTTTTTCATCTTTTTACTTTTTGTCTGTGTGTATTTTTCATTCTGAGGCTACATGTCTTGTAGATGTATATATGTGGGTCTTGTTTTCTTATTCATTCAGCTACCCTATGTCTTTTGATTGGAGCTTTTAAGCCATTTACATTTAAAGAGATTATTGACAGATTATTGTTTTTTTTTTCTTTTTCTTAAAGAAGGCCCCCTAATATTTTTTATAATAGCAGTTTTGTGGTAATAAACTCCTTTAGCTTTTTATTGTCTGGAAAACGCTTTATTTCTCCTTCAATTAGACTTCATTGTTTTTACAAAATACAACATTAATTAAAATTAAGTGAGTAATGTGTTCATGAAAAGAAAGAAACAAAGAGGGATTCTTCCTCAATTCTTGGAAGAAGTCAGGGGTACTATTTAATTTTTTCTTTTTTGTACTAACAATGGAATTTTCTTTCTTAATTTAGTTGTAGGTTTGTACAAGCACTGGGCCTGGTGTTTATCAGCTTTCTACTAGACTTAAGAGAAGGGGTGAAGATACAGACCAGGCATATCTCCCAGTGTAGGAGCAACTAAGAAGTACTGTATCACTTCTTTTAAGTCTAAATCTTCAAAGTGGTAATGATTAGAGGGTAACTTAAAATGCCAAGCCAAGGAAATGCACACACCTAATACCTAACTGTTAAAAGGGTGATTTGCCACCTGGTTGCATAACAGAGGAGAAAAAGAATCTTGAGGATCTGAATGAACCAACATATATATAGCAGTTGTACAAGAACTGCCAACATTCTAAATGGTTCTTCCCATAATTTGGAGACTATTTTGAGAAGGGAGCCCTGGATATCCAAAGCTTATCTAGCATCAACTCAAATTCAACAGAAATCAAACAGTCATTTCCCCCCTAACCTACTCCTTTGCTTTTGAGTTTTTCTGTGTGATAGAGCCTATGAGTTATATTTTATTTATATTTTGTATTCTGCTATTCCTTCTGTACTTATAGATAAATCAGACTGGGAGTATCCCCATTGAATTAACTGTTAAATAAATGCTACATAATATACACAATCCAGACTTCAGTTCCTCATTTGAGGACCAAGCCATGTATATGGAAAGACTATAGAACTCTGTTTATAACCCAACTTTACCAGTTACCATGTGTGTGGTCCTGGAAAATTTTAACTACTTATCTGCATCAATATCTCCTAGGTCTAACATTCTTTAATTTAATGATTCATCTGATGATCTTTTCATATTTTTTATTTTTTGAAGGAAATTCAATATTAGCTTTAAGAGAGCCATGAAATTAATAGACACAGATTGTAGAGCCTGTATACTTGCATATTGTAGTTAAAAAATTAGAATTGAAAGGCTCTTAGGAAAGTGCTTCAATCCACTTGACTTTTTATGCAACCATGCTTTTGCCTGCCTCAACTACTGATTCTAGCCTCTTCTACCTGAAATGTCCTGTCCCCCCTATCTGTTTATCTATATTCTATGCATGCTTAAAAGCCCACCTCAACTCTTATCCTTTTTCTGAAAATTTCAGTGGCCATTGACTTTCTTAGTAAATAGTATTTAAATGTGTTACGTATTTCCACACTTAGCAATGTACTGTATAATACACTATTTGTTTTAAATGCATGACTTATGCTTAAATCATTAATTGTTTTATTTATTTCCTGTAAATACTCACTAAAAATTTACCACATACTCTGTGATCTGGGACTTTATTCATGGAATGTTTGTTTGTAAACTGGGAATGGAAATTCCTTTTTCAGAGTTGTGTGAGATTGAATAAGATAACATGTAAGTGTCTGGTTGTATTTTTACATAAATATTAGTTTTTCTTTCTCTTTTATAAACAGTGCTTTTCTTAAAATAAAATAAAAAAAGACTTCTTAACTTGTACTCAAAAGCTTAAAGATTCCCTATACAGAAAGTTTTCTTTATTTATCACAAGAAACATATTGTAACTAGCGCTGCCATCTTTATTAGAGTATTGTAGGACCTACTTGAAGATGTCACTTGAAAAAGTTTCTAACTTTACTAGCCCTAACAGAACCTGATGATCAAATATTTGGAATACTAGGATGAAAACAGTAAGAGTTCCTTCTTTTTCCCCTTAAGCGAGCTCATTTCATACATTTGTAATACATTTAGAATCTTTTGTTACATTCTGTATTACATCTTGAGATCACCCTGGCCTTCTAAAAATCTTTTAAAAATTTACATGCACCAAGGTTTACTCTTTTTGTAGTAAAGTACTATGGGTTTGCCAAATAAATGCATAATGTCATATATCTACCATTACAGTATCATACTGAATAGTTTCACTATCCTAAAAGTCCTCTGTGCTCCACCTGTTCAACACTCCCTCCAAACCTCTGGAGATCACTGATCTTTTCACTGTCCATATAGTTTTGTCTTTTTCAGAATGTCATAACATTGGAATGATACAGCGTGTAGCCTTTTCAGACTGGCTTTTTCATTTATTAATATGTACTTAAGATTCATAAATATATATGTGTAGCTTGATAGCTCATGTTCTTTATTACTGTTCCATTGTATGGATGTCTCTGAAATATTTAAAAAGTACCATCCTGTTCTTGTTTCATGTTTGCAATGCCTTCTTATATATTTCTGATATTAACATTAGTCCTTTTTATTTTAACATTTTCCTTTTCCTCAGTAGTCTCTATTTTCTCCAATCTGTTTTTTTCTTTTTTTTTTTTTTCTGGCTTTTTTTGTAGACCTCTGTTTTTGCACGAAAGGCTTTCCTTAAATAGCTGGTTGTTTTGGCTGCCTGTTTAAGAGCAGGGTTTCAAAAAGCTGACTGGAAGCTCTAAGCCTGAGTTCAGTTTGTTGACTATGAGCCTCACTGTAGCAAAGCTAGCAGAATGGTTTTGTTGGAGGCACTGTACTGGCATATCTGTTGGAAAAATATAAAATATCAACATTTTCAGGCTATGTACTAAGACTATCATATTCCTCAGAGATCTGCTAAACTCTTTTGTGGAGTAGAAACTTTAGCCTGTTTTCTTTGAGCCAAAAGCAGGAAGAAAGCCTAAGGTTTAAGTTCAGTTTAGGATTTAAAGCTGATTCTATCGCCTGTAGCTGCATAGTCAGAGAACCTCTCTTTTACACCCCCGCCCCCAGTCTCCTATGTAGTGGAGAAAGGATGGTTGCTCTACTGCGTGAAGTACAAGAACTACCTCAAGGGTCTAGCTGTTGTTAGAGGGTAAGGTGTTTGGAACAGCTTTATTGAGATATAATCCATGTGCCATGCAATTTACCAATTGAAAGCATATGATTCATTGTTTTTGAGAATATTCATAATGTTGTGCGACCATTACCACATTGATTTTAGAACATTTTCATCACCTCAAAAAGGAGCGCAAGTGCTTAGCAGTTACTTGCCTCACCCTTCTACTCATCTTCCACTGCCCCCCCCTAAACCTAGGCAATCCGCTAATAATATACTTTGTTTCTCTCAGTTTTTCTAGTCTGGACATTTTACATAAATGGATTTAAACAATATGTGGTCTTTTTCTTTTTCTTTTGGCTGGATTCTTTTACTTAACGTAATGTTTTCAAGGTCTGTCCATATAGTAGCTTCTTATTGGATGTTATGAATAATGCTGCTGTGAACAATTGTGTACATGTTTTTGTATGGCTATGTTTTCATTTCTCTTGGGTTGAAAGTAGAATTGCTGGGTCATATGATAACTCCACGTTTAACTTTTGGAGAAACTGTTGGTCTGTTCTCCAAAGCAGCTGTACCATTCACATTATCACCAGCAAAGAAGGAGTGCTCCGGTTCTCCACAGCCTATAGACACTTGTTATCACCTGACTTATTCATTACAGCCACTCTAGCATGTATGAAGTAGTGTCTCATTGTGTCTAACTGGTTTTTAAACATACTTTCATTCAGTTCCTTTAATTCCACTCTAACACTACTTCTAGAGGTACAAGTAGCCACTAATTTATCATTATTTAGAGGTTTCGTAGTGTATACTGCTTTATCCTCCACTGATTACTTAGAGTAGCATTTTGGTGCCTATTAGATCTGGTAACTTTAGCCCAACAGTTTTCTAGCTTCTAAAATTTCATGGGTCCTGCCTTCTCTCCTATTTTCTTTGTCTGGTCAGCTTTATGTCCTTAAACAATTCACTTACTTTATTTTAATGGATGTTAAGAGGGAGGGTTAGCTAATGCATAGCATTAATTCACCATCTCTAAACTGGAAGTTCATTTTCAAGTCTATTTACATGTTGAAGTTTTTTGTTTGTTTGCTTGTTTTAAAGAAAGTGAGGTTTAACAAATGTATCTTATTTCTAAAAGAGGTAATCAAGGCATTAGCTGCATTTGAATAAAACATTACTTTGGGGAATATATGAAAACAGAAGCATTCTTGAATTATTTAGGAAGGCTCTTTTCTCATATGATCATTTAAAAATTGTACAAACATTACTTGTATTAATTGTTTTTATCTTTTAAATTAATCACTGAGAAAATGGAAACATAAACAAACATGCTTCACCTCCTTGCACAACTACAGAAAAAATTACAACTAGACCACAAAACAAATATCACCCAGAGCCATAAAAATATTGAACTATATGGAAGTCTGACAACCAAGGATTTAAAGAAGCCACATTCATCCAGATGTGTAGGAGAGGCAGAGCTGTGGAGCTGGACAGAGAGGCATAGAGATGTGGTGTGGCATGGAGAGGCGGCAGACGAGTGGTCCCACATTCACACGTGGTGGATAAAAACTGGGAGGGGTACCTTAGGAGTGAGGGATCCCAGCCCCAAGCCAGACCACACAGCCCAGGGTTCTAGTGCCAAGAAGATGAACCCTCATAACTTCTGGCTATAAAAACCAGTGTGGCAGGAGCAACAGAAGAAACTGCTGGACTTTCAGGACACACAATATGAACACTTTACCAAAGAAGATAAACAGGGAGCAAGTGAACACATGAAAAGATGCTCAACATTGTCAGTCGTTAGGAAAATGGAAACTTAAGTTAACATGAGATGTCTCTTCACAGCTATTAAGGTGGCTGGAAAAAATAAATCTTTAAAAATATAATAATACCAAGTACTAGGATGTAGGGCAACAAGAATTTTTATATGTTTTTAGTGAAAATACAAAGTCATATTGCCATGACAGAAAAAGTTTAGCAGTTCTTTATAAAGTTAAATGTATTGTTACTATAGAATTCACCAATCCCAGTTCCTAGTATTTACCCAAGAGATATGAAAAACATATGTTTACACAAAATATGGGTTTGCAAATGATATACTGCTTAAGCTATACAGATGAATAAAGTCATATGTACTCTATTAATAATGACCCAAAACTAGAAACATTCCAAATATGAATAAGCTGGTGAATAGGTAAACAAATTGTGATATGTTAATACAAGGACATGCTGTTTAGGAACAAAGAAGAAAAAACTCCTCATATATGCAAATATATGAATGTTTCAAGTGAATTATGCCAAACGAAAGAACCCAGATTCAAAACACTATAAACTATATGATTGCTTATATGACATTTTGAAAAAGTCAAGACAATGAAGATATAAACATATCAGTGTTTACCTGAGGCTCTTGGTTAGGGGAGGAGATTTACTGCAATGGGGCCCAAGGAAATTTTGGTGTGATGGAACATGTAATGATTGGAGTAGTATTTATACAAAGGTATGCATATGTCAAAATTCATAGGACTTTACATGAAAAGGAATGAGTTTTCACTTGACCCATCATTAGGATGGCAACTGTTATAAAAAAAGGAAAATAAATTTGGTGTAGATGTGGAGAAATTCAAACCCTTGTGTATATAGGTAGGAGTGTAAAGTAATCTAGCTGCTATGAAAAACAATAAGGAGGTTCCTCAAAAGATTAAAATTAAAATTATCATGCAGCAATCTCACTTAAGTTATATATATCCAGAAAAATTGAAAGCAGGATATCAAAGAAATATTTGTACATCCATGTTCATTGCAACTTTATTTGCAATAGCCAAGAGGTGGAAGCAAGCAAATGACCATCAGCTGATGAATATACAAAATAATGTGGCTATGCACACAATGAAACATTATGTGCCTCTTAAAAACAATGAAATTCTGTTATAAGCTACAACCTAGATGAATTCTGAGGACATTATGCTAAGTGAAATCAGCCAGTCACAAAAAGACATGTATGATTCCACTTACAGGAGGTATCTAAAATAGTCAAACTCAAAGAAACATAAAGCAGAATTACAGTTGTCAGAAGCTGAGAGGAAAGGTAAGTGAACTGTTATTCAATCAGTATAGAATTTCTGGTTAGCAAGATGAAAAACATCCCGGAGATCTGTTGCACACAATGTGAATCTAATTAACACTACTGAAATTACACTTAAAAATGGCTAAGATGGCCCTGACTGGTGTGGCTCAGTTGGTTGGGCATTGTCCCACAAAAGCAAAGGGTCATGGGTTTGATTCCTGGTCAGGGCTTATGCCTAGTTTGCAAGTTCAGTCCTCAGTTGGGGCACTTACGAGAGTCAACAAATGTTTCTCTCTTGCATCAATGTTTCTCTCCCTCCTTTCCCCTGTCTTTATAAATAAATGAATAAATAAATAGCTAAAATTTAAAATTATTAACTTGGTAAATTTTATGTTATGTGTTCTATACCTTAATTTTTTAAGTGCGTGGGGGGGGGCACGTTAATTTTTACTGCATATAAATTATATCTCAATAAATACAAATTTTAAAAAATGATTGAACACCTTTATTTTTAAAATTTTTGCCTTTACATTATGACTTTGTAATTCTTTTATTTTTATTTTTTTTACAAAATGTGGTATACACACACACACACTCACACACACACAATGCAATTTTATTTGGTCTTAAAAGGAATGAAATTATGACATACGGTGTATATGGTGCAACATGGATGAACCTTGAAGTCATTATGCTATGTGAAAGGGGGTATACAAAAAAGGGCAAACATTATATGATTCCTCTGATCTGAGATACCTAAAACAGGCAAGTCATAAGAACAGAAATTAGAATAGAGATTACCAGGGGCTGAAGGGAATAAGGACTTAGTGTTTAACGGGTACAGTTTTTTTAAAGTATATTTTATTGATTATGTTGTTACAGTAGTGTCAATTTCATTTCCCTTTGCTCCCCTCTGCCCAGTAACCCCCTTCCCTCCAGCAATCCCCCCCCCTTAGTTCATGTCCATGGGTTATGCATATAAGTTCTTTGGCTTCACCCTTTCCTCTATTATTATTAAGTTCCCCCTGTCTGTTTTGTACCTGATAATTATGCTTCTTAATCCCTGCACCATTTCCCCATTTCTCTCCTTTCTCCTCCCAGCTGATTACCCTGCAAATGATCCCACATCTATGATTCTGTTCCTGTTCTAGTTGTTTGCTTAGCTTGTTTTTCTTTTTTAGATTTAGTTGTTGATAGTTGTGAGTTTGTTGTCATTTTAATGTTCATAGTTTTAATTTTTTTCTTAAACAACTCCCTTTAATATTTCATATAATAATGGCTTGGTGATGATGAACTCCTTTAGATTTATGCTGTCTGGAAAGCACTTTATCTGCCCTTCCATTTTAAATGATAGCTTTGCTGGATAGAGTAGTCTTGGTTATAGGTCCATGCTTTTCATCACCTTGAATACTTCTTGCCAGTCCCTTCTTGCCTGCAAAGTTTCTTTTGAGAAATCAGCTGATAGTCTTATGGGAACTCCTTTATAGATAACTCTCCCTTTCTCTTGCTACCTTTAAGATTCTCTCTTTATCTTTAACCTTTGGCATTTTAATGACGATGTGTCTTGGTGTGGTCCTCTTTGGGTCCAACTTGTTTGGGACTCTGTGCTTCCTGGACTTGTATGTATGTTTCCTTCACCAAATGAGGGAAGTTTTCCTTCATTGTTTTTTCAAATAAGTTTTCAATTTCTTGCTCTTATTCTTCTCCTTCTGACACCCCTATGATTTGGATGCTGGTATATTTAAAGTTGTCCCAGGCATTTCTAAGCCTCTCCTTGTTTTTATTTTTCAATACTTGGTTCTTCATTCTGTACTGGTTGACTATTTATTTCTTCCTTATGTTCCAAATCATTGATTTGAACCATGGCTTCCTTCCCTTCACCATTGGTTCATGTGGATTTTTCTTCATTTCACTTAGTATAGTCTTCACTAGTGTTTTGAACTCTGTATCTGTTAGGTTGACTGTTTTCTCATTTTTTAGTTCTCCCTCTGGAGCCTTGATTTGTTCCCTCTTTTGGGCAATACTCCCCTGTCTTCTCTACTTGACAGCCCCCTGTGTTTGCTTCTGTGTTTTAGGTAGAGCTGTTGCACCGGTTACATTGTAAGGGGCAGAGCCTTAGGTCTTACTCAGTGCTGGGTGACTGGTTTCACCACCTTGTGGCACTGTATTTGGGGGAGGGGTCAGAGAGAAACAATGCCACTTGCTCAGCATTTGCCCCATTTCCAGTCACTTCACTCACTTCCCATATATGATTGGCGCCCCTTTAGCTGTTGTCCTGGTGATGGTTTCCCAGAGTGGGTGAGTTTGCATATGTTTTAGGACTGTGGGGGCCTCTAAACAAACTCTCCTGAGAGACCAGCAGTTTCTTCCACTGCCCCAACCCCTATTTGTTTTCACAGCCAGAAGCAATGAGGCTTTATTTTCCCAGGGGCGCTTGAACCATGAGCTTTGTGGTCTGGTCTGAGGCTGGAATTACTTCCCAGGTCTCCCTCCTAGCTTTTATAATGTGTGACCTCTTATTTGGCTGGCTGGCTGCTGCTATTGCCTTGCCACTGCTGCAGTCACTGCCTGGATTTTTCTTTGCCCCAGGTCTCCATCTCCTCCCCTCCTACCCATCTAGATGAGTATTAGTTCTTTAAATCTTTGTTAGTTGGACTTCCATGCAGTTTTATATTTCTGGAAGTTCTGATTGTTTTTTGTTTTCAGGTAAATATGATCCTTCTTATGGTTGTGTGAGGAGGTGAAACATGTCTACCTATGCTTCCATTTTGTCCAGAAGTCTGTCTGACCCTTTAACTTCTTATATCTAAAGGTAAAGTCTGAATTTATAAAACTTCCACTATCAAAAATGTCATATCAGTTTAAAGATTTTCTTTTTTTATTTTGAGAGGGAGAGGAAGGGAGGGAGAAAGAGAGGGAGAGAAACATCCATGTTCAATCAGTTGCCTCTAATACATGCTCCCATGCCCCTATAGGAGACCAAGCCCACAAACCAAGCATGTGCCCTGACCAGCGACCTTTCACTTTGTGGGACAATGCCCAACCAACTGAGCCACACCAGTCAGGGCTGTTATATCAGTTTAAATCAAATACCAAGGAAACTAACTTAATTTTGTGCTATTTTCATCCTAAAGCTCTTTCACTCGATAACTTATTGCTGCTATAAAATTGATGTTATTAACAGTTTCTTCAATCAATTAAAAAAATGGAAACTGAACGGTTGTAGATTCTTATTTTTGACAGTCTTTTCCAATTAAATTGACCTTAATTTTTATACTTTTTCTTCAACCATCATATAAATATCTTTTAAAATAAAAGAATAGTGAAGTCTATATTTCTACCCTATGGATCCAGTCTTAGCCATGTGACTTGATTTGGTGACCGGAATGTGTCAGAAGTAATAATGTGTCAATTCTAAGCCTAGGCCTTGTTAAAAAGATAAACTGAGACATATTAAAAGTGTTAAGAGTTTATTTGAGCAAAAATCAATTCAAATTGGCAGCATCAAAATGAAAGTTATTTGTAGTACTTCACCCTCAAGAGCAGAGGAAAGACCTTTATAGTGAAAAAGTGAAAGCAAAGTAAGAAAATTGATTGATCATAGCTTTAAAGCCTAGTTGGCTGTTTGTGACTGATTGATCTTAGTGTTTTGATTTCCTAACCTTGAGGCATTTACAGGTTTAGATTTGGTTTGGTTATGTAGGCTGGCAGGGCACAAGAGCCTCATTTAATTAATTTAATAGCCTCAAGAGAACTTGCATATTTCCACTCACTCTATTGGATTTCTGAGACTGCCATATTAACAAGCCAGGCTAGCTTGGCAGAAGATAAGGAGTTGAGGCTCCTTCAACCTTGTTGCCTCACAGACAGCCAGTTCCTGAGGCTGAACTATGTGATGATTGACATGTGACTACAGACACATAGGGATGCCAGATGGGATCAGAACTGTCGAGGTGGACCTAAACTGTCAACCCACAGAATCATGAGCCACATAAATGTTTGTTATCTTAAGCCACTAAACTATGGTTTGATTTGTTGGTATTGATAGCTACCATGGAGAAAAATTTTCACAGATAAGTGACATTTGAATTGTATTTTGAAGAATGAATAGAAATTTCTTTTATTTTTATATTTTTTGAAGGTTCCTTTGGAAGATGGAGTGGCAATAACCCCAGTCTATTCTGTTAACAAATTACTCTTGCTGATTTTGAGGCAGTCTAGTTAGTCTTTACCTTAAGCCATTGAGAGCATAGCAAAGGATCATCTGAAATAAAGTGCATGCTCCCTGCCTTAAGGGGCTTACAGTCCATCTAGAAATATGCCACATGTGCTGAGCAGGAAGAAAGGCATGAGAATTGGTGTCTCATAGCCCTAAAGGATACCAAAGCAAAGACTTCTGAAACTTGTACTGCCAGTACCACCCTTCAATACTTAACCACCCAATGCCTGATTTTGTTATTTGACTTTTCCTGTTTTGATGCACTGTTGCCATGCTGGAATTGTGCTGTGTGCTTTGAAAGCAGAGACCATGTCTTCTATATCTGTTTCTCTACCTATAGCTACTATCATAGTGCTTGCCATTTAGGTCCTTAAAAAAAGGTTTAGACTAAATGGGGCTCAGAGGGGGTCATGTGTTTCCTATAGCCGTCAGCTCCACTCCAGAGCAGAGTGGGTGTTGCCATTTTAATTGTGGTGTCCTGACTGAAAGCCAAGACTTAATTGTTGATGATCTTTCTTTTCTGCTAGCCACTGTTAAGTACACAGGTTCAAAAAACAAAAAAAAAAGTTCATTAAAGTCCTTGAGAAGCCAGATGTGATGGCTCTGCTGATTCAGTGCCCATGGCCCTGCAAAAGGCTATGCTGTGGGAAGTCGACACCCCAATCTGTTTGCCTCACCTGAAGGCTGAGGTTCTCTCGGATTCTGTTTCTTAGTTGCCAATGGTGTTATAAGGTACATCCTACTGCCTTGAGTCAGCTGTTCTCAAGAATTTCCCTTCAATTTTCTTTTTCTCCTCCTCCTCCTCCTCCTCCTCCTCTTCCTCTTCCTCTTTCTTCTTCTTCTATCCTACCCGAGGGTGTGCTTATTGATTTTTAGAGTGAGAGGAAGAAGAAGAGAGAGAGGGGGAGAGAGAAACAGATCAGTTGCCTCTTGTATGCACCCCACTGGGGGACTGAACCCTCAACCTTTTGGTGTAAAGGATGATTCTCCAACCAACTGAGAAACCCAGCCATAATTTTTCAAATGTTGAAATTATAGAGTATTATAAAGAAGAAAATAAAATTTAGTTTTCAAAAAATCCAGAAATAATAACTTTTAACATTTTGGTGTTATATTTGCTGTGTGTGTGTATGTGTGTGTATGTGTATAAATTTTATGCTATTCAAACTGTATGTTTTTCCAGTGAACAATATAACATAAACACCTTTTACATCTTTCCATGTAATATGCTTCCACCATAACATTTTGACATTTGTATATCATTTTGTACCATGATTTATAGAAATAATTCACTTAGTTAGCTACTTAGAATTTTTTCCAGGTTATGATTATTATCAGCAATGCTTCTATAAATTTGGGGGCACATCTTTGATTTTGTATTGGGGTATAACTTAAAAGTGGATTTTCTGGGCCAAAGGATATACATCTAAGACTTATACTACATATTTGTGATGCTGACCTCTAGGCATAGGATAACAATTATAATAACATTGTGTAAGTTGGTTTCCACATCTCTTCAAAAGCATCATTTTCTTATCCATTGGTAATTTTGTCAGTCTGTCTCAAAAAAATTTAATTTTTTCTATTGATTTTTTTTCATATGTAAAGTGCAGAAAGCAGAGAAAAAAAATCAGACAAATGCCTTGTTTTTGGTTTGGTTTGGTTTTCATTTTTTTTTTGTTCTGGTTTAAGTGTTTCTGAATACATGAAATTAAACTGAGTAAACTTGACTCATGAGGAAGCCCCCTTTTACTTCCCTGGAGCAAGTTAGTAGAAAGACCACAGATCCTTATATTAGTTACTGCTATTTTGAAAGCACAATGAGAACTGATGGCATTTATCAGTATCTTCTGACTTTTCCATTATCAATCAAAGTTTCATTTCAAATATTTTCCTAAGGTTTGGGTATACCCTATTGGCATTTTTGATGTTTCCTATATTTCTCTTTATTTACTTTTTTGCATGGTGTAGTCCAAAGGTGAACTATGAACAAAGGGCCATATAATAAACTTATAAAAACTGGAGGCAAAAAGCCAGGATTCTAATACTGCCTCTGCTACCCATAGCTGGGTAAGTTCTTCAGCCTGTGAGGGACCTCGTTTCCTCATTGCAGATGGCTCTGTATAACAGCTCAAGAGTGGTGGTGATGGTAGTGAATGGGAAGGAACATCCAGAGAGACTTTAGTCAATATTTACTTGTGCCAGGTATTGTGTATATAAATATTATCTTACTAATTAGGTATTGTTTTTCTTCATTTTAAAGATGAAGAATTTGAGGTTCATAATATGAATTAAATTGCCTGGGTCATACAAGAAATAAATTATAGCTATAACATGTAATCTAGGTTTGCCTGACTCCAAAGCCTACTCTAGATGTGAGTGAATAAGTAACAATGAAAGTATTTTTCTTTATTAATTCATTACTTATTTGCTTAAGACCTATGTGCCAGACACTGTGCTCAGATCTGGGAATTCAATGGTGAATAAATTAGATGTGATTCCTGCCTCTTGAAGATTGCAGTCAAGTTGGGGGAAAGAGACATAAGATAAAGTTACAAATATATGATTACCACTGGTACAATGAAATAAAAGAACAGGGTGTTGTGAATAACAGAATAACAGGGGAGACCTAATTTGAATCAGGGAAGGCACTGATTGAGAACTAGAAGATAACCAGGCAAGGAAGGAAAGACCATTTCAATCTTTCAAGGTGGATAGAGCAGCAAAGGGCCGAGAGCCAATCCAGCTGGACCCCAACAAGTCTTTTTAGGGAAGAAACAGAGATGCCCCGATGACAGCCACAGCCAGCTTTCTAGAGAAGGGTTGTGGCTGTGTCCAAGCATGTGATATTTCCTTAACATGTTATGTATTGGGGAAAAATCCTAACACACGTAGATGTAGCCTCTCCCTTCCCTTGGAAATCCTGGCATGCCATTCAGTTTTGCAACTTCCCAACATGCTGCCAGTCAGCTCTGCTGCCCTGTTTGGCCCTGCAGTGCATGAAGCTCATTTCATTGCTCTTTGACTGGTTCTCCATGTTCTAACATCCATAGGGCAGGAAGCTGGAGCAGAGCAAATTTGATCACTTTTATCCATAAGTTATCTTCAGTTTACACCTGGAACTTACGTGCTAAAGATGCAGATGCTCCAGAGAAAAGTTGCTCAGCCTTTTGACTAGCTGTGCAATCATAGGCTCAGGAAATCCCACAGTGTTTTTTAAATGGAGTTAATATTCTGGATAATAGTGGAAAGGATTAAATGGAAGATGAGCTTAAACTATATAGCTCTTTTGAATAAACTGAGCAACATTTCTTTTTATTTATTTTTATTGTTGTTCTAATACAGTTGTGCCATTTTGTCCCCATTACTCTCCTCTACCCTGCCACTCTCTCTCCCACAGTCAGTTCTCACCCCATTGTCCTTGACCAGACCCCTCCCCTTTTTTCCTCTCTTCTTCCCCTTCCCCTCCCCTCTGGTCACTGTCAGTCTGTTCCTTGTTTTCATGCCTCTGGTTCTATTTTGTTCATTTGTTTGTTTTGCTCGTTAGGTTCCTGTATTAGGGGAGATCATATGGTATTTGTCTTTTGCTGCCTGGCTTATTTCACTAAGCATAATACTCTCCAGTTACATCCATGTTGTTGCAAAAGGTAGAAGTTCCTTCTTTCTTTCTGCTTCATAGTATTCCATTGTGTAAATGTACCAGTTTTTGATCCACTCATCCATTGATGGGCCCTTAAGCTGTTTCTGGCACTTGACTATTGTAAATAATGCTGCTATGAACATAGGGATGCATAGGTTCTTTTTAATTGCCGTTTCTTGATTCTTCAGGTGTGATTTCAGCAGTGGAATTGCTGGGTCAAAAGGCAGTTCCATTTTTAGTTTTTTGAGAAAATTCCATACTGTTTTCTATAGTGGCTGTACCAGTCTGCATTCTCACCAACAGTGCACTAGGATTTCCTTTTCTCCACATCCTCGCCAGCACTTGTTTGTTGATTTTTTAATGATGGACATTCTGACTGGTGTGAGGTGGTATCTCATTGCGGTTTTAATTTGCATCTCTCTGATGTCTAGTGATGTTGAGCATTCTTTCATATGCCTATGGACTCTCTGTATGTCCTCCATGGAGAAGTGTCTGTTCAGGTCCTTTGCCCATTTTTTAAACTAGATTTTCTGTCTTCCTGGTGTTGAGTCATATAAGTTCTATATATCTTGGATATCAAACCCTTGTCCAATGTATCTTTGGCAAATATGTTTTCCCATACGGTTGGTTCCATTTTCATCTTGCTGATGTTTTCTTTAGATGAGCAGAAACTTTTCAGTTTGATGTAGTTTCATTTGTTTATTCTTTCCTTTATTTCCCTTGCTCTAGAAAATACATCAGTGAAAATATTGCTGTATGGAGTATCTGAAATGTTACTGCCTCTGTTTTCATCTAGGACTTTTGTGGTGTCATGGTTTATATTTAAGTCTTTTATCCATGTTGAGTTTATTCTGATGTATGGTGGGATTTGATGGTCTAGTTTCATTTTTTTGCATGTCCCTGTTCAGTTCTCCCAACACCATTTGTTGAAGAGGCTATTTTTACTCCATGTTATGCTACTGACCCCTTTGTCAAATATTAATTGACTGTGGAGACCTGGGTGTATTTCTGGGCTCTCTGTTCTATTCCACTGATTTATATATCTGTTCTTATGCCAGTACCAGACTGTTTTGATTACAGTGGCCTTGTAATATAGTTTGATATCAGGTATTGTGATTCCTCCTACTTTGTTCTCCTTTCCCAAGATTGCTGAGGCTACTCAGGGTCATTTTTGGTTCCATATAAATGTTTGAAAAATATTTTCTAGATCTGCGAAATATGCCATTGGTATTTTAATAGGGATTGCATTGAATCTATAAATTGCTTTGGATAATATGGACATTTTGATGATGTTAATTCTTCTCATCCCTGAATATTCATTACTTTTTCAAACATGTTTTCTATCACTTGCTCCTCTTCTCCTTCTGGTAGCCCTATGATATGGATATTATTGCATTTCATGTTGTCCTGCAGCTCCCTTAAACCCTCTTCATCCTTTTTTAGTCTTTTTTGTTTTGTTGCACTGTCTGAGAACTTTTTTCTATTTTGTCCTCTATCTCGTTGATTGGATCCTCTGCTTCATTTAGCCTGCTTTTGATTCCTTCTACTGTGCTCTTCAGTTCAAAAATTGTAGTCTTTATTTCCTTCTGGCTCTTATTGATAGTTTCTATGTCCTTCTTAATGCTGGTGTAGTTCTCAGTAAGTTCCTTGTAGCTTCCCTGGAGTTCTTTGTAGTTTTTGTGCAGTTCTTTGTAGTTTTCTCTGAGCTCGCTGAGCTCATTTAGCTTCCTTATTACCATTGTTTTGAACTCATTTTCTGGTAGTTTGCTTGCCTCTATTTCATTTAGCACTTTCTGAGAAGTCTTCCTTTTCTTTCAGTTGGGGGTTGTTTCTTTGCTCTCCATTTTGTGACTATTCTTCTTGTTTGTTTCTGCTTCTTAGTTTGATCTGCTTTGACTTACTGTCTTTGTGGTGTGATCTTCTATGGCAGGGGGCCACTTTCTTCTCTTTCTGGATCTGCCTTTGGTGACATCAGATTGTGTCCCAGTCTGGGCCTAGGCAGCCTGTTCAAGATTACCAGAGGTGTACCTCTGTGTCTGCCTCCTGCAGATGTTAATCTGTTCAATCTGTAATCAACAGTCAGGCTTAAGTGCTCAGGATAAGGCTGAGTAATTCCTGCAGGCAGAGTTATTGCTTCTGCTCAGGCTGATGCCACTTGGGGGGGTCTGCCTGAGCAGAATAGCTCCTGCAGTATGGGGGATGAGTCAGCACTGGGGTCCCATTGGCTGCTCCCTCAGTTCTCTCCCCAAAGCCACCAACCCAAACTCTCCTCAAGTGTCTCTAGTCCACTCTGCCCTCCTTCTGCCAGAGCTCAGGGTAAGTGGGTACAAATGAAATTTTGTGTGTTTTCCCTTTAGAAATATTTCTGTGTCACCAGCCTTTTCTCTCAGGTCTGCAAACAAACACACACACACACACACACACACACACACACACACACACACACATACACAAATGCTGCTTTTTGCTTTTCACAGCTATATGCTATCTGGCTTACTCTTGGTTCTGATGCTGTAGGCTGGAGGTGCCAGCTTGGGGTTTAGACCCCACACTTCTCAGGGGGAACCCTTGGGGCACTGTAGTATTTCTCTCTACCTTCAGCTGCTGCCTGTGGGAGTCCAGCCAGCCCTCTCAGATCTCCTCTGCACTGCATACCAGTCATGTTGTGATAAAGCAGTTTCTTCTGTCTGTCTATGGTTATAAGGCTTCTCACCAACTAGTGTTCAGTTGGCTACTCAGGGTGATTTCTCCACAATTAAGTTGTAATTTCAGATTGGTCCTGGGAGGAAGTTAGTGTAGCTTCCACTTACTCCTCTGCCATCTTGGATATCCCTGCAACATTTCTGAAACAGAGAGAAGAATAAAATGAAGTCACTCATTCTGGATAAGTGAGGGAAAAACAACTTGACTAACAGTTCTGGATAAGGGTAGATCTCTCTGGATGATGGGGGAAGGCTGAAACTGAGCTGCTTTTCTGAATTAGAGAGGGAGGCAGCCCAGAAAAGGAAGCAAGGTAGTAGCATCTTCCACCCACAGAACTCGTGAACAAGAGGCAGTGTGAGCAATGATGGCTTCCTTGTGTGGACATCAAGTACAAACAGAGGAAGCTGTGCCCAGGAGGCAGGTATCCTGAAGTTTGTTTATTTCCAAGGCCACTCATTGCTGTTCCATATGGTGTTGGCCCAGTTGACCTCACAAAGTCTCAACCACACTGTTCTTAAAAATAAAGCACATTTTTGACACTCTCAGGATTTTACTGTGACAGATATACAAAGCTAGCACCTTCTTTGAACTGCCCATATGAGAGGAGCTCGGAATCAACTTGGGGATGCTGAGAATGGGACAATTTAATCATTTAGGCTTGTGAGGTGTTACATCAGAAGGAAAATTAGTCACATCCAGTCTAAATTCTTCATTTTATAGTTGAGCAACTGAACCCTAGGGGTGGAAAATAACTTGTCCAAAGAAAGCCTTCCCAGGCAGATTATGGCAGAGCTGGGACTAGAACCCAGAATCTCTGATTCCTAGACTGGTTGTTTACAATGCCAAACTTAAAGCCATTTTATGGGATTAGAGAATGGCTTTCTGGAAGAAGCTCCTGGGACTGAAATCAGAAACAGAATGGGAAGACTAAAGAAAATAAATTCTTTGAATTAGACATAGTGCCAGATATTTTTATGTATTTTTAATTCTCATTTAATCTTCTCAAAAGTCCCATGAATAAGATAGTATTGCCATTTTACACCTGCTTACTGAGACTCAAAGATATTAAGTGTCTTGTCTCAGGCCACACATGTGGCAGAGTCAGTATTTGAACCCAGCTCCACTTGAAAACAGAGCTGGAGCTTTTCTACCCCAGTAGATGGGAAATATCAACTGGTCTCAAGATCACTACTGATATAAAGCCTCGGACAGAAATTAGGCAAGACTAGCAACAGTTGTCTTTTCCTGGGGTGAGTAGGAAGAAGGAGCAGACAATTCTTTCCTTGGGATTGAGAGCAGAGTGAGGAGCAAAGTATCAACTCTCTAAAGTCATAATTCGTGTTATGGAGAAATTATTATCTAGGTAAATTAAGGGTCTCTGATCTCATTTTATGTATGGTTACTCCAATGTCTATTTTTCTTTTGGCCTATGTACTCTCTGCATTTATGAATAATATTTATATCCCAATCTGATCACTTATGTTTGGTTTTTACAAGGGTATTTGTTTATTTATCTATCTATCTATCTATCTATCTATCTATCATCTATTTATTTATTTATTTAAATCATCACCGAGGATACATTTATTGACTTTAGGGAAAGAGGAAGGAAGAGAAGAAGAGAGAGAGAACGGGGTGGGGGTGGGGAGAGAGAGAGAGAGAGGCATCCATGTGAGATTGAAACATTGATCTGTTGCCTTCCGTTTGTGCCCCAACTGGGAATCAGACCTGAAACCTAGGTTTGTACCCTGCCTGGGAATCAAACTCATAACCTTTTGGTGTACGGATGATGCTCTAACCAACTGAGCCACCCAGCCAGGGCACATAGGTTACTTTTTAAATTTTGTATATAATTTTCTTCTGACATGCTATTGGCCAATAACCACAAAATCCCTCTCATTACTAAAATTCTTCTATGCCAAGTTCTTTAATGAATTAGATCACCTCCAGATGAATTATTAATAAAAATTAAAGCAATAGCTAGTAGCATGGATATATTTGGGCTCTCGCCCAACAAGTAAATCATCTGTGTGAAAGAAAACAGGCTAACAATTTTGGACTCTGGTCTCTGTGGTCACACTGAGCATTGACCTCACCAGTAATTAGCCAAATTAATTGCCTTTCAGGTTGTGTCCTCTCATCACGAAAATTTCTTTTCCCATTTCAAACGACGTGGGTTAAAATGAGAACACAAAAGCAAAAACTGCTCCCCACACCCAGAAGCCCCTTTTGTCAGGGATCCCAAGTGGACCCGGGAGAGCTGTTAGAAGGCAGAGGAGGGCCGGTCATCATCGCATACCATACATAGGTGGAGGGCTTGTTGTTCTATTTCCCGCCTATGAGAGGATACCCCTATTGTTTCTAAAACTGCTGATCAGGACCACACTTCCAACAAAAATTCCTCTACCCCTACAACACCAGCAAAAGCAGCAGAAGCAAGAGCAATAGATAAGTGTTTTTGATGAATTGCAAGATGTAGAGGGTTTGCAGTGCCCCCAGCCCTGCTGATACCAAATGCCTTTAAGATACAGCCTTTCCCATCCTAATCTACAAAGGAAACAGGAAAAAGGAACTTAAAACTCCCTGTGCTCAGAGACAGAAATGAGACTGTTACAGCCTGCTTCTGTGCTGTTCCTTCTTGCCTTTGACTTGTAAACAAGACCCATTAGAACATGAGAATGGAAAGCCACAGACTGCTGGGTGTTTGAAAAGATCCTCGGGACCTCACGCACATCTGCAGAAACTGGATGGAGAGATTTGGGGAAGCATGAACTCTTTCGTCGGCTTAGTTCTCTATGGAGCCAGCTTGCTCCTTTCTGGTAAGATTTGGCTTTATTGTTTTGATTTAGTATTAAAAAAAAAACCAAAAAACTGATTCTGGACTCTCTTACTATTTCTTAGTGCCGGTTAACAAGAAGCAGCTGTGGCATAGCCACTGTTTATTTAATATCTAACACTCCATTTAATATATGTAAGGATTGAAATGCAAAGTCCTTGTGGCATCAACTGACTTTTCCAGAGTTTCTCTTTTGCATAATCGTCCCCTGTATTGCTGCAGACTCTATGAGGATTGATAATGTCACTTTATTTCAAGAGATTTGCTTACTTGGTGCATTATTTTACTGTTCCTCATTAGGGATTGTTTCCTTAATTAAAATAAATAAATAAAAACCTGGTTCTATCTACTTCAAAGAAAATCTTCAGTAATTTTTAAAACAATGAAATTCATGCTGAAAATTAGCAGTATACAGATTGTAATTTTTAAATGAGAGCAAAAATGCTTTTATCCAGATTTCCTATCTGCATCCTATTTTATTCAAAGCAGTCAAATTAGTCTAAATAAGCTTTTTTTTTTCTTTTCATATAGTTGGGGTCAGGGAGATTAGGGCTATATAATTTTTGTTTTATCTAAAATATGTAGCATAAAATATTTATTGGCCCAATGAAATGAAAGTTTAGGCCCAGATCACTGGGCATGGGAGAGTATCAAATCTGTTGTGGAGTTAAGAAACGATTGGCCTGAATGTTTTTAGATTTAGCGTCTGTTGTTCAGATTCTCCACATAGTGGTACACCCCTGTAGTTCACTCATCCTATGGGATACTGGCTGAAAGTGGTATCGAAACCTGAAGTGCAAATAAATCATAACTCCAATTGCCATCAGTCTCTCCCCTTCAGTTTGAAGGCATTCTAATTACTGTAATGAAAATAGAATTAATATTGGAAATGAACTAGAGAGAATTTACTGAACTTAATGGTGTAAGCTACATTACATTAGTAGAATTTGATCCAAGTATACATAAGCATCTGTTATATTATTTTTATCTATATGTTAGAAATCTTAACTATTAACTATTAAATCTTAACTATTAAAAAATTAATCCCCCAAAGTAAAATGACTGAATATAATTTGTTTATAGCATTTCAGTTTGCTTTAACAATTACATTGTAGACTTAATCATATTTTAAAGACTAAGAATGTGTAATACAAACTGCTAAAAATGAAATATTACCTGATATCATTTCAGTACTTATATGGAAATAATGTTAATTTTCTTCTAATAATATGTACCATTAGACCAGATAATTATCATAATTCCATCTTGGCTTGCTTTTTCTTTGTAACATATTTATCAGTGACATGAAATCTAGAACTGATTCTACACCAGGAATTATAATAGTCAAAGCCCAGGGGTCTACAGTTGCTCTGAGGTACTTTTTAGATTAAATAACACACACATATACAATTGTTTTAATTTACTTTTTCCCCCTGAAGTGACTGTATATGGCAATATAGGCTTAGAAAGGCTGTCATAAAATCAAACAAAAAAGTTATGTGGCCAAAGGAATTGCTCTAAACCTCAGTTCCTTGAAAACAGCACAGGCTTCAGCAGGCAGAGGCACCAAGAGAAGGGTTTCATGCTCTTGCTGAAAAGGGAGGTTGGCACTAGCGAGCCTGGTTTCTGGGGTAGGTCAGTGGTGTTGAACCCTAACTTGCATTCCCAGTCTAAGCCTCAGTGACCATGCATACCCAAGGTTTGGTAATTATAACAAGAATCCAGCATGATCATATCTATAGGCGCAGAGGCCCATTCTTCAAAAACAAACCCCACTGGTAGACTATAGTAATGGAGCAAGGGGCTTATGTTTGCCTCTGTCCAATGGGTTGTTTCTCATTCCTTTTTCTTATTTTTCTGAACAAACAGAACTGAAAAATCATGCCACATTTGCTTCAATGACTGTGGCTCTGGGTGGAAGATGCTCACCCATAAGTGGTTTGGAAGAGGTGTGTAATTTTCAAAAGACTTCCCTCAAACCCACCTAGATTTTGATACACTCCCCTCCCAATTGAGAATTATGGCCAATTTCAGCTTACAAACAAGTTCTAAAAAATATCCCAACTTTGTCCTACTCCCCCATCTTCACCGTACCAGGCTGCTCTCGCTAAAGAGTTGTGTATACAGAAAAACAAATAAATCACTCTTTCTGTTTTATCAGAGTATGTCCTATGTGATCAACACTGATCCAATGGGAAGTCTCTGGTAGCAAGCCTTCATACCTCTTTTCTATCTCATTTAACATTTTAAATAACATAGATTCAGAGATAATGGATATCTTTTCTGGAATGGCAGAGGAAATTCAGTTACAGGCACATCTTGGAGATACTGTGGACTCGGTTCCAGACCTTTGCAATAATAGGAGTATCGCAATAAAGTGAGTCATAATCTTTTTGCTGGTAGAGGGTCTTGCCTTTGATTTGTGAAAACACAACACATGTGAAGCACAATAAAGCAAAATGCAACAAAATAAGGTATGCCTGTATAGGGTCAGGGCAGTGATTCCAGATAGAACTCCCTCATTTGGGCTGGTCTCGTAAGGCTAGTACCAAGTCTGAGTAATCAAGGGTGGAGGTCTAGAAGCTGGGATCAGAGATACACCTGGGAATTATTTTTAAAGGGAGGAGTTTTGCTTCCTTCAAAAATGTTCCCTCCTAATCATTGTCTTGTTGGAAGGTCTCGGCATTTCCTTTTCAGCCCTACCCTGGGAGAGAGCTTCCTGCAGGAGCCTAGTTCTTCTAAGACATCTCTCTAGAAGAAAAAGACATTTCCAAGTCCACCTCAGAACACTATGTTCTGGCATTCAGATGAGTAGGCTCCAAAGTTTTCTGACGTTATTAATTCATCTCCTGGGGTCCTTCCCCTAATAAGAGGTGTGTGTAATTGTGTCACCTGCTTATTTCCTACAGATGGCTCACTGGTTAAAGCACAGAATCAGGCAAATAGATTTCTCTAGGCTAGATGGGTGATCCAAACCAAAAAGATAGTATTTCAAAATAGAAAATGACAAGTGATACAGTTGGGTTTAATAAATAAATTATGTGTGTTCAATGTGAGAGAGACTTGTTGAAAGTTCTAGTGTCACCAAGTATCAACAAGATTTGGTGATATGCAAAATTCATAGTAACCAACACATTCTCTGCTTGCTAAAAATGTAATACATAAGAAATAACAGTTTGTATTAGTAGAAATATATGGTCCAATTTAGAAATAGTCATCACCTCACCTGACTGCTCAGAGCATATCTATTATACACTGAGGACACTGAGAAATCTGATAGCAAACAAGAAGGTAAGTGCTTTAGAAACCATGTCACATGGTAATATTTAACCAGGAAAAAGAGATGAATAGCAGTGTTATTAAGGATTTCCATATAGAAGACCTCACAGATTTAACATTTTGTTTTGCCAGACCTAGGATCCAGGGTTGGAGGGAGCTGCAGAAAGAGTGAGTTGGGTTTTACTGATCAAGACCTCCTAAAAATTCTATTAGCATCCCCATGAGCAGCAAGCTACCACACTGGACAGTGTTCAGGCGTAGGTTGGGTGATCATCTATTAGGAATATGAAAACAAAGTGTAGACATTCTTTTCATTTTGTCTGTCTGTAGCTCCTCACTGATCATTTAGCAAGTAACTAAGGTTTCAGAAAAGCCACTTTGCCCAATTAAACCCAGGTGTGTGTGTGTCCTGACTGATGATCCAAATATAGTCACTTTATGCTGAATTTTAACTCACCATGCCTTCTGAGAAAAAAAAAAATCACATGAACATGTGCTACAATGACTCCTTTGAAGGCACTGCTCTGCAATACTAATGTAGAGCTAATGATGAATGCAGGAGAAGAAGTTAAGAGAATGGATCTTAAAGTTACAGACCTGGGGTTAAACCCAAATTAGATGATGACGGGCAAGTTATTTAACTTCTCTAAACCATAGTTTTCTGATCTTTTATGGATGAGAATATCTATTTCCCAGACTTGTTACAGGCATCAAGTGTGATAATGCTTGTAAAGTGTTTAGCCAGTAAGAATGCAATAAATAAAGCTAGAGTAATCAAAAGAGAAGTGTTGCTGTGAAGCTAATGCTATTTCAAGACTGATCTAATCTTTCCCAAGGTGTAGAGGAATCACTTACTACTCATAGAAGCAGTTTCCTTCTAAAAGATCTCTACAAACTCCAATTCCTCAAATTTTGTGTTGGCCACTCCCCAGTTGACAAGCCAGAACACTTGGCCTACTATCCAGTGCTGTTCCTCATCAACCCATTCATCCCTTCTCATGGCCCTTCTACTTCAAACAGGCCCATATTCACAATATATGCATTCTTTCCTCTTGGCTCTTGTTCATGCTGCTCCATCTATTTGGAAATAACATTCTCCAGGTCTACACCACAAACACAATTCAACTCAGCTTGCCTGGGCCAACTTTTCCTCATGATGTCCTTTTCTCAGTTCCGAGTTTTCTTACCTCACAGGTGGTATCTTTGAGCCTGGCACAGATAGATTTAGCTGAATTAACCTCTAACATCTTTGATGACAGATATTATTTGTTTTATTTTTTAGAGGGCATGTATTTGATGTTCAGTAAGCTTTATTAAATGGGGTTTACTATGCCGCAGTGAGAAACTTGGTGTGCCTCAGCAGACCAGAAAGAAAGGAAATGTAGAAAGGATTTTAGCTACACTGAAATGACAACAACAACAATAAGTCAATTTCATAAACATTGCAAGTAGCATTCACTCATATCTTAAAATGATATCTTATGTCAAATATTTGATCTAAGTAGGGTCAACAGAATATCCTTTTTTTCCTTAGGTAGGAAACATAAAAGATATACTCATGAAAATGAGTTTAACTCATGGTTTACCTACAATTAAGTATCGTACAATTTTTGAATAATACCCCCAAAATATACATATTTTTTATTCAATAGACATTTATTGAGTTATTGTCTGCCTACCATTCATTTATTTACTCACCTATTATTTCAGTTAATGAAGACATATTGAAGATTTACTTTGTGCCAAGTGCTGTACTGGATACAAGGAGTGCAAAAAAGGATAAGCCTTTTTTTCCTTTTGCAAAAGTCACATTTTAGTAGAAAAGATGAATATAGGTAGATGACTAATAGGACATTGTGATAGATGACATAATAGGGGTATATAGAAAATCTAGCCTTTCAAGAGCTACAAAAAATTGTATTGTATTGGTTCCAATAAAAAGTGAAACTTTAAAATCTAAATTAGACATAAATATTGAATTAAATGTCTAAAAACATAATGTCAATTTTATTAATTGCTAAATTTAGTGTGAATAACATTAATTTTTCTCATTTTGCAAGAACTTCTAATAGTAGTGAATATTGCCAAAATTCATGGCCAATTGTAATTATGAGTTACTCATAGACAAATTATTTTATTTTTATTTTTAAAAGATTTTATTTATTTATTTTTAGAGAGAGGGGAAGGGAGGGAGAAAGAGAGGGAGAGAAACACCAATTGGTTGTCTCTCACATGCCCCTAACTGGGGACCTGGCCTACAACCTAGGTATGTGCCCTGACTGGAAATCAAACTGGTGACCTTTCAGTTTGCAGAATGATGCCCAACCCACTGAGCCACACCATTTTAGGCCAGACAAATGATTTTAAAACTAAGAAGATAAAAAAGAAAAGAAAGAAAGAAAGAAAGAAAGAAAGAAAGAACTTTCCATTAGCGGGAACAAGGGGTATGAAACAGGGCAAGCTCCAGGAAGTTGAATAAGGCTGGAATGTAGGACGGAGGTGGAGAATTAAGGTTGGGGTCATATTAGGAAGGGCTTTGTAGGCCATTTTAAGTAGCTTATACTTCATGGTGTACATGTTGAAATTTAGCATTGAGTTTCTTCTATTGTATCTGACTTATGTCTTGGAAAACTCCCTCTGATGATAGTGTGGGGGTTGGATTGACATGGCAGAGACTGTAGGCCTGGGCCAATGTGGCTTCCCTACCTTTCAGGCACGGAGGCCTGGGTGAAGAGGGGGCTTGAAAGTATTTAGGAAGTAAAACTGTAAGGGTTGGTGATTGATTGCCTATAGGAGGTTGAGAGAAAGGGAGAAAATAAACATTGCTTCAGGATTCTGGTTTGGGTAATGGTGGTGCCATTCAGTGTGTTGAAAAACGGCAGGAGGAACTGGTTGGAGCTGGGCTGAAATGGTTCCATGTAAATGGAAATATTTAGTAAAATTTGGCTTTCTGGGTCTGATGCTCAGAAAAGGGGGATAGGCAAAGGAATTGAGACATAGGAATCTTTGGTTTATGGTAAGTGACGTTATGAGCATGAATATATATCTTAAGCTTTAAGAGAAAGAAGGGATAGCTAAGGGTTCTATGAAGAAGTAGTCAGGGAGTTGGTAGGAGGAGCAAATCCAATCAGATTCCTATCCTGGGATGTTAGAGAATTGGTGTTGTGATAGCTAAGAAAGGAGAGAGTTTTAAGAAGGAGACAGTAAGATTGGGGGCAGCAGAGTGACAGCCTTGGGGCCTGGCATGGGGGAACCAGATTGCACGTGTGTTGTCTTAGAAAGAGCCGGGTGCACTGATAGTGTTAAGAACCCAAACTAGAAGGGATGTCAGAGGATCAAGTGGCATCACTCCCAGCCTTCAGGAAAGGGAATGTCTAAAGTTGCCTGCCTTATTTCTGGAATTTAAAACTGATAACCCAATTCCCACCAGTCTGGCCAAACTTTCTTAACTCACATCACACATGCAGCATATTTTTTAGATTGAGCCATGACTACTTTCTTGTACATCCCACCCCCTTTGCCTCCTTTTGTCCCTTCAGGAGGAATCCGACTATCCTTCTCCCTGTGTTCCTTCCCAAAGGCTGCAGGCACAGGTGTGGGGACATGGGTCTGCCAGATGGACAGAGTTCAGACTTTTTCAACACCTCTGTTGATTAGAGGTAGTGAATTCTCACTGTCTCTTTACTCTGTGTCTAACATGGTAAGGGTTTAACGAAGAGAGGGAGAAAATTGAAAGATGAACCAAAGGAACCCATCAGGCAGCCTATTGAGGGACACGGTGTGTGGCTGCTGTTTACTCTCATCTTGTCACAGACCCTTGTCCAGAGCTCGACCAGTGAGATGTGTGTGCTAGTCACACCCATCTCAGTAGATCTGTCAGCTTTCCCGCTTTTGTTAGAGGGTGATATCATGTTTCCTGGGGGGAGCGCTGGAAGACAATGCTAGGCCACTTTCCTCCAGATACAATAGGCGGAGTCAGGAAGGCAGTATTGACATTGCTGGGGCTGGGGAGGCACTCGCTGCTCCGTGGCCGTCAGATGGTGAACCAGCTTAACCTTGGCATACAGGCCCTGGGTTGTGCAAGGCGTCTGGCTGCAGAGCCAAGGGGACTCCACCCTGGGGACAGCAGTGCTTTAGACATCTGGGAATCTGGGATGGGCTTCAAATTCCGATCCCTGTGTCAAAAACAACCATAAAACAATAATAGTACCAGTAACAACAAAAATGACTATCATAGATGAATATCTCTATGTACCAAGTGTTTAATATGATTTTAATACCTCCTAACAACCTTGCACAATAGGTATTATTCATTTTTTAATATCTATGTTGAAACACAGATTTAGAACGTTTAAGTGACTTGCCCAAGGCTTTAAACTGTAGTAGACATCCATTATTTTGTACTGCTTGACATTTCTGTTTTTCAAGATCTGCCATGATTTCCCTCCATGTGATTCTGATGGGACTGCCAATCACTGATCACAGAGTATTCCACCCATCTGACAACAGTAATTGGTTCAGATGGTGAGTGCATGCCCCACATGGTCAGTTAGACTCTTTCTCTGGGAATTTATGAGCAATAGTTCTCTTTCTTCGGTGAGGACACTATAGACCTGGAGCTACCAGCTTCCTTGAGCACTTTCAGGAATCTGGTCTTTGGTAAGAAAGAATGAGAACAATAACAGAACAGAACCAAGACAGGCACTCTGACATCATTTGAGCACTGGATATAGTGGTTTTAGATCAGAGGCCTGTCCCTGTACCGTCCAATTATGGGAGCCAATCACTCTTAGCTGCTTGTACTATTTTGAGTTGGTTTTGTGTCTTGAAAGTAAATAGTCCCAAGTGACTGCATGGTATCAGTAGGAAATGATGGAGAGCAGAGTTAAACTGAGAATGACCTCAATCCAAATTCTGAGGTCTTTCAAAAACTTCACTTGCTGTCTTCTAACTAGTAAGTAGCTCCTGGTCGCCTCAAGCTTGTTCCTGGAAAATCAAGCTGATAATAATATCTATTCACACAATTTGGGGTAAGATTTTAAATGAGATACTACTTAAAAGTATCTGATACAGGTTGGTACACAATAAGCACTCAATAAAAATCAGATACTCTTAATTATTTGCTTATAAACAAACTGGAGACTTTTTTATTGCCTTATGCCAGTTCTTTCAAAGCACATATCCATTTATGAGGGCAGATGGCTCTCTATTCTATGCCAGATGAAACTCCCCACTTCCCCTGGTGAAACTCAACGTTGGTACCTTAAGCTTGGTCTTGTCTCAGGGACAAGGAGAGAAAGGCTTAGAGCTGTGTGTTCTTGGGAGTTTGCAAAAAATCTCGAGTGTCAGGTTGGGGGATTCCTACCTGTGGCTCTGCAGCTTGTAACATAGTGCTCCCTACTTTTCTCCTGTCAGCCCCCCATTTCCTCTTTTTTCTGGTTCTGACTGACGTGAAGGTGTAGGGTGATTTGTCTTCTGTAGGACCCTACCTCATTTATCCCAAACCTAATTTTTAGTTCTTGACAATTTACTCTAGAATTCTCATTTCCAAGTGGAAGGTGCCTCACTTCTGACTAAGCTCATTATTGGATTTTTGGACCCATCCTGGTGTAGGTGAGTGAGTGTGTGTGCGTGTGTGTGACAGTTCTGACCCCATTGTGCTACCATCTTTCCTCTCATTCCTTCTCTTATCCTTAATTCCCCATGTGTCCAGCACCTCTTGGATCTATAAAACACTTTCTAATCTTTTGGGGATGATTTAAATATCCACCTATTTACTATTCATTGCTACCATTTTGGATCAAAGAGTGGAGTGGAGGTGGTAGTTGGTTGTGGTCAGCAGCTTTTCAGGAGCCTGTCTTTGCCTACCTCATCAGGCTCTTGTGATTTTCAGTCCTTCATGCTGCTCTGCAGGTGTATTTCAGTCATACCAGGCTCTTTGCAGTTTGCAAGCATGTGCTTTCAAGCCTCCTTGCCTTTGTGTATACTGTTTCTTCTGCCAGGAATGCCTTCTTCACATTCTCTTCTTCACCTGTCAGACTTAGTCATGCATTGAGGTTTATCTCAGGTATTATTTCTTCCAAGAAGTCTTCCTTAACCTCTTTACATGGGTAAGGGCCCTGCCTTAGTCTAGATTCCATGAGAAACATGGCGTGGGGCAAAGGCTCATGTGCAGATAGATTGTTTGGAAAGTGATCCCAGGGAGCAAGAGTAGGGGACGAGGTGAATGGAACTGTACCAAGATGTGTTACAATGTTGGCCACTGCTACAGATGCCTGGTGCTCCAGACCTTCTGAGGAGGCTTATGAAATGTGACTCAGAAATGTTCACCTGCAAAGGAAGAAAGGCGTTCATCCATTGCTATACTCTCTCTTTATTCAGGAGTTAAGTAGATGTGAGAAGTTAGTGAATTACTGCTAGTTTCCTGTGCTGTTGTGCCAGATAAAGTTCCAGGGGAGGAAGTGATATCTACTCACAGGGGCTCTGAGTGAGCTACTTTGAGGTTACATCTGCTCACAGCTGCTGGAGGCCTGCACAGTAGTGGCCCCTGCAAAAGCAGCTGGCACAACAGCTGGGGTGAGGAGGATTTGCATTGGTGCTCAAGAGATGTTGGATATAGGCACTCTTATGCTCGCCTCTGTCATAGTACTTAGAAGATTAAATTACAATTTATCTTTTACTTGTTGGTTTTTCCCACTAGCCTATCAGCTATGCCTGGCATTTCAATATTCTCAGCACCAAACATAGTATACTGGCTGGCAGAGAAATGCTTTAATAAATGGTTTTGCATTGGATTAGATGTTCTAACCTAGTGCTTCCCTAAGTTTATACATATAGTACTGCTGGCCTGAAAGATGATTTTATGTAGTCCTTGGAGGAATATTTTTTAATTATGATATTTATTAATATGTAATATAAATATGCATGTATATGTTCATATCGGTCATATAATTTTATGACTTTTCTGACTTAATATGAAACTAAGGAAAAAAGATGAGTTAAAGAAAATGTTAATAGAATAATCATACAGGTAGCATGTAGACTCAGCAAGAATGATGAAAGTGATGCATAAATTAATGTAGTTTGGGAGGTGTAACTGTAAGTAAATAAGTTAGTTAATTTTTTAAGACTCCATGTGTTTGTCCAAATAAAAAAGAAAATGAGCATGTAATTAGTACAATCCTAGTGACATGGACAAAGTGAGAGTCTCACGGTGATCGACCTGTCTCAAATGACTATGTTGGACTCTAATCTTGATTCCCTCAGCTAATCTGCACAGTGGACATTTGCTAATAAATTACAGACATGACCCAGTTTATCCCCTGGTATATTGGGTACCCCTCAAAGTTCAGCAGTTAGCCAGCAAACCAATGAGCAATGCCCACCGGTGGAGAAATGGATGGGTCAGTTAGTTACAGTCATTCATTCAAGCTAACATTTCCCGAGCCCTTTCTATGCACTGGGAATCTGTGAAGCATTGGAGTTACAGAGATGGTAAAGAGAGAGACCTGACTTCAAGTGGCCTGCAGTCTGGTGGATTAGAAACTCTGATCTAATAGAGCTGACAAGGGACTCTGGGAACTCGGAAGCTGGTGAGTGAGTAATGTGGAAAGAGAACAGGATCTCATTGGGAGGTGACATTTGAGAAGGGTGTGTAAGATTATGCTCTGTGGAATATCCAGAGTGGATATAAGGAGTAGAGGCATTGTAGGCAAAGGGAAACACATGGAAACTGAGGATACAAAGGTTAACACTCCAGGACACACTGAAGGAGGTAGCAGGATATATAAAGCTGGGAAACTGGGTTGGGAAGAAGGTAATTTGATTTGAGGTGAGCTGAGTGGACAGGGGCAGAGATACTTGTGGGAGATGTTAAGATGTAGGGTGAAGCTGTGTGAGGGAATGAGATTGCCCAAGGGGAAGTTCTGGGAACACTTATATCAAGAGGTAGAAGAAGAGGAAAATGAAGGCATTCAAAGAGACAAACCAAAGGAGGAGGGAGTTTTCACTAATCAAAACTTGCAGAGGCAGAAGCAGAATAAGGAGAGGGACTGGAGAATTTGGCAATTGGGTGCTGTTGCAAAGCTTTTTTAGTGGATGGGCAGGGCTGAGGTTGAGGAGTAAGTAGGAGGTGAGGACATGGAGCAGGTAAGCAGGGGTTCCTTTCTGAGAGATGTCCCAGGTCCTGGCAGGTTCCTGTATGCATATGCTTTTCTGTAAGCTTCATTTTAGGTGAGCTGGTAGGAGAAGGGGGGAGCTCCTCCCTGCTATCACTGCCTCAGGCACTAGGAGGATAAGCAAAAGTTTAAAGGAAGTTGGGCAAGGTCTCTTTTATAACAGACATTCTCCCTTTCCCCTGGATGTGTGCCCAAATTGTCCAAATTAAGAAATTATTATAATTTTACAAATAGATGATAATGGAGGTAGAAGCTTTCATGGAGGGGCCACCTGCTGTTATCTAGAATAACAGAATGTTAGAACCATCAAAGACTTAAAAGTTTATCTACAGCAGTGTCTCTGAAGTGCCTTCACAGAATGTTAATTCCAAAAAAGGCACAGAATCTTTATTTCCTAACATCCTGTCGAGCTAATGTACCATATTTCAAAAAATGCTGATGTGATTCAAATTGCTCATTTTATGGATGTTGACACTAAGGCCCAAACAGTTCAATACTTAGCTCAAGTTCACTCATCTCATCAGAGGCCAAGTTTCTTCACTTAATAGAGTGTAGGAGGCAATGTATGTTAGTTAGATAAATTCATGTAGTGTATAGTCAGACAGGGTGAGGTTGCAGATCAGCTTTATCATTGTATTGGTTAGCTATTGCTATGTAACAACTACTCCCTGAACTCAGTGGCTAAATCAGTGTTTACCATCACTCACATGCCTTTGGGTCATTTGAGCTTTTGCTGATCTATGCTTGCCACAGCTAGGTGGTCTTGCTTCATATTGCAGCAGCTGGGGCAACTCTGCTTCTTGCTGCAGGTGTATGGGTTTTTTGGGTGACTCTGCTCACATGTACCTCATCCTTCTTGTATAAGCAGATTACCCACAGTACATTGTTCTCGTGGTAATGTTAGAAATGCAAGAGGGCTAAGTAGAAACTAATAAACAAGTGAGGCTTCTTAAGGGCTATACTCAGGTCCAGCATACCGTGTCACTCCCAAAGTCATGTGCTATGCCCAACATCAAGGGCTGGGAAGTACACTCTGTCCATGAGGAGGCCAATTCAAGTGTGTGGATGCAAGGAGGGTTGAAGAATTGAGGCCAACAAGTCAACCTAATGCTAGCTTTGTACTGTGGTGCAAGTTGTTTTGGAGCGGGGATTAAATGAGTGAGTTCACGTGAATCATTTAGAACAATGCTTGAACTTAGAAAACACTAGGTAAGTGTTAGTATTGTTACTAATTTTATCCATTTAACCATCACAACCAGTGCACAGTAGAGGATATTTGGGGTCCTTGTGACCAGAGTGGCTATAGGAGGGTTAGGGTTAGAAGACACCTTCTGAAGAATCCCCAGATTCTTTATGCATGAATTCCTTTGTTTCTCTTCTAAGTGCATAATGGCTGCAGATGTAAGGCCTCTGGCAGCATGGCCTGTGCTTTGTGCTGCCCGGCCCTCTGCACCCCTTCTCCCTGTGTATCTCACACCCAGAGTCAGCAGTGCTTTTCACACAAACTGTCTGCCAAGAGGTGTGGAACTGGAGCCAGAAATGCACAACAGCTGCAGGAGCTCAGCCACATTCAGAGGCTCATAGTAATCTTCCAACAGGCCTAGCTAAACATGGCCTGAGCCCCAACCACTGAGTGACTTTAGAGTACGTAAGCCATCAGCAAAGTGTGATTCCAACATGAGTAATACATGAATTCTGCCAGCTGCTCCTGGAATCAAACAAAAAATAGTGCTGTTGCCAGCCAGGCATAAAAATCACCATTAATTGCATCACTGTCTTCCCACAAAAGCTGGGAAGAACCAGTGACTCAGGCAAACTTCTGTTAGAGGCCTTCTTTGCCCCTTCTAGAGATTGCTTTCTGATGGAACTCATGGCTCATAACCCCTACCAAACCCACCTTCTCATTTTAAGCAGGTGGTTATTATCACAGGCTCTGAGGGCAGATGAATCTCGGTGGGAGCCCCGCTCAACAATATGATAGCTGTGTGACCTTTGATAAGCAATCTCACCTCCCTTTAGATAAGACTAATAATGTTACCCACACTAAAGAGCTGTGGTGATTCCAAGATATCGGTATAAGCAGATCAAATGCTTAGCAAAGTGCAGGTCCATAAAAGATGCTCAATAAATATTAGCTATCATTATTATTTCTTATGTCTCTCTATGCCACTACTTACTGTTTCTAAGAGAACCCTGTCTCCAAGAATCTGTATAAATGTTATTCTCTTTCATTCCATCCTATTTCAGCATATCTCATTCCTTCCCAACCCATTCTATTCTATAAATATTTTTTTGAGCTTCTACTCTTGTGCCTAGCACTGGGTCAGTAGATAAAAGATGAATAAAATAAAGCTATGGCTGTTAAGTAGTTGCTGTTGGGGTGAGAGTGGCAGAGACATAGATTCTTGTTATTCATAGTAGTTTTGGTCTATAAACCATGAACACAGGGTTAGTTTCCTGCAAGTTGAAATATTTTTCTCAACCAATCAATATAAAAATCAGTTTTGTGTGTGTTTCTGTTTAAAGACAAATCATTAAATGTATATGGCTGCTTCATTAACACAAACTCATGGCTCACAGTACTGTAACTCCAGCCTGAACAGAGCTTATCTAACACATGTATTTTCTTGTAAGGCACATCACGGCATTCTTGTGCTCAGGAACATTAGATAGTCCTTCTACGCTATGTTTGTGGGCCATCTTAAATCGTGATTGCCAACAAAAAGCACGAAAAGGTGAAAAAGTGGCACTAAATGTACCTCAAAAAACACTGATTTACAATATGAGAGCTGAATGAAGTGATGCCTGGTTCCACCTCAGGGGCTAAGGTATGCATCTGAGGATTCAGGGTCTCCCCTTCCCAATTTCCCCACTCTGCATGGGTTCCAATGACAGAATAGTCTGGAAGTCACTGTATCAATTTTGAGGTATAAATAAATTGTAGGCAAATTCTCAGACATGGAATCAACGAATAATGAGGATAGTCTGTTTATACAAATGACTAAACAACTCAGACTGCAATAACATTTCCACAGAAGTCAGGGCAAGCACTGGAGAGAGAGAAATGGATTGATTCAGTCTGAGGCAATCAGGTTCCACTGACTGAAATCAGACTTTCAAGTGCAGGAGGGCATCTCTGACAGATCAGACAGAGATGGAAGCATTAGGGGATGAAAACCCTACATCCAGCCACATTAGCCAGATTAGGTCTAGTGGGTGCAGGGATTTCTGCCTCCAGCACTGTACTCTGTAGCCCCGGTTTGACTGGATGCCCTCAGGAGGCATCTTCTCACCCACATCCATTCAAAAGCAAGACCCAGCTCTCTGAGATACCACACAGGCTTTAAAGAATTCTACTCCATAGTGTTAGCAAGTAACAAAGTTTTTATTGGGTCAAAGAGAAGACAATTTGTGTTATACAATGTGCAAAACTTAATAAACTCACAAGTAGACATCTGTGTTCTTCTGCCTAAGTTTCTCTCTAGCCCTGGGTCTCCTCCTTTCTCCTTCTTTCCTTTTACTGCTTCTACTATTCCACTTTCACCTCAGCTGCATAAACCACTCTGCAAAACAAAGGCCAGCTCCTTATCTAGCCCCCTCTCTCCTGCAATCTTAGTAGGAGCCCTAGGTTGTTAATCAAGCCTGCCTTTTAGGAGTTTTTTTGCTCTACCCTCTATTCCTGACACCAACAGGCTTATCCAGATATTCACCCAGTGAAATACTTTATCCATATTTTGGCATAAGCTATAAATAACTACAAGGTCCCAGATGAGGTACCACTGACTGTCGCAGCCCTGCTAGTTATTCCTAACAGAATAAATATTTTCTCTCGGATGCATGACCCATGGTTTCTGCAGATTTTAGGGAGCCAAGTAAGTCTAGGTCCCAGTCATACTAGATATTCAATAAATAAATAGATTTCTGCTAAAATGATGATTTGGGGAAAAGAGACATATCTAATGTTTCCTCCACAAAGCTGATATATAGTTTTAATTATTGTAGTTTTCTTATATATTTCAGAGCAAGGTTTTACAATTTTCATTATATTAAGTTCTAAACATTTGTTCCTAATAATTCTTAGCAAAATCCCCAAAGGTATTGTTTTTGAAACTTAATGAATAATTGTGAATTTTATCTTAAACAATAAGCAGGAGCGATAGTTAAAAAAATCCTGGGAATAAAAGAGTAATGTCTTGGGACCAACTCTACTAGATCCTAAGGCAGAGTATAGTAATGTAATACACTGGGGTTCAGTCCAAGAGCATGCACACACAGATCAACAGGGTGGAAAGGCCAGAACCAGACCTGAGTTTACATAAAAATTTAATATCCTAGAAAGGATACAATTCCGTGGGGAAGGGAATAAGAGTTCTACGAAAAATTAGTTTTCTGTTTGGAAAAAAGAATTGTTTGAAAAGCCCATCTGTTACCACACACCAAAATAAATTGCAAATAGATTAAAGAGATTTAGTAAAAATGTAAGCCATCAAAAGAAGATGGAAGTGAATATTTATTGACATTTCATATGGAAAAAGACTTTTTAAGTTTAAAAACAATGGAAGAAACCACAAAAATAAAAATCAATATGCTTAGCTACATAAATATTTAAACTGTTAATCCAACAATAAGCAAAATTAAAAGGCAAAGAACAAATGAGAAAAAACACTTGCAATAAATATGGCATGTAAGAGATTAAAGTATTTTTGTAAAAGAAGCTCATTGAAATTGATAGAAAAAAATCAAAACATCAATAGAAAAAGAAAGGAACAAATAATTCACAAAAGGAGGAAACACAAGTGGCTAAATAGCATGTGACAAAGGTCACCCTCTACTGTAAAATTAAATCAAAATAAGGTACTATTTTTCTGTATCAAACCAGCAATGATTAAAAAACAATTGAGAACACTCAGTAATACATGGCTGGATTTGAAGAAGTGTTCACTCATACACTATAGCTATTTAGATAGAAATTTGGCAATGTAAGGTAAAATGTTAATATTTTAAATTTATTATAAGATTAAGTAAAAATTCAGGATATGAAATTGTATTTGGTTTTAGCCTAGGAAAAAACTAAGTAATATGTTGGTTTCTGTCGTTTCTTTCTATATCTATCTAGTCTGGGGAAAAAATAAAGGATATAGATCAAGTGTTAACAAGAGTAAAAGTGTTTCTTTCTACCCATTTCTCACTTCTCACTGTAATTGAGTAGGCCTGGTCTGGTGTTTAAAGAAGGATTTCATAATAAGGAGATATATTTTACAATACTTTATATTCTGAATATCCTAAAAATACATTAAATATAATATTATTTTGTGGTTTTTGAGATACTTTTTGATGATTGTTTTTATTCTTAAATTGTTATCACCTAACAAGATTGAAATAAATATAAAAGAACCCATTTTTATCAGAACCACTGCATATTTTGGGTACATAAAATGTTTTTGACTGTCAAGATATTACTTAATGCAGTGTTATTACAAAAAAAAAATTGATTCCAGAGACAATGTCTTCCTTGAACATTTTTATTGGAACATTCAGGTGGCCTATTGAAATAAGACCGAGGAGGACAGTGAGAAATGTTTCTTTCACAGTGTTCAGTTAATTTTTAAAGTTGGGAAACAAAAACTACTATACAAATTGGAACTCTGGATAGTTATTTCAAATTATGGCATTTGTGTTCTTTACCTTCCTGAAAATGTATATTTCTCTGATTACAAAAATAATTTATGCAGAAAAATTTGGATACACAGAAAAAAATATTTTTAAAAATCCAGCCACCAAATTTAACTAGACATGTTTCTTTATTACATATATATATATATATATATATATATATATATATATATATATATATATATAATTTATATTATTTTGACCCAATAAAAACTCTTTACTTGCTATTTATATATACAGTATATATATAATTTACTCTGAGATTTACTGTCTACAAACCCGCAGTTCTATAGGTGTCTGGGGAATCAGTTAAATGTTTGCAGTTACTTTCTTCTAGGCTGACATTTGAGTATTGCTCTCTTTCAAACATTACAGTTTTGAAATTAGCTACGTAGGCCATAGCAATCAAGTTTTAATTTCAAGCACACAGAATAGATAGAGCACAGTTTTGGCTTTCTTTGAGCACATTATGCAATCTAAGAACTAAAGTCAATTTAACTTAGTTTTAACTCCTTTAGGAGCCAAATTAGGAGTATGAAAAATTCTATTTGAAACCTAGGATTCTGGCTGGTTATAGTTTAAAATTCTGAGTCCAGGGATTTTGGACTTCAGTTTTCAGAGCGCATGGCAATCCTGTTCACCAGTTATGACCTTGGACTGTAAATGTGTGTCATCCTTAGATAGAGCATATTTATTTATTAGATAAACTTAGAACTAATTATATAAAATTAAAACTTCATGGCTCCTCCTAGAGGTCAAGTCCATTTGAGGTTCTAACAGATTGAGAGAATGGAAGCTTTAGGAACACAGCCCAGACTGCCAGGCCTTAGAAGGAATGCACTTCTGAGTTCTCAGAAACATATATGCCGACTGAGGTCATTTCTTAGTCATATTTGTGTTGCTTCTTTGGGCTCTTACAACATGAAAAGAGGGACAAATGGGTGTAAAATAAAGTTTAAAAGGATTCTTGTCCTACTGCACCATTATTGTGCTGGGCAGTATTCATTATCAGCTCACACTCCGGACCTCATTTCCTGTGGATATGTCAATAAGTTAAAGATTCTACTAAAAATGTTAGCTTTTTCCTGTGATAGGCTCTGCACAGCATCACCTCTCAGGAGGGGCTAGTTGTGACGATTTTGCAAGGAAGCAAACCCCATTTTCTCTTCATGAGTCATACCTTTAGGGTATCATAAATCATCATCATCACTGTTTATTCACTATTCCACTATTTGACTCACACTCTTAACACATCATTCATAAAATTTACAAAGCAGTTTTCCATATGAATGTAGATCTGTGAATTAATCCATCTCAGTGAAATGCTTAGAGGTTTGTATCATCAGCTCCACTTTAGAGATGGCCAGTTTGGGATGCAGGAGGCTGAGTGACCTGTGCATGGTCCTGTATTACATAAATAATGTGTGGCAGATCTGGGATGCAGACCAGGATGGCTTCATTTTTTAACCTCTGGCCACATATAGCCTCACTCTGCTGCTCAGCAGTACTAAGCTTCCTGGCCTTTCAAGGCGTGATCTGTTCTGAGACAGACTCAGCCCCATGCAGAGCACCTGGAGGCCCTGATGTCTGGACATATCACCGCGATGAAAGGCACTACTATAAATCCAAGGCTTAGTGTGCACAGCACAAGCTGCTTGCTTTCTTTTCCAAGAATTCAATTTTTTAAATGTTTATCTTTTTATTCTGTGTGTACAATACCACCCACCAGAGATAGGCACTGTTAACATTTTCCAGATACGATTGAACTTTATATCCTCCCTGTGGATTTCAGTTGTCCTCCCCCAGGTTTCCCCTGGGAATTCCCAGGGCACTTACATTCTCATGGGTACATTCCATACTGAGTTCTGACTGAAGTTTTGATTTTATTTAATTCAGATACTCCCTTGCTCACTGCTGCCTGTGTAGTCTCTGTTCAACTTGGTGTCAACCAAGACATTCAGCTCAACCTTTTACAACAATTAAAAATAAGACTGACAACAATAGCTCACAACAAGACCCACAGGTACAGAGACACAATCATAAACAGAGACACACAGATTTTTTGTGAGTGTAACACACTGAACAGATGAGTTGAGACAAAAATGGGGTTTATACTGTGGCAATGCAAACAACTTCACGTTGACTACTAGATGCATCTGTTCAAGTTCTTCAGCTCCTATCATATTACTTGGCCTTTCTCTTTTCTTCTCTTACCTTTTGCATCACCCGTTGGGAGCATGTTAAATTTTGAATTAATTTAAGAAGAGTTATCGTTTCACTTAAGAACAGAGAACATCTCTCTCCATGTCTTTAAATCTGTTTTATCTTTTGGTAAAATTTCACAGATATTTTTTTATATAGGTTCTCCACATTTCATGTTGGGCTATTCAGTATTAAGTGAAACATTAATACAATTGTGACATACTAAATCATTCTTGCCTCCTGGGGATAAACCCATAGTGTCCATAGAAGATGAATTATTTTTAAAAAACTGATGAACTGATTTGCTAATAAAATTTTATATAAATTTTTTTTTTCATAAATAAGTTTTTAAGTAAGGTTTTTGGTTTATGTCACTAATAAAGTACTTAAAGCTATAAATTTTTCTGAAAAAGTAGTTTTGAACACATTATAGCAGTTTTGAAAGTAGGGTTTTTCTCTTCCATTTTCTAGAAATCTTATCTTTTTAGTTATGATCTTTTTTAGAATTAATAATTATTTAGAAAATGGCTTTATTATTTTTAAAGGGTTGTTTTTGTTTTTTCTGTTCAATGATATATTGTTAAACTTGAATTATTGTATATGGTATGGGATTGTTTTATTGTGATTTGGAATTATTGCATGAGCAATTTCCCTTTGTTGGACTTCATTGAGAGAATGTGTGTGTGCGTGTGCATGTGTGTGTGTGTGTGCATGTGTGTGTGTGTGTGAGAGAGAGAGAGAGAGAGAGAGAGAGAGAGAAAGAGAGAGAGAGAGAGAATGAGTTACTGAAAGGGTGACTGTTCCACTATTTTGTATTGATTGTGATTGTTAAAAGAGTTAAATAATTTTGTGCCATTTGGTAAATATCTGCTGCTTGGGTCTCCTAAGTTCTCCCTGTCTTGTCACATTGGCTGCCTAGGTCCCAATAATTCAGTAACTAAAGCATTAATGTCTGGCCTATTGGAGTCTTTTATTATTTTATTTTACTGTTGCTCTATTACAGTTGTCCCAATTTTTCCCCTGTTGCTGTCCACTGCCCTGCCCACCCCAACTCCTAGTCAATCCCCACCTTGATGGTCCCTGTCCACGGTTCATTTATACATGTTCCTTGACTAGACCCTTCCCCTTTTAGAAACTTTTCTGGTGCTCAGATCAATGTTCATTTTAATTTGGTTGGTCCACCTTGTTAAATATTTTGACTACCTCTAAACCACACCAAACTTAATTAAGTTAGACAAATTCAACTACATGAGCTTGGTCTAAAAAATGTACAAATATATAATAATACAGGTGATTTCACTTTCACTTTCACTTCTTGAGCCCTAAACTGAGCTTGGTCCCTGCCCTGTGGCTGCTCATATTTCATTTGTGACACCTGTGCTTGTACCACCTAGTTCCCAAACACCAGCCAACTACATTAGTCCCCCCTTATCTGTGGTGAATATGTTCCAAGACCCCCAGTGGACGCTTGAAATTGCAGATAGTATGGAATCCTATATACATTTGTTCCCTGGTATCCATGCGGATTGGTTCCAGGACCCTTAGTGGTATGCAAGTCCTTTATATAAAACGACATGGTATTTGCATATACTTATGCAATCCTCCTGTGTACTTTGAATCATTTCTAGATTATTATAATACCTAACAAAATATAAGTACTATATAAATAGTTGTAATACTGTATTCTTTACAGACCAACTTTCTGGAATTTTTTTTAATCTATGGGTTGTTGAATCCATGGATGTGGAATCCGCAGATATGGAAGGCAGACTGAATACTATGTTTTTTCCCATGCAGACATATATTTTCACTTAAAGGAAGCTCTTTATGGCTTCTTTCTGGCATATCCAAATTGACAGCATCACGACCCTTGTACTTTGGGGCCATTCATAAGTAAAATAAGGGTGACTGTAACATAAGTGCTGCAATACTGTAGCAGTTAACCTGACAGCTGAGATGGCTTCTAAGTGACTAATGGGTGTGTAGCGTATACAGTGTGGATATGTTGGGCAATGGGATGGTTCATGTCCCAGGTGGGATGGAGTGGGACAGTGTGATTTTTCAGCACATTACTCAGAATGGTGCACAATCTAATACTTATGGATTGTTTATTTCTGGAATTTTCTATTTAATATTTTCAGACTATGATTGACCATGGGTAACTGAAACCATGGAAAGCAAAACCACAGATGGGGTGGGGGTGGGGGCTACTGTACTTTATCTGGTTATCACCCAAACAACAGTGATCTATTTATTCCATGGCTGGAGAAGAACGTAGATGTTACATCTGTGGATAAATGTTATAATTCCACATGATACTTATGCGTGCTTGAAAAAAATGTCAAGAGTAATTTTGTTTATACACAAGTTTTATCTTACCCACTGATCTTAAGAACCCTGACTCCTATTAAATGTTTTGCTCCATTTGATATACTCAATTTTAGTATGTATTGTACGAATGGAGAAGAATTCTATTTTAAGATACAGAGTTATATATACCTGAAAGATACATATACTTATATAATAATATACATAATATTATACACATATGTAACTATATACACACATATATAACATATAATTATAATATTTTATACACATATATAGCATAGATAATATAAATATATAATATCATTAAATTGTATGTTTGATTTTTAGTCTACTTTACCAGTCAAAATTTGAGAGCAATGTGATGATATTTCCAACAACTATTGTGCTTTCCTCACAATATTTTTACTTTTACTGATTTTAAAAATATATTTGATTCTATATTAATTTGGACCACAGTGATGCATAACCACTGTTCTTTCATGATGGACTTTATTTTCTGTAACATAATTGACAGGTTTTGTTCCATTTCATACCTTCTATCTTGAATTCCACCTTGTCTGAAACTAATATGTTATCACCTTTGTTTTCTTTTTCTTAATTCTTATTTCTTGATAACTTTTGCCCATCTCTTTGTTTTTAAAGTTTTGTGATTTTGTTTTAAGTGAGTCTTTCATGAGCATCAACTTGGGGGGTTTATTTTTTTCTGAGAGTATTTGTCATTCTACAGGTGGTTTTAAACATTTATTTTAAAATCATATAATAATATGTTTAAACTTAACATCTGACATACTGTGTTATGCTTTGATTTAAAAAAATTACATTGTTTCCTTTTAGTTTTTTATTTTTTCCTTCCTTTTGTTTACTTGGCTTATGTTTTTACATTTATCTTCTCTAGTCATTTTTTTCTCTATACATACTGTTTTTTAATTTTATTAAAATAAATAAAATCACCCTTATGTTTTTTAAAAACAGTCTTTAGTCTATACTTCTCCAATTATAGTAGTAAATAGTGAAATCATATTTTGAACATCTGTGAGGAATTCAGCACACATTAACTTTCTTCCATCCTTCCTTTAGCTTTCTAAGTCTTTGCTACCTTACTTGGAATTTGAGATCCAAGATACTTTTTACAGTACATATTTTCAATTTAGAGAAATTTTTGACATTAAAATATTTTAATAATGAAAATTCATTTTCCTGTCCAATTCTTTGCTGTTATTAGATGCTGACATAGGTTGATTGACACTGAGGTTGCAATTCTTTGTTTTTGTTTTTGTTTTCTTGGAAAGTTGGAAGAGGCTATCCTAAAGATGCTAAGCAGATGATATTTTAAATCTGAGATTCAGACTTCAGTGTAAAGAGGATATATTTCCATTTCATGATGTTGTTACTTAAGTATGACCTCACATTTGGTAAATCTTAAAACCCTTTGTTTTCTTTAATCCAAATACAGGTGTAATGGGTTTGAATTTTTAGTTATGACAGTTAGGAAATCTAAACTTTATATTTTGAATTGTACAAAATAATTAAACACAAATTGCTGTTACCATTGAGATTTGGGCTGAATCTTGGAAGAGATTGGACTTGAACAGATAAATACATACAGGAAGAGGTCTCCTCAGCAGAGGAACAATGTCAGCAATGGACAGGAAAGGAAAGTCTGCAGAGAGTTTGGGGCAAAAGAAACTAAAAGCACTAAAATTTTGCAGTAGTTCAAGTGAGAGGGAATGATGGTGTGAAAAGGGGTCGAATGTGACAGTACAGAGCTAGAAAGGACAAAATATGGGGACTGGATACAAATAGTGAGGGAGAGAAAGTTGTTGACAATAACTCAGAGTTTTTAAACGTCTGTAATTGAAAAGGTGAAGGATTAAAAGATGAGAGAGGGAAGGTTAAGAGAAGCTGCTGAATTTACTCTAAACATATTGCATTTGAGATGCTTATCTAGGTATCCAGTAGGCATTTTAGAGTACACATTTATACCTGGGAGGATGTTAGAACTAGAGACCTAGATTTGGAACAAGTGATAACTGAAGTCTGCATGTTGGCAAAATCACTGTGAAAATAGAAATGGGGTCTTCTGCAGTACTGGTCAGGCCATAACTCACTGGGCTCAGGGCCATGGCCACTTGCTGAGTTTTGGCAAAGAGGGTGAATGGGAAGTTAGATTCAAGAGAAAGTTGCTATTTTAGATTCATGGTGTTACACATAGAGCACTCATATATTGCTAGTGGGATGATCAAAGTTCGAAGGTAAATGGATACTCAGTGAAACAATGCATATGGAGAACCTACTGTGCCAAGCTCTCTGTCAGGGAAAAGGAAGAGTTATGAATTGTTAAAATATTCCGGATGTTTTACATTTAAGATCTCATTTAGTCATCACTGTTGCTTATTTTGTCTAAGTCAGTTCCCTCATCTGTGATATGGAGATATAAATGACTAATTCATATAGTTGTCAGGAGAATTACGTAAAACAATGCATGCAAAGTATAATATCTAAATGGTAGTAGGCATTAATAAGTTGTAGCTATTATATTGCTACTAATAATTTTATTCATGTATAATTGGCACATTGATATTGAAAAAACAGAACTAGAAAATACTTGATATTAGTGATTTGCAAACTGTGCTTCTGTAAAGAAACAGCAGCCCCAGAGAGGTGCCCAAGGGGCTGCTTCAAGGCTGGGGGAGTAGGTACAAACCTGGGCTCCTCTCTCCCTGATAAGCCATACAAAGCGTGGTTTTATTTCCATCAGCGCAAAATTTTATTTACATAAAGGGATCAACTGAAAAGTGAGCATTACTTGAAATGAGCATAGGCCTGAAGGACCAGCAGAAGGAGAAATTATTGAACACAAATAGGGCAGTGGCAAGAGAAGACTACCGCCAACCCGTGGCTTCTACAAATGGCTCAGTGGGGAGGGGACTGGGAGAATAAAAACCCTGACCACACCCTCTTCCCACCCTCTTTTCCCCTTCTGGGGCTTCCTATTAGCTGAATCCCACACGGTGTCCATGGAGCCCAGAGCTGGGTGGAGGAGTGTGGAGAGCAGCTAAGAGGGGTCCACCCTAAAATGGAGAGAAAAGCCAAATAGTCTGGCTGTAGAAAGTGAGACTGTGGCTTTTAAATTTGTGAACCAAATATGACTTAAATATGGACCTAGCCCATGTCCAGAGTACCTCAAACATGTAAGGAAATTGCCTCTCTGGCTTTTATGTTTTTGGACTGTTTTCCCTCAAGTGATTGCACAGACAGGCCCTGTCTCCCTGCTGCCGGAAGAGTCTGAGTAAATCTTCCACTGTCTACTTGGGATGATAAAGGAGGAGCCACTCTCATAAGCCATTGGAGTGATAAACTGCCCAGCAGCTGCCCTCTATAGGATCACGGCCTGTCACACTGCCGTGCCAATTAGGCACCGTGTCTCTGCCGTCTCTAAGACACAGCCTCTGGCCTGTGGCATCTGGGAGGCTTCTCAGGGTATGTGAGAGTGCAAGCCAAGCCTTGGAGGCCAAGCAAGAGTTATCCAGTTGAACATGGAAATAGGAGAAGCATTGGAGGAGGACATTACAGGAAGGAGGATAGTTCATGCAAAGATTTCAAGGAAAGCTCCCAACTGTTGGCAGTGGTGTCATTGCCACTGGAATGAACGTGGGGCCTGGCAGGAACCCAGGGGGATTACACTAACTATGCAACTCAGGATTTCTCAAGAACTCTTTCTTAATGAAGACACATAGATGAGCACCTTTTGAGGCATTCAAGTCTGTAGTTTCATACGAGAAAAGCTGACATAGTATTTAGGTGGAATTCCACCTGGCATATGTACCTGTAATTTGGAGGTATATAGAATGTTTTTAAACACAGAGGAGGGAATATGACCAGACAAACTGCTTCCCAAATAGGTGGTCTCTAATCATATAAACAACTTATGTAAGGCCCAGCGAACAATAGATTCCAGGACTGTAACAATGGAATTGATATGAAGCTGGAGGGCTCCTGAGCCCTCTTCCACTACTGAGTTAAGATTGTAATTCCGTTGGTGAAGCAGAGGGATTGATGCTTCTGAACAGCTACTGTCCTATTTCAGAGGAAAGAGGAGCAAAGTATAAGAACTATATTTTAATACATGGTATACCGACTTTTATAGACAATGAAGGAAATGTGAGGAAGGGTTGTCTGGCTTAGAGACACATAATGGAGGGGTATGGTGGAGGGGTAGGGGAGTAAGCTTTGGGTTAGGTAGGTGGTCTCGTTGAAGGTCATCTGGCAAAGAACTATGGAGCAATGGCTTATGTTCATCTCCAAGTAGACTCTTTATACCCACAAAGCTGCTGCACGCTACCAAGCTGCTTGTGGAACAGTTTTTCCAGTATCACTTGCATGTGCGAAGATTGCTTTCCTGTTAAGGTCAGTCTTGTAACAGAATGGCCAAGAATCAAAGGACTTTTGAAGGAAATGCAGGGACTCTTCTTTACCTCAAGATGGGCCTGTTTCCTGCCCACGTGGGGCTGAAGTGTGCAGGAGGGGAGGCACACAGCAGGACACAAAGCCATGAGTACTTCTTCCTTCTGAGGCTGCCTTCCCTCCAAGATGACTTAAAAGACAAATAAACAAACAATGAAAGGACCCAACAACCAGAACAGGAACAGAATCATAAGTATGGGGATCATTTGGAGGATTATCAGCTGGGAAGGAGAAAGGGGAGAAATGGGGAAAAGATGCAGGGATCAAGAAGCATAATTGGTAGGTACAAAATAGACAGGGGGGTGTTAACAATAGTATAGGAAATGGAGAAGCCAAAGAACTTACTTGCTCAACCCATGGACATGAACTAAGGGGGAAAGGATTGCTGGAGGGAAGAAGAACTGGATAGAAGGGGAAAAAATTGGGACAACTATAATAGCATAATAAATAAAATATACTTAAAAAAAAATCCTTCCTCTGGCAACAAGTCATCTGCTCTTTATCCTTATGGGACTGCCTTTTCCAGACTGTCATATAAAAGCAGTCATACAGTATGTAGCTTTCTGATATTGTCTTCCTTTACTCAGCACAATAGCATGTTCTAAGGATCAATAGTTCATTTCTATTTCTCATTGAGTAGTATCCCTTTATTTGGGTGTTTATATGCATCCATCAATTAAAAAGCATTTGGGTGTTTCCAGTTTTGAATGATTATGAATAAATTGAACTACAATAAACAATCATTGTATGAACATAAATTTTCATTTCTGTAGGGTAAATACCTAGGAATGGGGTTGCTGGGTGACATGGTACATGTATGTTTAATGTTATAAAAAACTGTTAAACCATCACTGGACCATTTATTTTGTATTACCACTAGCAATGAATGAGAGTTACGTTGTTACACATTATAGCTAGCACTTGATATTTTTGTTTTGTTTTTTTGCGGAGTGGGGGGGCATGTAGTGGTATCACATGTGGTTTTATTTATTTATTTATTATTTTTAAAGTATATTTTATTGATTATTTTTTACAGTAGTCCCAATATTTTTCTCTTTGCTCCCCTCTGCCCAGTACCCCTCTTCCCTCCAGCAATCCCACTCCCCCCTTAGTTCATGTCCATGGGCTGTGCATATAAGTTCTTTGGCTTCACCCTTTCCTATATTATTCTTAACTTCCCCCTGTCTATTTTGTACCAAACAATTATGCTTCTTAATCCCTGCACCATTTCCCCATTTCTTCCCCTTCCCCCTCTTAGCTGATAACCCTCCTAATGATGTCCATACCTATGATTCTGTTCCAATTCTGGTTTTCTTAGTTGGATTTTGTTTTTAATTTTTAGATTCAGTTGTTGATATTTGTGAGTTTATTGTTATTTTAATGTTCATAATTTTTATCTTAAGTAAGACCCTTTGACATTTCATATAATAATAGCTTGGTGATGATGAACTCCTTTAGCTTTACTTTGTCTGGGAAGCACTTTATCTGCCCTTCCATTCTAAATGATAGCTTTGATGAATAGAGTAATCTTGGTTGTAGGTCCTTGCTTTTCATCATTTTGAATACTTCTTGCCATACCCTTCTCATTTGCAAAGTTCCTTTTGAAAATCAGTTGATGGTCTTATAGGCCCCCCTTTGTAGGAAACTCTACTTTTCTCTTGCTGTTTTTAAGATTCTCTCTTTATCTTTAACCATGGCATTTTAATTTTGATGTGTCTTGGTGTGATTCTTTTTGGATCTAGCTTGTTTGGGACTCTCGGTGCTTCCTGAACTTGTATGTCTATTTCCTTCCCCAAATTTGGAGTTTTCCTTCATTATTTTCTCACATAAGTTTTCAATTTCTTGCTCTTCCTCTTCTCCTTCTGGCACCCCTATGGTTCGAATGTTGGCATGTTTAAGGTTGTTCCAGAGGTTCCTAAGCCTCTCCTCATTTTTTATAATTCTTGTTTCCTCATTCTGTACTGGTTGACTGTTTTTTTCTTCCTTATGTTCCAAATCATTGATTTGAACCCCGGCTTTCTTCCCTTCACCATTGGTTTTGTGTGGATTTCCCTTCGTTTCATTTAGCATAGCCTTCACTTCTTCCCTTATGCGTTTGCCAAAGTTTAGCATATTTGTCAAGTCTGTGAGCATCTTTATCACCAGTGTTTTTAATTCTGTGTCTGTTAGGTTGGCTATCTCTTCGTTTGTTACGTTGGCTATCTCCTCGTCACTTAGTTCTCCCACCGAAACCTTGATCCATTCCCTCTTTTGGGACATACTTCTCTGTCTCCTCATCTTGACAGGCTCTTGTGTTTGTTTGCCTCTGTGTCTTAGGTAGAGCTGTCATTCCTGTTATGTTTAAAGGGTGGAGTCTTAGGTATTCATCAGTACAGGGCGACCCGTTTTACCACATTGTGCCACTGCTTTTGGGGGAGGGGTCTGAGAGGGAACAATGTCACTTGCTCAGCACTTGCCCCTTTTCCAGGCACTTTTCCGACTGTGTATGGGACTGGCGCCTCTCTAGCTGTTGCTCTGGCCATTGTTTCCAGAGTGGGTGGGTCTGTGGATGTTCTAGCACTGTGGGGGCCCTTTAAACAAATGGACTCTGCTGAAAGCCCAGCAGTTTCTGCCTCTGCCCCAACTCCCACCGGTTTACACAGTCAAAAGCAATGAGGCTCTATTTTTCCCAGCCCTGGGACCATGAGCTGTGCGGTCTGGTCTGGTTCTGGGAGCACTCCCCAGGTGTCCCTCCCAAATTTTAAAAAATGTGTTACTGAGCTGTCTGCTGGCCTGCTGCTGCCGCTGCTACCACCACTGCCCCCATACCACTGCTACTGCCACCACCACTGCAGCACATCCTCTCTGCCCCTCCTACCTGTCTGGATGAATATTTCTTCTTTATATCTTTGTTTGTTGGACTTCCATGCAGCTTGATATTCTGGAACTTCTGGTTGTCTCTAGTTTTGAGGTAGTTGTATTCCTTCTTATTGTGGAGGGAGACGCACCATGTCTTCTA